>NW_013952492.1:1241391-1261391 GCF_001266775.1 Austrofundulus limnaeus
ACATATAGTGCAGTAACTTATCAGTTGCCCATCCCTGCCATGATTGATGTGTGAAAATAGGAGTGAGGTTTCATTGGAAGTTGAAGGATGTTTGATGATACACAGAGACAATGTGTGGAAAACACACATCCACCAGCATACATACACACTACCCTTCATCCATACAAAAGCTCTACCCTGCTACTGTTTCTCTTTTCAAGTCTATCTTGATTTTTGTTCATGTGACAGCTCTATATGAGTCTTTAAATCACAGCAGTACTCACATTTCTTTGGTCCAAGCATTTTTTTCTCCCTTTTTTTGGGTGTGCGTCTGGTGGTGGGTGGGGAAAAATTAACGACCCTGCATGAAGTACAAAATAATAAAAAAGATATCAAGGTAACAGCCAGGGTCTTTTTTTACATTAATTACAAAAGGCATAAGGTCTGCTCATCACAGTGACTTACAGTAAGAAGCCTGAGCTTTTATAGGAAAGGGAAGATCATGACGATATTTTTATAATGATGAGGAAACTTGCACACACGCAGTGCAAGCTGAAGCCTCTTCATCCTGCACTGAGACAACTAAAGTGCTCTCCTCCCACCTCTGATTTTAGAATTTCACAGAATATATTAAAACATTGGTAGCAAGGGCTTTAGTCAAGACAAAAAAAAAGTCTGAACTAAATATTCCACTTCTGATATTCTAATCCATTTTTTTAAATACATTTCAATGAACCAAACCTTTGATTTTTTCCCTCCCAAATCAAACCAAATAGATGCCTTTTTCTCTGGGCTCTCATTGAGTTGTATTTGCAATCCGGCAGCAATAACAACAATTAATGATTTTGTTAGTAACATGTTGGGGCCAAATTTTGTCAATAAAACTATTTATGTGTGTAGTTTGTATGTTCCCCTCATGCATGAGGAGCTTTTCTCCAGTGGCTTTATGTTTCTCTCACATTCTAAAAACATCCACATTAGCTTAATTGGCGACACTAAAATGACCTTAGCAGTATGAGTTGACGGTTGTTTGTATTGTGTGTCTCTGTTTGACCCTGCGGACTAGAAATCTGTTTAGGGTTCACCGTCCTGCTGCCTTGTGACAGCTGGGATGAACTCCAACTCCTCTGCGACCTTGAAAAGGATAAACGGTTATGAAAAACGAATACATATGTGGTGCACATGCAGTTTTGTCTTTGCTTTAGCAGACAAAGCGCTGTCCAATTTCACCCTCCTTTGTGAACAACCATTCTGTCATGAGCCAATGTTCTCATTTGTCCCACCATTGCACAACCAAATCAATTCCCGGCCACAAAACCACCAATACTGCAATTACAGCGAAATGTTTATCTTCTTGATTTGAGCCAGAAATCCCAATGAGCATATCTAATAGTAACAAAGGGGAACTGATTCAGCCATATGACCTCTTTTTATTAAATTTCTCCATCTATTACTGTCTTATAAGGCTGGGTGAGCCACAATTTGTTGCTTGTGTCTGCACTGTCAGCTCTTTCCATTCTGTAAATGTTTGCACAACTGAAAAACAAGATTTGTGCAGAGACAGAGACCACACTTTGAAAATAAGAATGAAAAAATGCTCCGTGACTGTTTCTGGCAATAATGCATTAATGATTAGAAATCAATGGCATGCTTTAGAAAACATAAAATCCTGATGAACGCATCACAAAACAGTCCTGAGATAATGAAGGAGTTTTTATATAAGCAATCATTTTGCTTTTATGTGTCCTCCATGGTTTACTATACTATAATTCCATTCCATAATTGACTTTATGCTGCGCTACAAACTATCACCCTTCGTCAGTCATAATAATAAAGCGTAATTCATCAGCACTAAATTGCAGTGTTCAGTTCCTAATAGACCTTGAGAAAAAGTTGAGACAAAAGCAGCTTGGCTTGTGAAGAACAAATAACACAAGACAATGGAGCAGAGTAACTGAAGAACAACATTAACAGCTGCTTCTTTAACCACAGGGATGGATGATGAATTAATTATTTGGCTGGCAAACACTCAAGTACCACAGAATTATTGTAACGTCTTCACAGGTACACGAGTCCCATCAATATCAATAAGCAACATGAACACACTTGTGATGCAGTGTGCAATCAATCACATTTTAATTATTTGGGGCATGAACTGTTACCTGCCATCATACTGCTTGTTGTACACAATATTGTGAAAAGGTCTTGAGCCATTGCGGTGCACTTTCTGGTGATGTTTGAAACTGTACACAAACAATAGCATTCAAAGTTTCACAGATTTTATTTGGATATTTATTTCTTTATTTTATTTCTGTTACCTTAAGATAGGTGTAGTGCATTTTTTGAAACCTTAACGGTGCAATTGGGACCTTTTGTTGTTATTCATCTGAGAACGCAATAAGCTAATTGCAAGAAAGCAACAAAATGGTTTATATGTCTTATACCAAGATTAAGATTTGGAATCTTGTTTTTTTTGGACTTAATTTTTTATGTATAGCTCTCCAACTTCTAACAAAGAAATAGGCAGCAATAGTTCAAAGAGTATTTTTTCTCACTAGCTCCTTAAAAGTGGGTGATCTTATTTTTGCATGTGTTTGTCTACTAGCTCATGAACCAGTGAACGTAATGAAACACTTAGAAAATTGTTATTGGATGTACTGTACATCTACTATTCATTAACAGGGACAGCTCAAGTTAAGCTGGCCATCACAGCTAAATGGCATTAGTAAATACTAAAATAGCAATATCGTCGACATTTTTATAGATACTGAGCTAAAATTTGGAGTGGTAGTGAGGAGACATTCCAATCGATTTGCAATGATATTTCCAAGCTGTAGAAGGGACATATCATGCAAAATCCACTTTTTTAGCAGTTAAATACATTTTGTTGAGTACTTGGAGTTCAGAAAATTTGAATTTAGTCTCTCCTGCT
Source organism: Austrofundulus limnaeus (assembly GCF_001266775.1). Lineage (NCBI taxonomy): Eukaryota > Metazoa > Chordata > Actinopteri > Cyprinodontiformes > Rivulidae > Austrofundulus > Austrofundulus limnaeus. Next base: position 1,244,303 of record NW_013952492.1, read on the forward strand.
GCTGTCATACTTAAATTCTGTTTGGATCACAATTTCCAACCAGATCAGTTTTCTCTATTTTTTCTGATGTTTTTGGAACACAGTTTTTACAACACAACAAAACTGCCAATAAGGTCTGGACTCACCAACTATAATTTAATCGTCTTCCTTATCCTCTGGCTCTGGGTCAGACTCTGGCTCCAACATGTAAGGCTGGATGGACAAGTCTTCGGTTGTTGACATATTTTATATTTTGTAAATAAAATATGTATGGCTATGTGGTCATAAACCCCTCTATCAAACTATAACTGATTAATCTGTAAGCTCAGGGTGGGGATGGGGGCAGGATGAAGCACCTTGTTTGGATTTAAAGAGACAGCATCAAAACGAGTTCATCTGAGACACACCCCAGAAAAGGGACGGAAGAGGGGCCTGCGGAGTTACAATAAGGAGGAATTCAGATCAAAACATTGCAGTTCCACTTTATGTAGACCCCAAATGAATGATTTAAATGTGAATAGAATGATTTAAAAGCACAATTTGTCTCCTTACACCAAAATGAATATTTTAGCCTAAACTGTGTTATAAAAGGTGACAGACAGCTACTCTCATTGACATGTAGCAAAATCCGATTCAATGAAACCAAAATCTGAACAGCAATGTTGGCACCAACACAAGGGGTTACTTTCAATTATTTTGAAGAATCAGTCCAGCTTGCTCCCACTGTTTTCATCCTGAGAGGTTATCTCTGTTCCATTGTGCTTCCTGAAAATGATCTAAATTTGCTTCACACCAAGACATGAGGCCACAACAATCGTCTGACATTGGATTGTTTGTGCACTCTTCTTTACTCTTTCGGGAGCTATAGGAGCACAATGGAAGCTTTTTGCTCTCTATTGACTTTTAAGTTCAGCTCAGTGGATAATGACAGCACACAGAGAATGGCCTTCAGTTGCTCTATAGATACACAGGGGAATGGGCATTCTGCCTAACATACCAACATATTCAGCCTTTTAAGCTTTCGATTTCCAAACACTTTGCGTTCTCACTTACTACATGAATGGAAGTACACACTCTCACACTACCCAAATGTTAAGCTATTTTATTTTAGTAAAACATTATTGTTAGTTTACATTTGTCTCTGAATCTGAGTGATTTTATTCCTGATTGCATATTCAAATCACATTTTGTGCTGTCTTTCAAATTACAAATTGTATTTTGGAGAAGAAACTTGACAAATACTAACCATATTTTTGTAACCCAAAGTTTGTGGTCTAAAGCTGCTGAAAGAGAATTCAGATAGCTCAGTATTCACTTTTTTTTAAAGTTTTTCGTCTTCTTTCTCCTCCATGCAATAAAAAGCCCAAAAAACTCAAAATCAACTCAAAGACAATAACTTAAATAGTCATGAGATGCAACATTTTACTGTATCTGCTCAAGGTTCAATAGTCATCCCCTCAGAGGTCATTAAAAATAGAAAGCTTTTCTGTTCCAGTGCTGTTCTGTATGAAATATTCAGATAAGAGAAATGTTTCACTGGCCTTCTGCAAATCAGTATTTGTTTTTATTGCAGCTATAAATCTCCACTCAGTCAGCTGTGACATAAATCTAAAAGTATGACTTGAGAGGTGTAATTTGAAATTCATGACATATTAATTTTAATTTTGATTTATAAATGCATTTGTAGTATGCATTGGTAGTCTGATCACATTAGTTCTGAGCAGCACTAAAAACAACATTTACTCATTTAAAAATTCAGCTTTCTTTTCAGTTATGAGGGGAAAAAAATGTTCCCCGTGTAAAAGTTTGAAATCGTGTTAGTGTTGCAAAAATGGTACAAATTTAAACTCATTGCCTCCAAGTAATTTACATCATTTCACATAAACTTGTTTTTCAAGTTTTTGATAGACTGCACAAAATAAACTGAGCATAATGTATGTATAAATGTAGGACTACAGGTATATTGAAAATAAAAATAATAAAAAGTAACAGTCTATAGATTAATTTCTTACAAAACAAAGTTAGCTCTGCTCTATAAATCAAGCCCTATTCACGTAATGCATTATTATGAACTTAATGATATCTGCTAATAATTATTTTATCATGTGTTGTGAAACATTTGCCAGACACATTTTTCAAACTGTAAAAAAAAACAAGGTGTAAGTATCAAATGAGTTTGTTGTGCAAAATGTTTCGTTGCAAAAAAAATTTAAAAATATGCAGCAAATTCATCTTTCACATGTTTGTTCAGCATGCAAAATGAGACATGTTGATCAAATAGAAAAAAAAAACCAACAACATAAAAGGGGGAGTATGGATAAATTAAGATGATCTTAATTGGTTATAAAAATAAGAAACAGATGAATCTGTTGACAATCATTTGATCCATGGCTCCATTTACTCAAATAAATACACACTTGAAATGAGTAATAGAACATTTTTCCTCTGACTATTTGGATGAAATATATTCTTTGTGTTTACACTTGTGTCTCATTTTGACACTTTGCCCCTGACTAAGGTTGTATATTTTGAATGAAATGAGCTCAGCACAGCTGTCCCTGTCATGCATCATTCCTCTGGCCACATCCTCACTACTTTAGCCATCTGCTCAAGGCCTGAGCAGGAGAGAAGATGTGTGTAAATGTGTGTGTGTGAAGCTGCAAGAATGGGTACATATTCTAAACCTAACCCTACTTACCAATCTAATGACTGACTGGCCAACCGTTACAATCTTCACCCTTATATCACATTATAGTAGGCTTTTTCCGTTGGAGCAAATCAGTGCTTTCTAAAGGGAAAGCAGAGGCTACATGTGTGCCTTTCTCTGAAGGTTGTTCAAATTTAAAATAAAAGTGCTGAGCTGGATTTTTAGGGGATATAAATAAAAAGCTCCAAGATGATAAATAAAAACTGAGTACACCAAATGCAGTGGAAAAAATACAATAAAATAAAATAAAAATATCCCTGAAACTTATATATTAAATTTTTCATTTTTTTTTCTGCAATACAAGTTAAACACTGGTTTAATTGGTTCTTTCTTATTAAATTCACATTTTATTGTTTTGTCATACCCAAACAAACAACAAAAACAAAACAAAACAGCTTAAAAGGAAAAAAAAAGATCATTTGCCCCAATTGAATGGTCATTTAAAAAAATGTTTTATTGCTCAAATCTAGTTTTGTAATCATTTGCCTGCTGACAACTGTTCTCACAGAAAAGTAAACTTAGAGGCTTCCATTTTTTCACTTGTTTGTTAGTACACAAATATACAAATATATTATATACCATAATTCCTTGTTCAAATGCCAGGATGAAATAAAAGCCAGACTGAGGGTCAAGTCATGGTCAGTATGCAGGCCAGCCTTCCACTGGAGGCCAGAGTTACTTATTCTCACTGAATATTTGTGTCATTTGATTCATTCATCCTGAACCACTTAAGATCAGTTCAGTAAATTGCACTTGGGATGATTACTAATTATAATCCCGCTAAGAGCAGGAAGCTTTCCGTTAAAGTCAATTCAAATGGGATTTTAATTTGAGGCTGCCCACGGAGCCTCAACTGCGTAGTAAAAGCTTAATGTGCTAACTTTCACAAAGTGGTTTTACTTATGTCTGAGGAACTAATTTCCATGCAGTCAGTTTTATTAAAGTTTTTTAAATGTCACCAAAATTTTAGAACAACAGTTTAGACAAAAGCAGGTGTTTGTGTAGCTCAAAATGAAAAAAAAAAGTTTAAATGAAAGCTGTGCTTTCTTTATGAAGAATTTTTGGTGTGGTGTTCTCTTTTCTTCTATCTACAATCCGCAAAAAAGTTTAGCTTCTACCCCATTTCTTTATATCATATGGATCAGATTTTTTTTAGTCAAAGACTGGTTGAAATGTCATTTAATATTGGCTCACAGTCCTCAAAGCAACTTCTCAAGTTCTTCCTACAGTTGTACTTTCTGATATACATGGCTACTTTGTAAAGGCTCGGCTATTTAAAATCAGTTTGAAAGACAGATTATCAGAATGGAAAAAAAAGTGTGTGTGTGATCCCTATCTGTAAGGACTTTCGTACTGTGGCAGAGTCAGGTTTCATTCTGCTTGATTTACATCTCCTCCTTTTCCCAGCTCACTTTTTCTTCCTCCTTCTTCCTCTGCATGCTCTCTCAGGCAAGGTCTTGACGTCACAGTGTCACAGACAAACACAAATCCACACCTATCTGGACCTTTGCAATTTCATATGCTGATGCACACACCAACACACACAAACACACACCGACACACACACAGAGACATGCAGGCTCTCACTCTCTAGCACACTCACAAGCAATATCACTTGCTCCAACTGTTCCCTGTGGCCTGTGATGGAACTGACACACTGTCTCATTCGATCAGTGTGAAACCATTGTCTGACATCTTTAGTGGATATGGTGGCTTCAGGGTAGGTGGGAAGCAATATATGAGCAGAAGTAGATGGGAGAATAAAGGAGGAAAGGGAAATGAGTGATGCCAGTGACCAAAACTGGCCTAAATGTCCTGAAGATGTTTTTATGGAAACTGAGAGAATTTCTACAGTTTTTACACTTTGAGTAAGGAGCGTTGTGTGTTTGTTTCACAGTCACACGTCACACACACACATACGTCTGCTCCACCGATTCTCACTGTTTGATCACTTTCCGTCTTAGCTGGGAGATCTTAAAAAATTAGACATGGCTTCAAGCTGTTCCAAAAATCCGGTTCACATTTTTTACATCTCACAGGGTCTGAAATTGTGTATGCCACGAGCAATATATCTTTGCTCATGTATTTGTGTCGTGCGGTGAGCAGCACACGCTTGTGAGCCTGCGAGACAGTGCCTTCGCCCGGTATCCTGCAAAGCATGTCAAGAACGCTTGACTGTGATGTGTTACCACGTTGACCGGAGCCCGGCCATGGTGGGGATTTAACTGGTTGCCATCATGTTAATTAAAGTTGTCATGATAATTTAGGTCTCTGTGGATGTGGCCGCAGATTGCTCAACAAGCCTTGTAGTCTACAGGACACATCTGGAAGCCCTGATTGCCTTACAGTTAGAATAAGTAGAAGTAGCACTTTTATGATGGATGGATTGCCTAATATATGTTTCAAATAAAAAAAAACTGGCCTTTAAATATGTGAGGTGAAATTAGTATGCCATTTCACACGAGTTGCCAGATGCATTTACAGTGACATTTAAGTTTGGCCAGTTCTGATCATAAATTCAGTGACATTGAAAAATTAAGTAAGTAGAAAGGTCTTCATTTAAAAAATAAAAATAAAATACATAACAATATTAAATATGACATATTTCACTAAATTATGTTTCATCTACGCTACATGTTTTTTTAGTTTCAAAGAAAAGAAACAAAAAGAAAGATAAAGGCTTTTCAGTGAAAGTAAGGGCAGCCAGCAACCCTTTAGAAAGCCTGTCAACACATTTTGTGGCCAGCTATAAATCTTTTGAGCTTTGGTAGTTAGGTTTTTGTCTTTTCTTGCTTGAAAAAAGACGTCTTGCATTGAGTGCAACTTTCAATGCTGTTTAATTGGAGCTATTGTAAAGGCCAGGACAAACTGTACAACTATCCAGCTTTACACGATGGACGGCACAGTCCTGCGCTCAGTCCCTTGTTCTTGGGTTTTGAGGCCTATTTTAATTTTTTTTATTAAACCCTTATTTAACCAGATAAAAACCCATTGAAATCAAGAAATCTTTCACAAGGGTGACCTGACTAAGAGAAGCAGCAGCACACATCACAATAGAAAAGACAGGGAAACTGAATTAACAAAAGAGACATTAGAAAAATATAAATGCCAACAATTTGACAATGGATGAGAATGTTGTGACAAGACCAAATTCAAAATGGGGGCAATTTAAGATTTGAAACACAGACAATGTTGACATGAAATCTGTTGTTATATTTGTTTTTAATGTTGCTAAAAACATTCAGTGAAACAAGCTCTGACAATTTTAATTCAGCAAGCAGAAGGGACAGTAAAACTTAAAGCTTTCTTTTTCCTTTCAGTTCCCACACCAGGAACATAGAGGTGCAAGGAAGCAGGCCAGTTGGACCTGAATGATAGCCCCTCATCAGAGCTAAACAACCAAATAAATCTGAAGCTCCTATGTTTAATAGTTTTTGAGCTATAACCATTTTTGCATGTGCAGAACCCCCTTTTTCAGATAAATTGGGGGTTCGGGGGGTGGGTGGCACTTATTGGTGGCCCTGATGGATAGAGCTACATCAGAGCTAAACAACAAACAGCTTTTATGTTGAACAGTTTCTGAGTTAAAAGCATTTTTGCATGTCCACACATCCCCTCTTTGAAAGGAGCCCCCTCCTCAAATATGGGGTCTATCGTAAAACCGTTGGCTGGCGCAGTGTAGGTCAGACTCATCTACAGTCCTGCCAAATTTCATATTGATCGGTGTAGCCGTTTTTGTGCTACGGTTGACCAAAAATCACTAAAAAAAATGGTACGAAAACAAAATGACTCCAGCTTATGCTTCGTGTGCGGGGGTCATAATAAAAGGCTCTCCTATAACTTTTAACTCACATGATGTCCTGTGACTTTTGACTCAAATTTGTAATCTGTAAAATCTATGAAAAATAGGTTGCTGACAATGGGGCATTGGGGGCAGCCAGCTGGCTGGCATGGGAGAATACTATGGGGGTCCTAGCCATCCCTGGTCAACTTCTGACTCTGAAAATAAATAAAGAAACAAATACATGCAGATGATTTCACTTAAGTGGATTTCATACAGTAATATGCAAGTACAGTATTTAAAATTCAGTAATAATGTGTGGCATTTATTAAAAAAACTGTTCAGGCTCAATTGAATTTAGCTCTGCATAGAAATACTAAAAAGCATTATAGCTCTGAAAGAGTGTTCAAAGGAGAGGCAAATTTGGCAAAATAAAATAAAAGTAAAATCTGATCTTTAAAAATATGAAGGTCAAACATGTGGTTGACTGTTCTCATGCACATTGCAAACAACTTACAGTACACGACTAAGTCACTAAGTCACTAAGTTGTTTGAGAACACACAATATGCAGAAAATTTCATATTAATATATTCTACATGAGATGACGCTGTATGTTTTTTAAACTTACAGTGAAAAAGCTAAAAACAAAAGGATTCATCTTCAATTTTTAGGATGGAAGTTGTTTTTTTTTTAGGAAATTCAGTATCTCTATAAAAATGAAGAATTCAAGTCACAATAGACCAAACGATTCTCATATTGTAGCTCAAATACATCTATTGTTGCATCCTAAAACCCTCCTCCCTCCGGTCTAAAACCTCCTACACCTTTTCATCTCTTCTGTTACAAGAAGAAGAAAAAGCTCTTCAACATGTTTCTGTCAAAACTGGTAAGTCTGGGGCTTAAGCTGAGGCATTTAGAGCCTTGCAGTTTTGTGTTTTATTATCCGCATATGTGAATAAGCAGTGTTTTACTGGGAAGCTCCCCCCCACCCCAATGGAAAATAACAACATTTCACCTAAATTTGAAACAAGCCTTTAAGTTGTAAAAGGTCTCAGGGTTGTAGGTGAGATTAGCTGTCATGCTACAGAGAGCAGGTAAATAACCCCAGGACATCATGTCACACACTCTAGAGGAAGAAGAAGAAAAGTGAGATTTCTTTAATTCCACCACTAAGGGGTCGATGGTCCATCCACCCGTGTAATGAGGTCTGTTAGCCAAATGAGCAGCCCTTCAAGTGTAAGTGGATGTGCGAGAGGAAATGGGAGAGGAATACAGAGGAAAGCGCTCAAACAAGTACATTTAAATGCATGCTAATTTTATCGCGCACATGCTTGTCATGTCCTCGTCTTCCACAACATGGAGCCGACACAGGTGTTCTCCGCAGCCACGCACTGAAATCAGACAGGCCTACTCTTTACAGAGTAACTAAACATCTGGCACCGCTCTTCTGAATACAAATAGAGACATCATTAGTCACAGTGCTCGTGCTGCTGAATGCACGTTCACATGTGGAGGAATTGCCTGCTTTTCTTGGCATGTTTTAAACCAGTGCAAGCCTTTTTTTTGTTAAATTTAAAAATAATTCCTTCATGTTTTTGTTTGATGATTACGGAAGCGTATTGCTATCACGCAGGAAAAAAAAATCCGAGCGCTATCACGTTATAACGTGATACGTAGATTGCAACTTTAAAAGCCAAACACTGCAAATAGCACAAACTTCAAGGGTTTCCAGGTAACCCAATAAAATGAATGCTAGAAGTTAATAAACAAACAAATACACTTCTACATCACGGCAGTAGCTTCAACTTTAAATCTCAAAAAGCCATAAGAATTGGCACATGCCCCAAAGTAATAAAGTACAATTAATTTAATTTTAGCATCTGTAATTTTACCAAATAGTTTTTTTAAATCATAACTTTTACTTTTATTTAGTTACATTCAAAAATAAAAAAAATGATACTTTTACTGCTTTACTTCAAAATGTAACATCTTACACGCACAAATTTGGCCCCCTGTGATGGACTTGTACACTGCCCCTCGCACAATGACTGCTGGATATAGGCACCAGTGACCCCCATGACCCTGAAAGTATATAGATAATGGATAGATGGAAGGAAGGATGCTCTAAATTTAAATATGAACTAGTGGAACTAGTTGACATAGCTTAATCAAGTAAATTCAACATTTAATTTCTTAGAATGTGTGTAAAAGTACTTTACTTTTACTTTCCTGATTAACATGAGCAGTTTTGTGACTTTTACTAAAGTACTTTTCTTCTGAGTAAAAGTCATTTTTACCAAAGTGTTCTGTTCAAATGTTGACTTTGTAATATTTTTTCCAAGTACTTTATACACCTCTGCTCCAATAATGTCTGTCCTTTTTCTGTGAAGCACTTACGTTTTTTTCGGTCTTGCTTTCAGCACTTTCGTATTTGGCTGTAAGCTTGATGAAGATGCTTTTTCAGTTTGGAGCTTGGTTGCCTATTTGCATATGTTTTCTGCAGTTGCAATTCAAAGAGCTTTGCCTGTCACCTTAGGTGAAATGTGATTCCACTGCATGCTGAATTGCGCTGATGGAATATCCCACAGTTACTGCCGAGTCTGAGTTGACTCTAAAGCTAAATCTTTCATAGGAGGAAAAACTAAATAAATGTTTGAAATGTATAAAATCTGAAGGAATGACTCTAAAAACAGATAGAGAAGCAACCATTCACATAGTAAATTAGGTTTATCACAGTTGGATGTTAGTCGTAAGGCTGAAGCAGCAGGAGATCCTGTAACAAAAAGAAAGAAGCAAAGCAGAGCATAAATATAATAGCATGGCAAACTTCAGAAATAAATTTGCCATTTCATTGTCACAATCTAATTTTTTTACATGATTTCTCTAATTTTCACAGTAAAATCTGTTAGTTTATTTTGATAACTCAATTGCTGGGTTATAATTGTTGGGTTGGTTGGGCTTATACTTTTTTGGGCTTATACTGAGTCAAGAAGTTTGACCAAACGTTCAGGTCAGAAATGAACCGTGTCAATCTTATCAACTAGCTCAGTGGTTCCCAGACTTTTATCTTCTGACCCACAAAATATTCATGGCAAAAACTTGTGACCCCAAATATTACTGGTCTGAGTACCGTACACAAACTTCATTAATAACCCTAAAAACACGGGCTTTGACAATCTAAACAGTTTGTACACACATATAAATACTTATTCATACTTATTTTGTGTTTTTGTAATAATTGTAGGGAAAATATTACATCAGCAATTATTTTAGTGCCCTTTAAATTGATTTCTGGAGATTATCCAAGGTGCTTCATGACCCATAATTGGGTCCCAAGCCCAACTTTGGGAACCAAAGTGCAGTGGTTCCCAAACTTTTCAGCTTTTGACCCACAAAATAACAATAGCGGAGACCTGTGCCCCCAACTAGTTTTGGATGATAAACATTTGTATCAGGTCAACAAAACATGGGCATAGTAACAATATTTTTATACCACATTCATCCATTTTAACTATAATAATCTCACTCCTTTGTAACAACTAAGGCAAAAATGTCATTAATTCAGAAAATCTTTTCAGGACCCCACCTTGATGTTACTGGACCCCACTTTGGGAAACACTGAAGTAGCTGATGCTCTTATGAGTTAGCACCAGCTAGCTAGCCCAAGTTGTAATTATTTACTAATCCAGATTTTGGAAAGATCTTTGTTTAATATCAATAATTTAATTAATTAGTGATTAAAAACCAATTATTAGGTAGAGAAAAAAATTGTAAAATAAACTTAAACCAGTATGCTGGGTCAAACTGGTAACCAGACCTGGATTATTTAAAACAACCAAAATGTGGCTCTGTCCTAATTTGACTCGAGGCTGAATTAAAAATTTGGTTGCTTTATTGGTGTGTACTGGTATTCTATAACTCTAGAATAAACCATTGTAGTTTATTATTTTGTGTGAAACTGTTATAAGACATTACAACATGTCTCTTCTCTTGTTCACCAAAAATAACCAACTTTATATTTCTTGGATTTGTTCTCAGTGACTTGCTTCCTTTGTCTAACAATACAGTATAAATAGAAAATGAAGAACTCAGTGATTGTTGCCAGTAAATTATAGTACCAGCATTACTTCCCCACTCCTCTTTATCACAGATATTTCATTATTGCTTACATTAAAATAACACATTATAGAAGCATGGATTTTTTACCATTTGAAAATTAGATTTCTGGTTGTTTCTTGCTTTCATGTCTTGTGATCAGAGTTATCTGATCACTGTTTGTACTTTGAATACTTTGATGCTGGGTATTAGCTCTCATTCAAATGAATGGTTAACTTCAACATCTTAACATTGATCAGGGAAAGACTTGATTATTGTGGTTTTTTCATCTGTTTGGGGTTTTGTAAAGTCAATGTACAAATTTCTTGCCTTGTGTTAGTGGCCGTCTCTCTCTCTCTCTCTCTCTCTCTCTCTCTCTCTCTCTCTCTCTCGGTTTGGACAGTGCAGCTGTGTGTGTCTGTGAGTATTCTGCTGAGCTAAGCAGTTTATTGTGAGACAGCAGCAGGGATGCTCACACCTACACTATGTCCTAATGAGGATTTTACTAAACCCACAGAGTCTACTATAAAACTATACCAGCCCCCGTGGAAAGCCTGACACTGCAACTATACTTGTGTTTGTGTGTGTGTGTGTGTGTGTGTGTGTGTGTGTGTGTGTGGGTTTGTGTGTGCATGTGTTTGTGTTGCGAGCAAGAGTTATTGACACTTAAGGGGAAAAGGACTGGAGGCAGAAAACCAAAAGGAGGATGGAGTGTGCGATAGGAAGGGATTAGAGAGGATGGAGAGGAAGAAGTGGCATCTTTAGAGGAGTAGATTCTAGACGGAGGTTTATTAATATCCATTTGGGGGTAGGGAGGGAGAGTACAGGGTCCACTAATGCTTCTCTTGGCAATGACACAGTTTGTCACCCTGTCTCAAAAGACAAGAGGAGTGATCTGAGTAATCCTGAAACATGAAGCAAATACTTCTGCTTTCTATGTTTTTGTGTTTATACACACACACACACACACACACACACACACACACACACACACACACACACACACACACACACACACACACACACACACACACACACACACACACACACACACACACTGAAACCTCAGTTTTAAACAACAATTGTAATCACAAGGACAAAAATAATATTAACCAATGATGGGACATATCTAAATATAAAAACATTTATATATTTATTACTCAGGGTTGAAAACAGCAACAACATGATTCCTAAAAATAGTGACATGTTTCCTGTGAGGGAAGGCTCCAGTTGATGCAAGGCAGCAATAACGTAGAGTGCACCAGTGGCACGGACAAGTTAAAGACTGTAATTTGTATGCAGCATAAAGAGCATCTGGTCAGCCAATTATCATCTAATGGTTTCTCCTCATCCAGTGTTAACAATCTTCTTATCTGCTCTGTGTCTTAGCAGCTAACACAAGCATATGCACGTTTAATATTTTTGTCATTGCATTTGGAAGATGTGACTTCTCTCACCATTTAAAACTTATTTTTGCTATGTTGGTCTTGTCACATTTCGTATAATCGATTTACCCTATTTTATTATGTAAGTAGACAATTTAAGTTGCTCTGCTCAAAGGAAACCACTGAAATAAAGACACCGCACAGGGGATGAGAAAATAGAAAGGAAAAGGAGTGAAAAGAGAGGGATAGAGATGGAGCAGATTGCTTGCAAACTAATGACGTTTTTCCTAAAGATCAAAGGAAAGAGGACTAAACAGATAATTCCCAACCAAAGATACTTAACGTTCCATAGCTAGTTTCCTATTCCATAGCTAATTCGCAAAGGGGGTAATTAAGTGGGAAGCAATGAACAAGTCTCAAATATGGGCACACATACACACGCACAGTCCTGAATAGTGGGAGGCCTGCCACACGTGGCTTTGATAGCATGAGTCTTTTATCCCTTGGCAGCCCATTGCCTGGATAAAGCACATTTACAATGTCAATAAAAGCCATTTCTAATCATTGCTGGGTATCTGAAAATGCACAGCCTAAGGAGCCACGACTAACACATTTCTCCCGTCCTTCCTGCTGCACCTCAGCTCTCTTTACATACACAAATACACGGATATATGAAACTAAAAAACAAGCCCATGCCTTTAAATGTACGCAACAATAAAGAGAGCAGAACAAACAGGAAACAAAAACTGTAAAATAGGGTTACAAGACTGCTTATTCTTTGTGCTGTTAATGTGTCTCAAGTCTCATACTGAGACATGGATGGAGGTCTTTATTGCAGATTTGATCCATCCAAGGCTGATGGGGGTGTAATGTAGGAGGGAAAGCAAAGATACCGTTGGTGAGGGAAAAAAAAAACAATTCTGTAACATATTGATATTTTTTCCTCTCCAAAAACACCTACACCAGAAAATTTCAAGCTGAAAAATCCCTTACAAACACTCATATACAAGTGAAAACTTTCCAAAATGCATTGAGATACACACACATGCCAGCAAGCCACTTGTGCATCCACAATTCCTTCACTTTTAGTACTGAACTGATCACTAAGTGCTCACAAAGGCGCTCGTTTTATGAAAACGTACTTAACTTTACCCTGTTCTTATCTCACCCAACATGGAAATCCTGCTGCTGCAAGAGCACATGTGTGTGGTAGAGCAGTTTTTTTTTCCCACTCACCATCACACAGGGAGGACGGGAAACAGAGAGAGGGACAGTGCCAGTCCTGTCTTCATGCGGGGCTCTACTGTGCCTTTGTCTAAAAGCCAAACAGAACCTCAGCAGGGGTGCTAATGGGCTTCGGTGACAGGTGTGTGTGGGTGTGAATGTGAGCTTGAAAGAGAGAAGAAAACACACACAGAGCGAGAGACTGTGTGCTGTAACCTTAGAGAGGCTCAGAGCCGTTCATGGTCTAGTAGCCATAATGTCACGGCACGTTTACTTAAGCCACTTATTTCTACATCACACTCTTTTTTTACCCTCTGCACAAGGGACACAAAGCTATATGCATATGAGAGTGGCGTGTACCACACATTCTAGTCAAAAGTACCTGTAGAACGTATACTGATTATTACAACAGGAACTTCAAATTAGCCCTCTATTCTCTTCAAATAGAGCATTGTTTCCTCATTGCTACTTGACACAACCACAGTTTCCTCATTACTTTGTTCACAGCAGTCAAAATGAATCTTAAAATCTAAACATCACTTCCCTACTTTAATTATGGCTCAATGAATGATGAGCTCACATTTGATTGTTTTAGACCTATACAGAAAAAAAAAAAAAACAATGATAATGCGCTAAATAAAGAAGAGCTCAAAATATTTAAAAGTTATGGTTTTGAGTTCCACATCATGTTTTCAGAAACAAATTATTGCTCAACAGCCATCTTGACTTTGTTCTCTTTTTGTCTTTCTGCCTGTCTGACCTTGTTTAATGTTTTCTGCACTGTCAGTTATATTATTAAGAATCAGTTCAACGCTGTCTTCAGTATTTCCCATCTACATTAATTTTACACCTAGTACCTGCGAAAAAAATGCTTGAAAGTCAAGCACACGGTGCTCTCTCTCTCTCTCTCCTATACTGGGGTTGAATTAATCATAAAAAATATGCAACAGACAGATATGTGCTTTTAACCTCCTGGATTTATACAAATTGATGTTAATAATTAAAAAAACAGATGGATGGATTAAAACTTCAACTGTTAAACACAGACATTGTATTTAGGACTGTAATATTTGATTGCTTGTTATGTATAAAAATACCCTTTTCTTTTCAGTAAATATTAATAATATTAGACCAAATATATAATTCAGATGTTTTGTTCTGTGGAAAAAGTTATGAAAAACTTTCTATTTTACCTGTTATAAATGTTTTTTGGCATCTTCAGTTTAAAGAAATAATGTTTAATTCTGGCTGAGTTGATGAGCCAACAAGTCTGAAGAAAACCAAGACTTTTGGAAAGAGAGCTGTCATCTTAAAGTGACCTTCATCTCATAAAACTTGGTGATTAATGTAAATGATATTTTATGAACTTGTGCATTGCTGTCACTTTTGGGTTACATGATCGCTTACACATAATTGTACGCTTATTTGCAGAGACAAAAAGCTACAACAGCAGCAGCAGCAGCTGTGTGTGTTTCTTTGCCTGTTCAGTAGAAATAGCATGTGTTTGCGTTGCCATGTAATCCAAAATGGACAGGAATGTAAAGGTTTATAAAATAGAATTTGTTTAAACCACTATGAACTTTTTGAGATTAGAGTTGTTGTACGATGACAGCAACCCATGGTTTTTGCTCTGTTCTGATTGTCTCTTCCATCTGGCTAGAATTACATTTTATTCCTCAATGAGACCATTTTAAGAGCTCTCTACTAAAGATAAGATATTATTAGTTCATAACCTTTCCAAAGAGCCCCACTTCAAAAGGTCTGACCTATCGCTTTAATATTAGATTATGTCAGACACTGCAGTGCAGCAAAAAAATGATCCTGAACAGTTCTTTACTATTATTTTTATGAGGTTTCCCAGGGGAGAATGAAACAAATAACTAGTTATTTAATGGATCAGTAGAAACTTTGTAGAAAAATCTCTTAGGACTTACATAAATTAAAAGATTTTGTGGGCTTCTTGAAAGTGGATTCTGAATGCATAAAATCTGTAAGATGTGCGTACAATGGGAGAAATACACACTGAATCCATTCTGTTCATGTAACGATGCAAATGTTAGTCTGTCAGCAGTTTGGTTGATTGATTTCTTCTGTGGTTTACATACCGTTTAATTATGACAGCAGATTTTACAATAACATACAAAGCCATTGGAGCGAGCGTTGCTCTTTGCATAGAAAAGGAAACTGTTCACTTTCTGCACTGAGAAAAGCTGCACTGAATGAACTGCAAGAGCCTAGTTATTAAAATCAATAGCAATAACTACAATTCCATAGTTTCAGATTGGTTCCTGACCCAATCAATGAATATCAAATTACCCAGCCTTTAGAGCACATAATCCCCAAATCACAGTCTGAAGCTAAAGCCTGGCTATGGAAGAGAGCACAACATGCAGAATACAGCTTCTAAAAAAGTGACTCACACAACAAATGTCGCAACACACAACAGAATAATATCCAATACATTTTATTTCAACTCTCTCTCTTTTGTTGGATTAACATAATTTTCACCAACAAGTTTATTAACTTTGTTTTAGCTGCTTTTGTTTCACTGGTATGCCACCTGTGTGACATACCACCACTATTCATCAGGTATGCAGAGACTGAGCTAACAGCCTCTGGGGAGAAAAAACGTGTTCGGACATGCATTTACACATTTACAAATGTATTTGTGGATGTTGATATTATATTCACGCATGGTCAGTTGAAAAATAAAATAAAATAAACGATTCATAGAGTGAAACTCAAACCCCTGCAGGCAGTTGATGGGAAATATATTGAGCAGGTAGTCAGAGGTCCTGAGTCTACATTTAAATAATCTCATAATAGTTTTTTCACTGCAGTGTGATACTTGGTATGTAGCACCTGAATTAGCTGCCAGAACACAAATGCTGAAATCAATTATATCATAGAAAACAAACACAAATGGAATTTAATGCTTACACAGGACACCTACAACATTTTCAGACCATGAATATTTTTCATTTTTATTTGATGACTGACATGAGGACATACTGTACAGTATACTTTTTCAATCTGGGAAAAAAGGTAAAACTTATATTGATGATTTTTAGGAGTTGTTTTAAAGTAAATGGGTGTGATATCTGAGCAATAAATGTTGAACTCTGAAAGACACTTATGTGTGCATGCGCGCGCACGTACGCGCGCGCGCGCACACACACACACACACACACACACACACACAAACACTTACGCAGACAGCAAATCAAGAGTTAAAAAGTAATAATTATATGCCAAAAAGAAGAAAATATGCTGCAGAATCTGTCTTTGCAATCTTTCACCCACAAATTAGTTGTTTGTATTCAGATAAAAAATATTCAATGTTAAAATCTAGATGTTGAGCATGTTTTCCATACTAAAAACTCGAAAACAAAAATCAAACTCATTGCTGATGTCTTTGTTCTTTATTTTTTATCATCTTGTCTTTTACCCTGCAAATAATAGAATCAGTATGCCCCCCCAAATACTTCATATTTTTGAGCTGCGTAATAGTTTTATAATATTTATGCACAGCAACCAGCATGCTGCGTGCATATGCATATATGAGAACACGCATTGCGAATCCATGTTAGTTGTTCTAAAATAAATATGCTATAAAAACATCTCTATGCATATTTTTAAACGAAGAAAAATGTAAAGAAAAATATATTATTTTAATTAATTGTAAACATCCACAAAAATACACTATTTTGTTGCTGACTATGACATAATTTACTCAAATAAATAAATAAATAAATAAATAAATAAATAAATAAATAAATAAATAAATAAATAAATAAATAAATAAATAAATAAATAAATAAATAAATAAATGTGTTTTTAAAGACATATCCAGGTCATATAAACCTTAAAGTAAATTCAATATATTAGATAGAAAACAAACTATTACTGCCTTGTCT
>NW_013952492.1:1263119-1266890 GCF_001266775.1 Austrofundulus limnaeus
CACACACACACACACACACACACACACACACACACACACACAACACTTCACAAATAAAGTGAGTCCTGTCCATAAATGCAATCTTAATTTATACATAAAAAAGAACAGACATAGATTCAAGCCACAAAATCTGTCAGAGCACTAATTAGATGCCCAAATATAATTAAGTGTTTGAGCATCCAGATGTGAAACAAAGATAAATAAATGCAACAACTTGATGAAGTCTAATTTCCTGGAGAATGGGAAGTGATGGTCTAATTTAGTGTTGCAAAAGCCTGCAGCTTAGATTTATAGTGTTTACTTTTATAATTCTTGTTTTCAGTGTTCCCTACAACCCTAAAATTACCTAGTGTATTATTTAAAAAACACATGGAAAAAACCCAAGTTGTCAGAAGTATTTACAAAAGCTGCAAAACTGTTGTATTCAGGGACGAGTTTTCGCTTCACTGTGACTGATTTACTCATATTAAAAAAACGGATCCTACACTGACTGCTCATTCCTTTTATTCATATCTGTCTGTGTTTTTCACCTGACGTGCAGATTTCCTCTGAGTGGGAGACATGGGATTAGGAAATTACCCAATTTACTCGCTGTTTGTTTCCCAACTACCAAACACCTACTGTGTTCTCAGCACAGTGAAATCAATAAAATCTATTGAGCTGCAGTATTTCTGTAGAGAACAGTTTGTCAGACAAGATGTGTCTTTTGTGTGATGGATTGATAAAGAAAATGGCCAGCTGTGTACATCAGAACGAAAAAAAAAAGGTGAATCATGGCTTTAACAGACTGACATACTTTCAATGGCCAAACGTTTATCACAAATGGTTTATTGTCAGTAATTTCTCTCATGCTCGTTTAAAAAAAATCAATCAATTTCAAAAATTAGTGTAACAATAACAAAAAAAAGCTATTTTAATGTTGCTATTTTTTCAAATGTAAAGTCAGAGGTAAAATAAAGCACATTGTACTGATTGATGTAACATTGGAAGACAAGGAATAAATTTGATGCAGTGAAGTGTACTTAAAATAGACTTTTATGCCTATGCCAGCATGTGAAAACCTAGCAGGTGTCAAGGTCAGATGTTGATGTGGATTTTAAGTTTTAAATCATTTAATTTAGAGAAAATACTGAAAAAAATATCCACAAATAGGTAATCATTTTAAAAAAGCATACCCTATGTACTTGTGAGAGGCAAAAACAGTAAAATATGTTGCATGCCAAAAAAAATTCTAAAAAGCCAATTGGCCACTGAGGTTTCTAACCTATTAACTCATTAGCATATGTTGGGTTAAGAAACTGAAGTAGTGTGAAGCCATCTTGCACAGTAAAAGTTTTTCATTTTATGCTACAAATACCTCAGATTTTGTCCTTAAAATGTTCCAAACCGGTATAACACGCAATTATCTTCTTCTGCCAATGACAGTCTCCAAATAGACATATGCTTCCTTTAGGATGAGTCGGCTTTCAATGCTGTCAAATCACTAAGTTCAGCACACAGTGTAGGAATTGTAAATCCTGGTGTGAGTCAACTCTCCTCAGATTGTTGGTCGATGGTGCTGACTGAGCCAGGACAGCTAATAAATCACCTCCTGCTGTCCTAAAATGGCGGGGTGGTGATTGGGGAGGGAAGAGAGCCGTGAGTGAGGGTTAATGAATACAGGCCACATTGATCTGCTTCCACCGGTCTGCTCTCTCACACCATCCACTCCTCTGTTCTCAGGCCAAATGCTGCTCCAGCATTTTGCTGACCTGCCACACTAAGCACCGGCTGAGTTGTGAGGGGATTCACAGAGGCCAAGAAACATCAGGCAGTAGCTAAGGCAAAGTAATGGCTGGCGCTATCATCCAATTAGATCCGTCGTTTCTAACTAAAGAATGGCGTGAGGGTGCAACGGTCAGTCAGTTGCAGTAACTTAGTAGTAGATGAAGGTGCATGCCATTCAATAGCTGAAGAGAAAATATTAGCAGCAACAGGAATGTGTGATGGCAATTGTAATCTTGTTGCTAGCTTCAGGAACGGGAAAAGGCACTATTAGTCTTGGCCTATTAGTGTCTTGACCTGTATGTGTTTTGACATGATGGCTACACAGCTCAAGCCTCCAACAGCTGTATATAAAACAACCGCTACCAGTCATCATGTTTTGGAACAGTCAGCATTAAATATGAACCATGCCGGGGATGGTAAATTAGTGGAATGTGTCATTTGCAGAGCAGGTCCATGAAATGACAGCACCACTGTCTATGACCTCAAGGAGTCTCTAAAACATACAGTATACTGTCATAACTTGAACCTGGAGGAGAGTTTGCAGACTAATTTAGTTCCAAGCACACACAAACAGACAATAATGCACAGACACAGACACAAATTTACCTCTTAGTTCTTTTGAATCAACTTTTTTGCCACATGAAGTTTCCCTTTAATTATGTCTGAGTTTTGTTGGGAAAGAAGTCATTGCATTGCTTTAGGTCTACTTATATTTGCCAGCACAATTAGTCTCCCACAACAGAATCACCTTTCGCTGGAGCTGTTTGCAGCCGAGTGTGAAGCGACTAGGATGAGAATCAGTGCCTCCAAATCTGTGACCATGGTCTTGAACCAGAAAAGGGCAAAATGCCTCCTCCGGGTCTGGGAAGAGGTCCTGCCCCAAGTGGAACAGTTGAAGTATTTTGGGATTTTGTTCATGAAAGAGGGAAAAATGGAGTGGGAGATCGATAAATGGATTGTTGCTGCATCTGCAGTGATATGGGCGCTATACTGATCTATCATGATGAAGCGAGAGCTGAGCCAAAAGGCAGAGTTCTCAGTTTACCGGTTGATCTTTGTTCCTACCCTCACCTACTGTCACAAGCTATGGATAGTGACAGAAAAAAACAAGATCATGGATACAAGCAGCCAAAATGAGTTTCCTCCACATGGTGTCTGGACTCCTCTTTTATAGATAGGGTGACAAGCTCTGTCATCTCAGAGGGACTCAGAGTAGAGCCACTGTTCCTCCACATCGAGAGGAGCCAGTTGAGGTGGCTCGGGTATCTGGTAAGGATGCCTCCTGGACACCTCCCTTGTGAGGTGTTCTAGGCACGTGCCACTATGAGGGGACCCAGAAGATAACTCAGCATACACCCAAAGGGACTATGTTTCTCAGCTGGCCTGGGAAAGCCTTGGGATTCCCCCAGAGGAGCTGGCCCAAGTGGCTGGGGAGTGGGAAGTCTGGGTTTCTCTGCTTAGGCTGCTGCTCCTGTGAGCCAACCCCAGATAAGCGGAAAAATATGGATAGATGGATAAAAATCAAATATATTTTCTCTTTTATTTTTCATAGACAGCTGACAAATCAGTGCATCATTGGCACCTGTTAGAATGAAGTACACTCAGTTGAAAACTGTGGCACTGTAGTATCACTACCAGCTTGAATGTGCTAGCAAAGTCCAAACAGCTATCACACACTGATGCAGAGAAATATGCTGAGGCCCTGAGAATGACTGAAGGAACTTGAAGGTTCTTTGCATATTTCATATGTTTTATATTTTGAATAACTTATTGTTTCTATTTTTATTTTAGATAATTGACACATAATAATAAATGGCACGTCTAAACACAGAGCACTTCTATATGTCCATAACCAAGAGCATCTTCTGTAGTATTTTTCTTAGATAGCAATGACTTCTCCGCTTGATTTCATCTTCTTTACCTACACATGTTCTTCAGCTTCTGACATATTTTACATACTCCAACAGCCTAAACCATATAAACAGGAGTATGTATATATATATA
>NW_013952492.1:1266909-1277739 GCF_001266775.1 Austrofundulus limnaeus
ATATATATATAAACAAACAAACAGAAAACTAAAACATTAAATAAAAACTCACTAAGATGAGCAAAAAATGTGCAGTGGAGAAAAAAATAGATATCCAATGTGCTAACTGACCTTTTTATGCTTGTGCCCTCATAATATCATTAACACAGAAGCTACACCCATGGCTATCAATTATCTGACCAACTCTTCCTACCTCACCCTAACTAATAGCTATCTTTTTCTCATTTTCTCCTCATCTCTGACACTGTGCCCATCCCCTAACCATCCATTGCTGTCTTTCTGCCATTACTTAAAAAGCTAGCATTTTAAAGTAAAGAACAGTTACATCCCTTGCACTCTTTTTTTCATCCTGTTACCTCTAAACATAATGAGGTTTATTTTGCTCTTTATTTCTTTTATTTTGGACATTGTTGTCCCCTGTTATTTAAGCGGTTTTAAGGTCAATCTTTGATGCAGAAAACAACTTATAACTTAAATGTGACTTTTTTTGTGTTGTTTACATTGTATTTTCACTCTCAAAACCTGTAAATATGTATAGGGCAGATTCATTTCTGTTTTTATACATAATTTGAGTGGTTCTGCTCAGTCTCTGAAATATTCTTTTGATGCATCTAAATCAAATCATTTAGTGACTAGACCTTTATCAGAAAATTACTTTTATTGTTTCATATATGCACCCTAAAGTTATTAGTTTTACATTTTCAAAGGACATTACCAGTGTGTAAATGTGAATGATTGAAGTGTAACGTGCTTTGAAGTCCGTAGGGACTTGATAAAGGGCTATTTAAGTTCAAGCCATTTACCATTTTACCAGTAATAGACCCCCACATTTTTAGTGTCATATTTTGTTAAGATGTAAAAAGAGACACACATATAGAAACACAATAATCGTATGTGCTTCCTTTTCTAACAGTGTCTTGCATCCTAAAAAATTCCCTTTAAGCATTCAACCTTACAACGTGGATGCAGATCATTCATTTGCCAATAATATCTTTATGGTAAAGAATAACATTTTAACTACATCCCTAATACATTGCAAGGAAACTGACAGAGAAATGTTAAGTTGTGTTCTTTTTCCTTTATATAGATCTCATCCACAGGCAGAAGATGGAACATGATTGATAATCAAAGACAGAGATAAAGGCTTCCTGTGCATCAGGATGATGCTTAATCTAAACACATTCTTTTCAACTACTCACTTCTAATTCTCTAGCTTTCAGTGCCGTTTCACCGAGGAGATGTTCATGCTGTGCATTCATCTGTCTCCCTCATTCTTTTCCTCTGCCCCTATTTATCTCACTTCCCTCTTCTTTCTATAGGCTCTTTCCCCTACTTCACCAAGGACGCGGATATCTCTCCTCCCACCCAGCTCCACCTCTCTTCACCAACTATCTTAGTAAGTCTTCTTCCCTCTGTCTGTCCGTCTTCCTCTCATCTTTCTGAGAGATAACAGCATGCAAGCTCTTTCATCGTTCTCTTCCCTCAAGAGAAGACTGCCCGGCAGATTCAGAGTCAGCATTTCAGCCCTCTGTGATGTCACAGACCCCCTGACCCAACCTCCTTGTCCCACCCTTAAGCACTCTTTCACATAATAAATTCCACGCAACAAGCAAAATAAGGAAATGCATCAAACAGCTGTTTTATTTATTTACTTTTTTGTTTTTGTCCTGCAAAAGTGAAACACTCAACAAACTGCATCTTACGTGAGGTAAGAAAGTGCAGTGCAATCCATCTCCAGTGGAAAACTCTGGCACACTGCTGCGCTCACGATGGCGATGGAGAGAAAATAACAGACAATGTGAAACAACTCTACAGCTGGAATTGAAAGTCTGACCTTTTTGTCTCTGTATGACACACTGGAAGGAGAGGTTTTTAATTTTATCGACTGGCTGTGAAGAGGTAGTGTCTAGACCTCAAGTGAGTGGGGAGGACTGACTTGAGAAAGAGTTTGAGTGAAGAAAGAAGGCAAGGACCAGAATGTGTGAGAAATTGAGAAAGGAGAGAAAAAAGAGATGCAAAGATTAATACAGTGAAGAGAGGGAGAAGCAGAAATAAGGGGGGGGGGKGGGGGGGGGTTAATACACAGAAGCACTGCGAGTGTTAATACACACTGCAAACCAATGCACTGATATGAGGCTGAATGAGCAGCTGAGAGGAGTGCGTCAGCAGTACATTCACGTTCCCACTGAAGGACAAAAGGAGGGGGCAGAACGTGCATCTTAGCTGCCTGCAACACCGACACACATGGGGGGGGGGGGTGCTAGAGATTGGAGAATAAACAAGAAGAGGAGATCAGGGTAGGAATGCTGGTCCTGCTGTTTCTGTGACGGTGGGCTGGCCGTTGGAGTGCTCGCGTGGCTTTTCTTCTTCTCTCTTCTCTCTCTCTCTCTCTCTCTCTCTCTCTCTCCCTCTCTCTCTCACACACACACACTCTCTCTCTCTCTCTCTCTCTCTCCCTCTCTCTCTCACACACACACACTCTCTCTCTCTCTCTCTCTCACACACACACACTCTCCCTCACACACTCTACCTTTCTCTTGCTCTTGATCTGTCAGTGGTTCTTTCTCTCCTTCTTTCAAGCTCTCTCATTCCCTCTCACTCTCCTTCACACACTCTACCTTTCTCTTGCTCTTGATCTGTCAGTGGTTCTTTCTCTCCTTCTTTCAAGCTCTCTCATTCCCTCTCTCTGTGTTTTATTCCGATTACTGCAGTGGTCCAGCAGCCAGCCGCAAGTCTGACAGCCTCACACATGGCCAACTGCCACAACTTACTACCTCAGCCTCGGAGAAAAGATTAACAAGTACGAAAGCCAGAGGAACCCTGCAGGAGACCATCCAGGGGGACAAAGAAAAAGCGGAGAAAAGAATCCTCAACACCTTGCTCTGTTTATGGATACTGATGCGGAACCCACTTCCACTCTCCTCTTAGCGTCATCCTCTCTCTCCTCTCATTGCAGACGAGGACAAGAGTGCTCTCTCCCTCTTCCGTCAGCTTTTGCGAAGCTCTGACAGTGCAGCGTATCCCCACCGCTCCCCCTCCCCAGCCCCCACTCAGCGCCACCATCTCTCCCACCACCCTCAAACCCCCTTCCCCCAGAAGGAATAGACGGATTACTGCTAACTGTGCACACGGCAGCATACAGCTGCTCTGACCAGGGCCAGCCCAACATTGGGAGGAAGCAAGAGGAGCGCAGAGGATGAGAGAAGAGGGGGGTGACTGTGCCGGGAGTTCTTTACCCTTTTTTTGTCTCTCAGCCTTTGTCACAACAGGGCTAATCAGCGACCGACAAGCCCTTGGCAAAGTCACAGTAAGGGAGGTCTCTCACCCAAACAGACGACTAACCAACGAGGCTACACATGGACCAAAAGCTGACAGAAAAGAGGATTTTTTTCCCCCTTTAAATGTCAGTTTGTCACCTTTTTCTCCTCCTCCTCTGTTGTAATTAACTGCGGAATGGATGGTTGTGATTTATCCACAGAGGAGCTGCATCTTGGAATCTGCAGCTTAACAGGGGGTAGTTTGTAGGAAACCACAGAATCCAGGCACCTTCTAAGACTTCATGGCCTTACCTTTGGCTGTGAGTATTTTTAATCTGTTCTGAGTCTCAAATATCAGGAGCCATTTTGTACCCTTCATTAATAGAGGGCCATATCAAGAAAACATTTATCTTATGTCATTCAATGAAAAGGAGTTATAAATAAATGGGATGCACTACTGCTGCTTTTAACTTCTGGAAAACAGCAAAAGAGAGCACTTTGAAACTAATGAGGTAAGTCACTAGTGCTATTACTCAGCCTATTTATTCACATTGCTGCTTTGCTTTTCATCTGCTGCTTCACTTTTATTAATCTCTCTCATTCTGTCTCCTGTCTGTTTCTCCCTTCATTCCTTCACATAAAATGTTGATGCAGAATCCTCCTGCACTGCCGATGGAAGTTGGGAGCCTCGAGTTGCTCCAGCCAGGCTAGGGCGGTCTGTCCTTTGGTGTGTCCCGTCTCCCCCCACCATGCAGAATAATGAGCCCTCTACACCATGAGTCCGTTGGGCCAGGTTAGTGTGCAGCCTACCTGGAACACAGCCCTGCTCGCCGTGCTCTCTCTCATGGTGCCTGCTCTCAGTATGTGCCAGTCCACAGGCCCTGAGATGGGCTCAGTTAACACACAAAACTGTCCAGGTGTGTGCTCCTGTACTAACCAGCTCAGCAAAGTGGTGTGTACACGCAGAGGCCTGATTAGGGTCCCTCCGAACATCCCAGCCAACACAAGATACCTGAACCTAATGGAAAACAGCATAGAGACTATACAAGCAGACACATTCCGACATCTACATCATCTGGAAGTATTGCAGCTGGGCAGGAATGCTATCAGGCAGATTGAAGTAGGGGCATTTAATGGCTTGACTAGTCTCAATACTTTGGAGCTATTTTACAACCGATTAACAGTCATACCCAGTGGAGCTTTTGAGTATCTCTCAAAGTTAAGAGAACTGTGGCTTAGAAACAATCCTATTGAGAGCATTCCCTCTTATGCCTTTAACCGTGTCCCTTCACTCATGAGACTGGACCTGGGTGAACTGAGGAAGCTGGAGTACATCTCTGATGGAGCATTCGAGGGTCTACATAACCTCAAGTATCTAAATTTGGGGATGTGCAGTCTAAGAGAGTTCCCTAATTTGTCACCTTTAGTTGGATTAGAGGAGTTGGAGATATCAGAGAATGTTTTTCCAGAACTGAAGCCTGGGGCCTTCTACGGGCTAAAGAATTTACGCAAACTTTGGATTATGAACTCTGCCATCACAAACATTGAAAGAAATGCATTTGATGACATTACAGCTTTGGTGGAGCTCAATCTAGCCCATAATAATTTATCATCTCTGCCCCATAACCTCTTCACACCTCTACAGTACCTGGTGGAGCTGCATCTACACCACAACCCTTGGCGCTGTGACTGTGATGTAGTTTGGCTCTCTTGGTGGCTCCGAGAATACATTCCCACAAACTCCACCTGTTGTGGACGCTGCCACACCCCAGTCAACATGAGAGGAAGATACTTGGTGGAAGTTGATCAGACAACCTTTCAGTGTTCGGCACCGGTCATACATGACGCTCCAAGGGATCTGAACATTTCAGCAGCAAGAGTGGCAGAGCTGAAGTGCCGTACAGCTGCCATGAGCTCAGTACGATGGCTTCTCCCCAACGGGACTGTGTTAACTCATGGTTCTGCTCATCCAAGAATATCTGTCCTTAATGATGGAACACTGAACTTCTCCAATGTTCTCCCATCAGATATTGGAGTCTACACATGCATGGTGAGCAACATGGCAGGAAATTCCAATGCCTCTGCCTACCTAAACGTCAGCAATGCTGAACTCAACACGTCTAATCTGTCCTACTTTACAACTGTAACAGTGGAAGTGTTGGAGCCTAAAGTTGAGGAGACCCCTAAACCTAAGCCCACTGTCCCTGCTTCACCCTCAGTCTTTCAACCTGTCTTTATCTCCACACCAACTGTGCTTTTCCAAAATACCCAGACTCCAAGGCAGGTGTCAGTTCCCACTGCCAAAGTCCCTAGTGGGCCAGCTGCCAGTCTGGATGAGGTGATGAAAACCACAAAAATCATAATTGGCTGTTTTGTAGCTGTTACCTTGCTGGCAGCTGCCATGTTAATAGCATTCTACAAACTGCGTAAGAGACATCAACAGAGGAGTACGGTGGCAGCAGCCAGGACCATAGAGATCATACAGATGGAAGAACAGGTTCCTCCTGTTCCACCGCCCACATCTGGATCTAGTGGCTCTGATGATATGGTATTGCCGACATTAGTGGAACACAACAGCAACACGTTTAAGCCTGGCTATGTGTCATCTTCGTCCTCATCTCGACAAGGGAGCTACGGAGCCCACTGGACTCAGAACAATTCTCTTCACCGCTCAGTCAGGCACCATCACAGCCACATCAGCACCATTGCTGATCCTTACGTCATCAAAACTACTCACGGCAAAGAGAAGGTTCAGGAGACCCAAATCTGAGCAATGCTCCCTGTGGATCTATCTAAGACTCTGTCCAATCTCATCTTCTCTTATCTGCTCACAAGTCCATGCAATAGAATGCACAAAGAGCAAAACTTTCTTTTGTACAAATATGTGCAAAACATTTTTTTTCTTTCTTGTACATGCCTATACATAAATATATAAATATGAAAAAAATACAAATATATATGACCTTAATGTCAGACAGTGGTAAAACATGCAGATTCTATTAGAAAAGAAAGTACTTTGAAACTATTTTCTAATAACTGGTGACTTGTATTTAAAAAAATCATAATAATAAACTGCTTTTTTGACTGAAAAGTGAAGGTAGTACTGTCTAATGTAAGAAAAGAGGCATTAAGTTGGTTTTAAATCAATATTTAGAACATCTTTATAAAGACATTCATTTCTCCAAATGTGCACACCAGTTTTTACTTTGCCAGTTGTTATATGCAATGAAACAGTATTTTAAAGATTAAGAAACCTAAAATAAAAGGCACATAAGCAAAAGCAAGATAGACACAAACATTTGTCCAATAGCAGCAAAATGGCACAGATAGATTGTGCTGTTCAGTAGCTATCAGCCAAATGCTTTTGGTACTGCAGTGTATATCTGCGGCTAAGGTTTAACCCTTTGTTGGCTGAAGCAAACTTGTGTTTCTTTGACAGTGCCAGTCCTTCTTTGTAGTGTGTCCAAGTGTGTTTTTTTTAGTGTGCACAAATTTCCCCACTGGTTCAACTGACAAAAAGTGAAATGCAAATCTAATAACAGTTGTTGCAAAATGTTGTTTTTTCTGTTATCAGTTGCATTTTTTTCTGTTCTTCTTAGATTTTGACATGCTTCTTATTGGCTTGTGTAGTGTTTAGGGCTAATTTAGTAATGCATTACTGCAGTTGCCTGACTTGTCTCTGCAAGGGCTCATCCCAATGTTTTTTTTTTTCAAAAGAACATACATGTGTTTCAGTATTACAAGGCTTTGCTGACGACTCTGGGGGGAAAAACACAGAGATTTGAAGTGAAACAAATGAATGTCTGGTACTGGGGCTTTTCCATGGACATTGAAACATTACTTTGTGTTTTCCTTTTTTTTTTTTTAGCAGCACTATTTTTATGGAGAGACAATGAGGCTATAAAAATCATAATAAAACTTTGGTTTGTATTTCTCTAATCAGAAAGAGTTTCCTCTGATGTGTATTTTTTCTCAGTATATTTGTATGTGTGTAAGTTGTTCAGTCATAAAAGCTGGAGGCAGTAATGTAACTGATATCCCACACAAACTCCTGTCCTACGGTCCTATGCATTTACTTAGTGTCTGCATGAATGGGTCTTTAAGTAATTGGTGTACAATGCTGAATTATACCTCACAGTGGGGCTCTATGCAGGTCAGATAGGCTGGTGGTGTAATGCCTCAGCTTAGTTCTTAACATTGATTTCCCAGTGAATGTAAAGGGGGGAAATACATGTATCACAGTTCTACACAGCTTGGCTTTCTTTTCCTTACAAACACATCTACAGGTTCTAGTTATTTTCCGAATCTTATATTAATCAATCAAAAAAATATATAAATGCATATGTTGTGTTGATATTATGTAAAAAAAGAAAAAAATTGAGAAAATTTAAGTCAGCGCAATGCGCCTTGAACAAAGCAAGTGCAAGAAATCAAATTGTTTTCTATTATACCTTTTTTTCAAATGTTATGTGTGTTAATAAATTTCTGAGCAATGATTTTTGGTTTCAGCTACAAGGCCAGCTACTATAAATAAGTGTGGCTTGTCTCTGTGATGACCAGCCATTTAACAGTTTCCTATGTGTTTGACTGATTTTGACACGTGCTTTTCAGCCCTTCAAGGTTACCAGTCATTTAAAATGTCATTTAAAATTGATATAAAGAGGAAATTTAAGTATGACTTGTGTGATAATCACAGAGTGTGGTGATTTAGCAACACTGAGGCTTCATTTATACTCTTCAGCCTTGACATGTTGTAAAAACGAGTGACTGATTGGTATTATCTTGCAATCTGATTTCTCTTATGACATGACACTAACATTTTTTAGAAATGACAGCTAGTACACTTGGGAGTTATTTGCTCCTTAAAATGATCGTTATTTTTTTTGAAGAGGTGAATTGTAAAAAAGATTTTGAACAAGTATTATCTTACCTGCCCTGTCTCTTTGAACAACCTCAATTTGGAAAAAAAAGATTAAATCTGACCAGACTGATGAGCTAAAAGCCAGTCTGAGTGAGGTAAAACTAAAGTGGATTGCTGCCATCTAAAAACAACTCAGATCTTTTAACATTTTGCAAGCGTTCCAGGAAACACTTTTTTAATGTTGTCATCTTTGCATTACACAATTAGCTGCAAAGACTGTGTTAACTGTAGCACTTTTAGTACAGCTTGGGACCTTTCTTGCAGGAATATATTGTTGTTTGTTTCTGTTGGAATAACCATGTAATGTAAAAATAAATGGTGGTGTAAATGTTTAGAAAGTATGAACTACTATGTAAGAGGTGCTGCTTTTCAGCAGTACCCCTGTAAGTAGGCCTGTACAAGCAGTCAAATTCAAGCTTGCTCATTGTTATCAAGAACTGAGAGAAGTGCATAATAAGTCACCAGCTAAATGCAGTGGCTGCTCTTTGCTTTGGAAAAATAACATGTTCTTGGTTGTTACAGTATGTGTGGGCTGAAAAAAAAGAGCAGACTCTTATTATGTTCTAAGCACAGCGTGGCACTGGCTGTGCTAGGGATTCATAAGGGGCTGCTAGCTGTTTGTGAAGCCTTTAATGTGCCTAATATTTAGATACATGCAAACACTGATGACTATTTTTTTTCTTTTTGTGTTCTTCATCCTCTTCTCGAGTGTTAATATTAAAAGAAGGGATTCTCAAATTAGCATAATACTATCCACCAGTTGATTTAGCTGTGCTACACTGTAGTCAAGTGAGGAGCTGAGGGGTGCACAATGGTTAATGTGTTCACTCGTGAAAAAAATGACCCAGACAGTTCTTTCTTGACAACATCAGCAGGGTTAAAATGAATCTTTTCTCTTGGGTGGCTGCTGTCTTATCTCCAGCTGAGTCACTCACTGAGCTTTGAATGTGACTAAATTCTGCCTTGTTGCAAAAGAACAATCATTATACTTTTTTTCAGCCGCCTTCTCTACTTGCTAATTGGCTCAAAAGTTTTTGACTGACACCTCCCAATTATATGGCAACCTTGTTATGTCTGTTTTATCTGTATGTCTCACAAATTACATAGTTACCATCAGATCTAAAGAAAAACAATACAAATGTTGCCTGGCAAAGGTTCTTTGGTTGAGATTAAGATTTTTTGGGGAACATGTCCTTAAGCTGCTAGACTTGTATCTGTTATTGATGAGGAGTTGGTGGCAAACCACAAAAGTTCTGTTCCAGTTTTCCCATTGACTGATGCTTTTTGTGCCTGCAAGAAACTTGAAAGAAATGATTCATAGGACACAAAGTGACCAAAGACATACACTCAATTGTGGTAGTTCTTTCAAACCTTGATTAGCCCACCTATACATTCTTGAACTATTTTACTACTTTGCTTTGCTACCACCTGACATAGGTATATTAATACTCTCATAAATATATACATATCTATATATTTAAGCAACAAGAATAGCTTTAAATAATGTAAGAACTAAGTTAACAAACTAATTTAGAAAATGAATCGATCCTTCAAATCAAAGGTTTTACAAGAAGACTGATCAATGATGTGGGTCATTTCCCTAACCTTTAAATTGACAAGCATCCATTTAGAAACTCATTTTTAGCATCATTGCCTGTTTAATTGAACTGTATTTGCTAATTTTTGGTTAAATGTTGACTGGAAGAACACAGGAAAGAGCAGCTGCATTCACTATATAATTGCTTTTGGCATTTTACAATGAAAACTATAATGTGAAACTTGTCATGTTGACAGTAAAACATGGCACCACCATTGCATCGCCTTAAAGCAGACAGTCTACTGTGCTGTACTGTACAGTATACAGTATATCAGTGTCAATGTAATGCAGGCCACTGTGCTTTCTCTTAAACCACTGCAGCTCTAGATCTGACAACGACCTCAGGTTGTTTTTGTAGGTTTCTATCTGCATCAGTCTGACTCTGTCTTTTCTTGGTCAGAGTGTGTGTGAGTGTGTTTGGGTGGAGTGAGGGTGGAGAATTGGGGACATAGGAAATATCTTCCTTGGCACTGATGGGCCCTCTTTCATTATTTTAACCCCTAGAGATGTCTGAATAACTAAATAAAAATAGTTACACTATTTTATGTTTAATAGCAATAATTCACATCCCTTGAAAATTAGTCCCTTTAAAAAGATTATGAACCATTAATATCTTACCTGCTGCAGATACCTATTTAAAAAACTAATTTATTCTGATTGATTAACAAGTTAACTGCTAGTCTGAGCAGACCCAAAACCAGGCAGGCCATCTGAAAAAAAATCTAAAATCCCATAGTGTTTCATAAAAATGCCAATTTATAAACCTTTACACTGTCAGTTTTGCATTTTGTCCAGTTATTTATATGCATAAAAATAATGGTTACAATTACATTCAAGCACAAATAGCAGCAGCACCTAGCTGTAGCAATTTTGGTACAACCTGGGGCACTTCCAGCATGTGTTTCATAATACAGTCTGTCTTCCAGAAGGATTGTTGTGCCTAACTAACAATGTTCTAATGAAGTTCATTGCCTAAAATATGTTAACTATTATGTTGGTAGCTGAAAACTATGTAGTTTTACTTCAGATAAAGTTATATATATATATATATATAT
>NW_013952492.1:1277781-1279720 GCF_001266775.1 Austrofundulus limnaeus
ATATATATATATATATTGATTTATTGTGATTTTATTTCTCTTCAAATATAGATCTTTAAATGCTGCTCATCCCGCACTTACTGGCATAAACAGCAATCCAACTTTTGTGCATAATGGAGGTTAATTCTAACATCTAACGACAGAGAGTGTGTATGTGCAGATCTTCTAAAATGCTAATTCATTTAAATTTGAAACAGTGCATAAAGATTTAAAACAAACGTATCATGAAAAGAACCACTTAAACATCACCTTTTTGAACTTACTGTTTATGGCTGACTTCCTCCACAGCTCTGTGACAGATCTGGCAAACACGTCATCCTTTTTTTCTTGACTTCCGTCTTTTTTTTTCTCTCATTTCATTGATTTTGCCAATAAAAATCAAGGCCTCGAAGTTGCTATGGTTTCTTTGAATTCCAGCACAGTGGTGATTCGCTGTTGAGGAAACCATGATCGACGTGGAGCTGTGTGAATAGGAAGCTTAATGTTACCCTGGTAGAATGTGCTGTATTCATATTTATTTTAAGGGCATTGGTTAGACAGTCATCTCAATGGTTTCATTCACTGGTTGGTATGTGCTGAATTTATGTCATGGCAGATCGAAAACTGTGTGGCAAAAAATGATTACTTTTTATGTAAATCACTCAAAGAATAGCTTTAAACACAATTACAATTTTTGCTGAAAGCACAATTTCATGAGTCTTTGTGATTCAAGAAGTACTGACATTGATTTAGTTTTAGTTATTTTGTATCTTATAATTCTGTTTACTGTGTAAAAAATAACGAGTTTTATTGAATCTATCCACCATCTGTTTTTACCCATCCAAAATACTGTATAACAGGGCCTGTTTTGTAAATTACAGGGTAAAACGAAAAGTACAAAAAGTCAATAATTCAATATTTAGCTCATAATTAGGTTGATTTTTTTGATATTACTAATTGTTTTTTGCTTACACAACAATGTGCTTGCACTTCCTCCAGCCAATGCATGGGCTTGAGGGGCATTCCCACCCTGGGTGACATGGTGGACATGTGGGGCATGTAATTACAACATGTGACGTAAGTACAAGATGTGACAAAGAAAAAGAGAAGACTTTATTTCTAAATCGATGAAAAAAAAATCTGGATGGATGACCCAGCTAATACTCCACTTGAAAAGCGTGCAGAGTACCAACAGTCCGAGGACTGCTACATGGCTTGGCATGATGGACCCATTCAGAGACAAGGACAGAAAAGCTTGAAAAAAAAATTAAGACAGGTTTAAGCTTTCTACTTCAGTCACAGCAATGAGCTACTTTATTAAATTAAAAAAAATAAAATAAATAAATAAATAAATAAATAAATAAATAAATAAATAAATAAATAAATTCCAAGCTGAAAAATCTAATAAAAACAGTATTGGTAAAAAAAATTAAGTATCAAAGTCATTAGCATGTCAGTGTGATATCAGTTATGTGTGACAATAGGTTATTTCTCCCAAATATTTCATTTGTTTCACATACTGTATTACTCTGAATTGTTTTTTTAATGCTAGAGTTAATAAAGACTAATTAGAGCCATTTACATCAAAATACTCTCATAATTTTTAACTGTTTTGTGCACAGATTGAATTTTTATAAAGCTTTTAAAAAAATGATTGCACATTTCATTTCATCACAATTTAAACTGAAAAAGCAGGGACAATTAGAGAAATACTTTTTCATTATTTTAGCAAAGCGTTGTTTCTATTTTAGTTTTTTAATTTAAAAAACAGTCTGAGTGACAAAAAGTCACAAGAAAATGTTCTTACCAAAAACAACATAGTGCTTTTTATGAAACACTTGCATTGTGGCATTTACATGGATATTACTTT
Organism: Austrofundulus limnaeus; assembly: GCF_001266775.1. NCBI lineage: Eukaryota > Metazoa > Chordata > Actinopteri > Cyprinodontiformes > Rivulidae > Austrofundulus > Austrofundulus limnaeus. The sequence goes on from NW_013952492.1 coordinate 1,279,631, forward strand.
GACCCTTGCTGTCAACCTGCACATCTTTGCAGAATCCCACCCACACACACACACACACACACACACACACACACACACACACACACACAC
>NW_013952492.1:1280858-1283621 GCF_001266775.1 Austrofundulus limnaeus
CACACACACACACACACACACACACACACACACACACACACACACACACACACACGTTTGTAATTCTATCTGTATTAGGACCACTACTCCCATTCATTTCCAGTTGTTTATATAGCCAAACGCTGACCCCTTACCCTAAACATAACCTTCCCAGTACATACGTAAAGCTAGCCTAAACTCAATTCATACATTGGTCCTAAACCTAATCCCCAACCCAAAAATGTACTTCTACCATAAGGTTCCTGTAAGGACTACGGGTCTTGACAAGGTATGCGTGTATACCAGAAATGGTCCTAAAAATGTAACAAATACAATAATGCACACTTTCTCACACAACAACTGTTCAGAACTTCAGTAATGAGCTCCTTAAATGGAACACTTTAACCAATTAAAATGTATTTAGGCTTAGTCCAAATCTGTCGCTAGATGTTCTTTTGGCAATTTCTTTGTCTGTTGTTAGGTTTTACTCCCCTTTTGTTTTCATGTTTGTTCTTTTTGTTTGTGTGATTTTGGTGTTTGATTCTGTTCCTTTATGTTACCCTGTGCTACCAGCTCATTCTCCCAGTAACTTTCCACAGTCTCAGTAGGCTCTTTCACAAGACTCTTCAGCCAAGAGGTCTTCTGTGCCCCTTTGTGTGACTTCCATCTGGACTGACAGCAGGCCCGGTGCTAGTCATTTGGGTGCCCTAAGCACAACTGTTTTGTGGTGCCCTCCCCCTCACAGAAAATGAAAAACAAAATCAGTATTGCCAGTGCGATTCTCTTTATTTCCAAAACTAATTCTCAATTTCTCAAATAAATTATTTGAGCAATTATTTGTAACCTGAAATAATTTGCAGTGATGTTAAGATGATTGGTACAGTTTACAGAAAAAAAGAAGAAAGTTTATAAAGTTATTTGCTCCCCTTTTCAAGTATTTGACATAAAAATCATCAAACAGCATAAACCCACTTTGTTTTGTAAAGTTTTGTAATTTTATGGTTATAAATGTATATTTGTTTACACACAAAATTAAATATTCTTTAAAGATTAATTTTATTCATTTTAAATATCTTCGGCAAAGGTCCACCTGATAAAATACTGTACATGCAAACACCATGAATATCCAGCTGCTCATGATGCATAGACTTATAATGAAGCACAAAATGCTCAATTATGCCACTGTTAATCATTTAAATCAGTTGTTTATCCTCAGTTTCCACAAACCACAATATGCAAAATTTCTTTAGCTTTATTTTGAGCCATTGTACATTAAAGTTGAGCAAGAAACAATAAATTTATCAAAGTTGTTGTAGCAAACGACACCTCATAAATAGCCTAGCTAGCTAGCTAGCAATCTGAACACCACTATATAGGAGCCTGATAGAAGCTAACCAAAGGAGCTAACCTGGTGCTAACACTGTTTGCTCACAGTGGTGAGCTGACAGGAGCACGCACGGGTTAAATGCTACAAATATCACAGTATTCAATTGTTATTTAAACATCCTCCTACCTGGAAACAACCCACCAGCATCATTTGTCTCTTCTTTTCATGCCTTCAGGCTGTCAGCCCGATCACAACTCACCTGTGTGTAACTTGAATGGACCACTTTGGGAGATGGGCATGGTAGACTGGCGAACCTTTTTAGTTTAACAATCTAACCTAACAATCTAAATAAAATACCTAAATTCAATTAATTGATCATGTTTTAAAATAACATGAGTGAGATATCCATCACACATTTAATGCTTTTGGCTCCACATTAGCACAGCTTTCTGTTCCATTCCTCTTTTGGTTCCGCAAAGTCCACTTCATTTTTGAAAACTCTTGTTTGTGTGAGACGTGGCCAACTCCATCTGTGAGTTTTGAACAGTCAAAGGGAGCGTAAAGATGGACTGGTCTGTGTGTCTGTTTCATGAAACTGCTTTGTGGGAGAGCCTAGTTGCAGTCATCTCCTCATTAGTCCCAATCTATTTAGTCCTTCAGTTGCATTCTTTCTTCATTTGAGCACTACTGAGCTTTGTGCCAAGTCCAGTTCTCTTTCTGCCTCCTTGACATTCCTTGTACCTCCCAGTGATTTCTCATCTGTGTCTCCTCAAGTAATTTTTTTCTTTTTTTTTGCTGCCTCAACAGCCCAATACTTTTATAAACAAATATTGACTTTTTATTCTAAATCATTGTGTTCAGTCTGCACTCTTAGGTCCAACCTTCTCCTGCAATCATGAAATAACTTGCATAAACTTTCCATTGATTCATCACGAGAAAAAAAAATACTTAGGTCTCATGTTGTGTTCACAGCCAGTGAAATGTTATATCATAAAAAAATCAATATGCATAATTTTGAAGTCAAAGATTCTTACTTAAAGAAAAAAAAAATACACAAAACATTTGACTCTGATACAGGTAACACAAGCTACTGATTGATCGATAATCTTGAAATCTGAAGGACATATTCCATCTTTGTTATGAAATTTATCAGAATATGTTCTGCATTCTTTTCTTTTAGTAAAGTATGAGAGCAGTTTTGACAAATGTTGGCCTTTTTAAACTGCATTTTCTTTCGATACAGTGTGATTAGAAACATGACAAAATAGGCTGCGGATTCATGACCAACTAAATACATCTGAACATTTTGAAGGACTTCACACTTAATAAGGTTGGAGTGGGTAAATATTTGAAATAAAAGTGAAGCAACTATTAATTACAGATCAGTCTGTCAGCTGCAATATATATACATGCATACATATATGTGTGTGTGTGTGTGTGTGTGTGTGTGTGTGTGT
>NW_013952492.1:1284596-1286969 GCF_001266775.1 Austrofundulus limnaeus
GTGTGTGTGTGTGTGTGTGTGTGTGTGTGTGTGTGTGTGTGTGTGTGTGTGTTTGCACATACAAACCAATGCACAACTATAAAAGTGCATAGTGGGCATTTCAACAGGACAAATGTCTGTCAGTACAGGGCTTTAAAATGTGTGTGTTTGTGTGCATGTCTTCAGTGTCTCAGTGTTGATTATTTCAATGAGGCTCTTTAGTGTGTGAGGGAAGAAAAATGTGATTAATGACAACTGTGCAGAGTGTAAAATGGCTACTCATAAAAAACCCAGTTTGCTCACAATGTATAAAAAAATATCAATAAAAGGTCACCATGTTCTGTTTGGGGGATAATATTGTGCTCTTAAGGGAAGCATTCATCTTAATTCATGGAAGATTACTCTCCAAATCTCTTGCACAAATTCAAACTATTAGGATGGAAGCAACCTGCCGACAAACACGGGGGACATAAATGTGTTTTTATTTCAGCTAATTCTGTTGTGTTTGAATTACGCAGGCCATTAGCACCAACGAATGTGCTCCAGGCCTGTGAATGTGTGCACGTATTTGCTTAGAAATGGCTACGTTGGAAACAAGAGTGTTTAATGGTGTGTCAGTGGTATTAATGAGCGGATGAGAAGATGCCGTTGTTTCAACTTCTGTCCGTGCTGCACATTTTCTACCTTATCACTTCCAAACACTCTGGCTCTGGTCTGTCAACTAAATTGAGCTAATTTCTTTAGTCTTTCCACCCTCACTTATTTTCATTTTGGCTCTTTCTCCTTTCCGTTTTCACTCCTCTACCCACACACAACGGCCACTGACTTTTTCTTTATTCCTGGTGTCCCTTTCTCTTTCTGTCGCACTGTTTTTCAAAGGCTTTCTTTAATTTGGATTTTGTCTTAGAATTGTCTTAATAGCAAATGCATCTGAGCCACATATCTACGTTTGTAGTGTTTTCTTCTGATGACTTTCTCAACATAGTTCACTTTTAAATTGTTTGCCAATTATTGACTGCCTTTAACTGTCAATTCACTAAAACTGCTTTGCATTACTCATTTTAATCTTGCCTCTCTCTCTCTCTCTCTCTCTCTCTCTCTCTCTCTGAATATAATTCTTGGACTCTCTGCCAGTGAGAAAGGATTAGACTATGACAAAGAGCCATGGTGCAGTAGAGAGGGATTTTGGGACGCTGGGCTCTCTGGCATCTCAGGACTCACTCACATGCCTCAGCACTCCGTTATTGTCCCACTGACGCATCTGTCTAACACAGAGCTGGGGGAGAGAGAAAAAGAAAGCGAGAGAGTTAAGGCAGAAATGATGTCTGAGTGTGTATCTGTGTGAGGGGGAGGCTGGATGGGCCCTAGCTTTAATTGACAGAACCGTCTCCATTTTCATGAGTTTTTTTTTTTCTCCACCTCACTCGACAATTTAGACAGGAATAATGTATTTTGGACTTTTTTGTAGAATGATACTTGGGTATTAAATTGTGTCAAGTTCAAATAGTGTGGGAATATAATGTGAGTTAGCATAAGTCTGTAGTGTTACAACTACTGAATGAGAGAAAAACGTAAACTCTGGTCTGCGTGGGCCTAGTAAATCAAATTAACCATACATATATCTGCTGGCTGGGTTTATATTTTCCCTTTCCTTTGTCTTTAGTTTATCTTTGACAGAGAGTCTATCAAACTATTTGTCATAAAGAGAAGAAAACGACGGGCCAGGGCAGGCTAAGATTTTTTTCTTCTTTCTGCTACCTTTCATTTAATTTGATTTGTATTTTTTGTATGTGAATTAGTTTTTTTAATTAAATGAATAAAAAAGAAAAAAAGGTGAAATTAAAACAGACTTTACTGAAAAGATAATGCAAATTTGCAAACACAAAATTCTTGAAAATAAAATGTGACAATAACAACATAAACCTCATCAAAGGATTAATAGCAACTATTTCAGAACAACCTGTAAAGGATTGTACACTGATTAGTTAAATTACAAAACAGATGCAGTGATTAGCAAATTAGGAGAATACGTGAGAGCAGTGAAGAAAATAATGGTAAGGTAAAACAAGGAACAAAAATAACAACAGAGAGCGTAGAAATAAGAAGCAAGATGATAACTAATCTAATTTAAAACCTATAAAAGTAACCCTTCAAATTATGTCTTGGTACAGTCTGTGAAATAACAAATGCAACTCTTTCCATCTACAGCGGGTAAAATAAGTATTGAACACGTCAACATTTTTCTCAGTAAGTATATTACTAGAGGTGCTAATGACATGAAATTTTCACCAGATGTCGGAACAACCCAGGTGATCTAAACAAACAAAGAAATCAAACCATAAATGTCCAAAAATGAAGTTATTTGTAATAATGTGGAATGGCACAGGGAGAAAG
>NW_013952492.1:1287559-1295328 GCF_001266775.1 Austrofundulus limnaeus
TACTGAGAGAGTTCAGCTGGTGTCTTGGCTTTCCATGCCTTTTTACACCTCCCTTTCTTCATGTGTTCAATACTTTTTCCCTGTGCCATTTCACATGATTACAAATAACTTCATTTCTGGACATTTATGGTTTGATTTCTTTGTATGTTTGGATCACCTGGGTTGTTACCGACATCTGGTGAAAATTTCATGTCATTAGCACCTCTAGTAATGTATTTACTGAGAAAAATGTTGACATGTTCAATACTTATTTTACCTGCTGTATATGTCTCATTTATTTGTCTGGTTTGCAAGAACTTTCTGCACAACCCCTGCTGTGACTGCAAAGTGCTTAGTCAGCTTAGTGTAAACTGAGAAACATTGTTGGAGAGACTAAACAAACTGGTTGTAATTCGCACAGAAAATGAACAGCAGACTTATATTTACACTCAGGTTGTAATGTAAATTACAGAAGACACAGAAATGAAGACACGGGAAGAGGTTTAAAATTAACATTCAGAAATGCATATGGGTTTTTATTTTGACAACTGACACTCATTTTAATTGTTTTTTAACTGAGATTTCGTTTGAGACATGATAGCATCACTCCTTTAAAGTAGCAGATGAAGTGCTTGCAAAGATGATGTTGAAACCACCAGCCAAGCTGTATAAAAATCATGCCCATTATATGTGGCTCTATAATGTTGCTCTGTAGTTATATTTTTTGTTCTCCCCGTTGATCATTACTTTTCTTGACCTCTCTAAACCTCAAAAATTTGAGAAAAAAACTCCTTTTCTACTCCAAAACAAAGATAATGGTGTCTTTGCTGTTTTGGTTTGAATCTACTGGATTTGCTCTGTCTTTGAACTTCAAAGTGTATTTTAAAATTCGAGCCATTTGACAAACCTACTGTTCATATCTCTTTACATTTTGGTTCATTTAGGCTTCTCTTTTGATTGGTTTAGTTTTCTAATATTTACTGTAATTTCTTAACATTTTAATTGTTAATTTTTGAGTGTGTTATTTCGGAAATCAGTCAAATAGCTTTAGTTCAGAGTAGACAATTATGTGCATTTTGTGTTATGAAGCTATAATGGGTATTAGGTTACATAAGTGTTGAAATGTCAAAAGCAATCTAGACTTGCAAATCCAAGTATGCATTGACATATATGCAAGAATATCACTTGTAAGTGTATTTTCATACACATGCAAACATAATTTCTGGTGGAAAAAAATATTGAATGTTTTATAAGGACTTTCCAAAAACAGTTGTGGAGTGAACCTGAAAAAAATGAGGCTTGATAAACAAGTATGGCAATATCAGCAGTAAACTTTGTAAAATAAAGTAAAGTATACACATATTTAAAGAAAACACATCAATGGAGCTCATCCAATGACAGGGAATGCAAAACATTTAATGTGTAGCCACAAGATTATTATGAGCAGCAGTGTCATTTTGTGAGAGATACAGACATTGTTGGAATCAGATTATATATAAATAATGGTTTCAGTCATGATCTAAAAAAAATATTCAGGTTACAATCTTGTTTTCAGGGTTCTACATTTTATATGATACTGATTTTAGAATATTTTATTAATACCTAACCCTAACTCAAGAATTTAATAAAACATTGTTCAAATGGCTGAAAAATGCATAGTTTTAAGTAGATTTTTTGCAAAATGTTCCAGGGGAACATACCCCTAGATGCCCCTAGAAATGCTTCACTCCAAATCTGCAACATGAACAGGTGTTTCTCAGTGCTGTGTTTCTCTGAAACTTAAACAAAGATGAACCTCCCAAGTGCCTGTCCCTCTTAAGCCTCTCAGTGGAAGACCTTCAGTTTGCTGCTGTGTCCTGGATTACCTGTCACATTCACCTGCCACTCTGCCTGAAGATCCTAAGTGTTACTCACCTGAGCTGCCTCCTCGAGTCCATCCTGTTAGCCTTACCTGGAACCTGTTCCCGGATCTGCTCTCCTCTCAGTGCTGTTTGCCTCCTGGATTTATGTAAGGATATAAAACTACTCACAAAGCAGTCCCTCAGAAAACCATATATACCTGCACCTTCCCTTTCAGCTTGATTCAGACTTTCACCTCACCCGTAAATAAAGTTCAATTTTTACTCTGCCTCCTGAGTATCTGTTCTGGGTACTGCTCACATTACATATCCTGTGTTTCTTATAAATGATTGCTATAGTTAACTGTTTTAATTGGACAACCTGGTTTCTAAAGATGATGTACCAGACAAAGCTATTTAATTCTGTATGTAAATTGGCTGTGAGATTTAAAAAATTGCACAAGGGGCACCACATAAAATCTTTTCTAGGATGCCAAATTGGCTAGGGCAGGCCCTGTCTTCTGCAACAAAGGCACAGGATGAGAGATGAACTTGTTTTGGAGTGTTGAGCTTAAAGTAATGTTTTTTTTTTTTTTGTTTTTTTTTTTTTTTTTTTTTTTTTTTTTTTTTTTTTTTTTTTTTTTTTTTTTTTTTTTTTTTTTGGACAAATGCAACTCCAGTGGTCGGATGTCTAATTGCTGCAACATATGCCAAGCATTACTTCAAGCCTAACTGCAAGTGACTCTAGTATGTCATTACTAGATCGAAATAAATTCACAAACTTGTCCGTGTAAACAATCAACAGTCTCAGAATGAAAATGCAATCATCTCATGGCCACACATTTTTTAATCCAATGTCACTGGATGGGCTCCGTACAAATCTATGGTAGCTTGGAGAGAATTAACAATAGTAACAGTTTTTAATTTTAATTTTCATGTGTGTGTGATAGCATTATGACTATATGTGTGTGTGATAGCATTATGACTATTTACTGAATGTTCTTGTGTTTTAAGTTTTTGCTTTTCATTTGCATGAAGATTTGGGATAAGTAGTGCCTTTTTTTTAAACTTGTGCTGCAAAATGTAGTGTCAGAATCCTCCACACACCCAGGGTGTGAGATATCAGTTTTGCTAGATCTGAGTATTAATCATTATTACACTTATGTACACTCAGCCTTGCCACTTCTATGTTTAATTCCTTTTTTCAGTGTGATTCTCACACACAGTGGCACCATCCAGGGATAAAGATTCCAGTAAAAACTGTAGTAGTGTGTGTTTAGGGGGGGGGGGGGGTGGAAGTGGGCTGGGTTTAGACCACCTTTTTTATAAGCAGGTTAGGACTCCCAGTAGCATCAATCCTGCTACAAACTGCTTTGATCAGTTTGTAGTCTCAGTTCAATTTAAGAGCTTGCCCCGAGCAAGAGTGTGTATGTGTGCAATTTTGTTTATAAATCACAAACTGGGTGTTTGTGCCACAACAGGCATCTGGGAAGAGGCTGCAGGCAAGAGCTTGGTAATGTACAGTATATGCACAGTAATGTACATTATTATTGCATGCACTTATGAACACACATTAGCACAGATTATATATAGAATATATAAATATAATACTAATACTAATACTCTTTGCTGTTGGGTATCAGGCATCATTGATATTCCAAGTTGCTGCTTGCCCCTTTCAGGAAACACTGACTTGCTCGTGAAACACAGCCAGCCCTTTGTGCCCACTCTGTCGGTTGCTCTCAAACAACCAAGTCCACAAAGCTAATATTCAATCCAACCACTTATTCTGAACAAGTCACTACCGTCAGTGTTTGTTTTTCTAAAGTTGTGCCTAATAACATTTACACTTTACTCCATTAAAAGAAAGCAAACAAAGAAAATAATGTTCAGCCTGTGCAAGTAAGAGTCACGAGAGCCCTGAGAGTGTTTATTCATGGAGCACCCTGGGAAAGCACACAGGAGCACGTTGGAAAGAACTCTTTACATTGCACTGCAGAGCTCATCAGATGAATATATTACCCTGTTTCTGAAGGCAATGCTGTTCACTCTGGACTCCTACAGAGTGAACACTGCTGATCAGCAGGACTCACACACACACACACACACACATACACACACCGATACTCTCTCTCATGTTGTACCCACCCACGCCTTTCCTCCCGAGCTGGCCTTTCTTCTGTCTCATTTTTTTGCCTATAATGTGAAGGAGGAGAAGATGTTAATAGGTAAAATAAAGGTCAAGGACAGCCAATGATTGGCCACGAGACATCTGCTAACACGGTTCAAGCACCTGCAGGATCTTGTTAGACACACTGATTTCAACAAATCTTGGCAGATACATAAATCAATTTCATTGAGATTGGAATTTGTTGTTTTTTTAGCTCTTGCAGCCAACTTTAAAAGGGGCTTGTGCACATTTTTTTACTGTTGTCCAATTGTTCTATTTTGTATCAGAATTTTCTGCCTTTTAAATCAAAGCACAAACCTAACTTATCACATCCAACATCCAGAGGCCCTTATCACATCTGCAGGGTTCATTTTCTTTTTTTTTTTTTTTTCCTGGCTTTTATCCCTCATTGGCTGAATGATCATGTTAAATGACAAAACAGGAATGAGAGAGGCAAACGTTTCCTAACGAGGCTCATGTATCTGAATCACCATAAACAATATTAGCATCAGATAGAATATGCAAGGCCGACACTCCTCACAATAACAATGCCAGAGGCCACAATGACTGACATCTCCTGACAAATAGACTTAATTTAGATGTAATTCTATTTGTGTGTTATTAATTTCCCTCTTGCCCTCAAACACATTCGCATAAAGATAAACGCCACACACACAGACACACACACACACACACACACACACACACATCTGTATCTCTATCGTTCTGTTTGCTTCTTTATTTTCTTTTTTTATGACTGATGACGCTCCCACTGACAGACAGCACAGCCTCCTGTTCATGAGTCTCTTTTGTTGCCCATCCTTGTCTCTCATATTTGGAGCTTCCCCTTATTGTCATTCGGTGCATTCACAGACAAACACGCACACAGGAAGAGATAAGTTAGAAGGGAAGGAAAACAGAGAGGAAGACAAAAGGCTTAGAGTTTTTTTGCTGTCACAGTGCCTCCAATCTATTGGCTTGGTTTTTAGATGTACCAGTTTATAAAGAATTGGAAGCCATTGTGTATGCACTGCTGATATGATTGCTAAATTATGTTTAAATTAGACTTGTTTTTTTGCTACTTTTATACCTGGCAGTAACTTTCAAATAAAAATGTTTTGGGGAGATTATGACAATTTAGTTTTTGGAGCTTTATATCATTTTATAATGTCATGTCCTTATCAAAAACAAGTGTTGCTTTGACTCATTCGTGCATGTTCGAGAAATCCTTTAATCTCCTCTCGTAGCCATTTGGTGCTGCCTAAATGTATACTGGTACAAAGCACCGCCTATTTGTACAAAGCTCCTCCCTGGAGCTCAGTCTGCACCTGAGCTCCTGCCCCACAGAGCACCCCTCCCCCAAATCATTGTGGTGAAGACATGCTGAAGTGGGAGTGTCTGAAATGGTAGGATGTTCTTAAAAAGGCAGCCAATTTCAAAGCATTAAATAGATTATGATGCAAAGTCAAATTTAGTATTGATAACATACTTGGTAACATAGTTACTTGATTGTGGTATAGAATTGAACTATGTTCCTGGAAAATAAATAACCACCCCTTAAATAACAAACTGCCAAAAAGCTGGTGCATTTGCTAAAAAAGGTGGGGGGGATTGGGTAATCATTCGTTTTTTTGTAGATGTTTTATTTATTTTTTTAATCACAACAAATGTCATCTCAGGACACTACAAAAATCATCAATCTTAAGAAGGCAGCAGATTACACTGAACCACAGTCTTCCATCCTGAGCAAGAATATTGGAAATGGTGGAAAGGAAAAACTGAAAACCAGAGCCAGTCTAAAGATGGACAGCAATCTTCCTCAGCCTACTGGGTTTAAAAAGGACAGGGAAGAAACACAGATAAACAGTGAAGGACTGGTCCAGATGTAGGCTATTTTACACTGGATGAAAGACAAATAAAACACATATTATTGATATAAATATTTACAAGGCTTATATTATATTATTTACAAACATGTAGAGGATAGTGACTAAAGACAGCAGCAGTCAGTTTGTTCACCAGCAGTCTAAGCCAATCAGTGTTGTTTAAAGTACCTCAAAGTGATACTTGAATAAAAGTACAAGTATCTTATCATAAAAACATTTTGGTAAAAGTTGAAGTCTTGTCTAAAAATATTACTTGAGTAAAAGTCTTAAAGTATCTGCTATTTTTTGTATTTAAGTATCAAAAGTAAATTTCTGACTCAAAATCTACTTAAGTATTAAAAGTAAAAGTACTGAGTAAAAGTGAGCAATTAGATTTTCCAAAATGACATTTATTGGGAGGTGACTTCTCCAAAATATATTTTTTCTAACAGCGTGCAGCTGTGATGGGTTGTGTACAAGCTAATAGGGTGTCAGAATGGTATATACGCATTTATACTTCTCATCCAACAACAATTAAATTCACTCAATCAAGGGGACACAATTTATCAGGATAGTATTTTTTTAAGTAATAACAACTCGGAATAAAATAGGAGTAATGACTTTCTACTTCTTACCTTTTAAAAAAATGTGAGTAAAAAGTACAGATAATTGTGTAAAAATGTCATGAGTAAAAGTAAAAAGTATGCTGAAAAATAATTACTCAAGTAAAGTGCAGATAACCAAAATTTCTACTTAAGTACAGTAATAAAGTATTTGTACTTAGTTACTTTACAATTGTGAAGCCAATACCTGCAGAACCAAGGGATAACTCAGGGAATCTAAGCCTAGCTACAGGATTTATCAAGAAAGGGAAGTTTTAAGTCTTGCTTTAAGAATGTGTCAGACTCATGGACAGAAACTGAAAGCTGGTTCCACAAGAGAGAAGCTTGATGACTGAAATTTCTAGTTTTAGAAACTAAAGGAACCACAAGTAAACCTGCAGTCTGAGAGTGAAGTGCTCTGCTAGAAAATATTAAGAGTTGGAGCTTGGTTGTTGAGAGATTTGTATGTTAGAGGTAAAATCTGAATTTCAATTCTAAATTTGAATTCAGCATGTTCCCAGTGTTTTCACGCAACACTGATTTCAGAATTGAGCTCACAACGTCTCATAGAGTTTTAGTTGACTGCCCTGTTGTTGCCGGCCTATAATTTTCTCAATGAAGACATCAGATGAAGAGAAGATGTTCTGGTTTCGTTGCTGACAGGGTATTGCATTACACTACACCAGGTGTTAGTGGATGTTTTACAGAGACTGCATATGGAAAATCAGAGGGAGTGTTCTGGTTACAAATCCCTAAAAATATAAATAGGTCAGGCGCAGGAACTGCCAAGGTGTTTTTTACTGAAGTGTTCAGCTCAAAATCCCTGTTTTTTTCCTCCTCATTTCTACTGGATGCATGTTTTCTGTATTCATCTATGCTTTTGACTTTATTGTGTAACAGCTCTCCAGCTACACACTGATCAGTGAGAATTCATGACTCCTCATTTTCATGTGACTTTTCTTGTTTATGGCAGCAAACAGCACTAGCCACTTCAAAAGCCACTCACATGCGAAGCAAAGGTGTCAAATGTGTGTTTAGGTTCTTCATGTGCAACAAAGCGGGTGAGATGGCAACGGCTCGAGAGTTTGAAGAACTGTGTAACTGTATCGTGATGACTGTTGCTGCGCATGCCGTCACTCCAAGTTCAGGCTTGTGCTGCTGTTTTTCTGCTGCACTGCAGAGGCGTGTGTTGCCTCTCGCTCACAACTTTAGACTGGTTTCCCCGGCAACCGGGGTGTCTGCACATGGAGAGCAACCATTTTTTTTCCCAGATGAGAGCTTTTGTTAGTACAGTCACGATCACTGTGTGTGTGGG
>NW_013952492.1:1295349-1302387 GCF_001266775.1 Austrofundulus limnaeus
AACAACAACAACAACAACAACAACAACAACAACAACAACAACAACAACAACAACAACAACAACAACAACAACAACAACAACAACAACAACAACAACACCAACAACAACAACAACAACACCACCAACAACAACAACAACAACAACAACAACAACAACACCACCAACAACAACAACAACAACAAGAAATATTCAGCAAATCTCAAAAACACTTGATAATCATCAGCTTAACTGTACATATTGCTGCAACAGGTATGGTAAGTCATTAGTTATGAAGTTACACTATGCTATTAAAAGCATTTCCAGTTCCAGTCAAAGATTTTGACACATTCACAATCGATAGCAGTATCCGAACCTTTGACTGGCTTAAGTAAACTGGAAACATATACAAGACTTCCAACAAACTGCACAGTTTAAAACAACCCCAGAAAAGATAAACTGTTTTGTGATTTGACGAACCTTTCAGTCTGCACCTCATAGTTTTTACAATTAATTAATTAATTAATTAATTTAAAAAACAGGTGCCAAACGGCCTGCCTGCTGTTTGAACCTACCACTCACCAACATGTTTTGAGTGTTATTGAAAACAGTTGATTTTTGCTGAGTTGTGCTGAGCGAGCCGGTGGCCTGGCATGAGGGAGGTTGTGTTGTGTAAACACAATTCTGCAACAGATTTTTGGGGACGAGAGAAACTTTGTGAAACCAACAGAGCAACTGTTAGCAACAGTTTGGACGCGATCTTTGGCAGTGTCAATGTTAATCATGGCATGTTGGACCTTTCCCTGCAGTGTAATGCCAAATTCTGGCCGCGACCCTCGATGTAACAATACATTTAACTTTGAAGCCTTTCTAAAATTCTGATGACCGGGGAAACTTCCAGCCATTGTCATTTAGTTCATAATCATCATCACCTGCACATGTTGTATGATTTGCATTGAACAGCTTTTGCTGTCCTTTCATCCTTATGGAGATGTTGCGATTTAATTATTTAATTTTTTTTTGCAAAACTTTGTTTTATCTCCTACATAATAACTTCAGCTTTTAGATCAGAGGAGCATAAAAATATTTTAAGGATCTCAATCAAGTTGCCTGCTTGATCCTTTCATCATTTGACTGAATACAGACTATTTGGTTTGAAAAATAAATAAATAAATAAATAAATACATAGAAGCACACAGCGACATGCATAAAAATAACCATTAATTGATGGAAAGAGAGGGAAAGTATTTTTTGGGCAATTTCAAATAAATGTAACATGTCCCTGTGAACAACACATAGCTTGTATAAAGTCCTTATCACAAGCTTAAATTACGTCCTCATAACCGCTTACTGTTTTATTCTACAAGAAAGAAACTTGGGCCTATATTTCCAGGGAGTGCAGATGGCACTTCCTCTAAGAAATTATTTTCACCCTTCCACTGCTGTCTTCTTGTTTTACTTCCATAATCATTCTTCGCTACTGCATTTGTCATGTATATGTCTCACTACTCAGTTTCTTTGAAAGCCATCCTCTCCTCCAGCCAATCTGACTACATTAAATATTTCTTTAAAGTGTTTTGTGGCCTTGGCTGCGCTCTTTTCTTATTGATAACTGTAAAAGTAATATGTTTTTCTCCTCTCTCGCTGGTCATTGAGACCTGGAAAGTAGTTAGTTAATGGAGCGGCTTGCTGTCTCGCTCATATGGCTGTAAAGTTAATTATTATTACAGCATCATAGCAACAAGGGACAAATGTGCTATTAATCCATATTAAGCATTGTCATTTGGTGGTTCGGTTTAGTCTTTAGGTTAGACGTTATTGCATTTTACATGCTCATAACTCCTCCTAATTGCTACTGGAGATCTGAGAACAAAACAGACACACTCGCCTCCAAGAGAAAACATTTTCTTTGTGTGCGAGAAGATTTATGGAAGCATTGGGGTAAATATGCAATATAATAGCGATTTTGTTGTCATGATGGATTACCCCAACTGTTAACTATTTTTCCCTCTTCCTGCCTTAGGCCCTTGCTTTTGTCACATCAAACATAACAAGGTTAAGTTCAAGCTTACATAAATTTATACATTTTGATGAATCTAAAGTGTCCTCTGTCCCCCGGGTGACCAACGCAGCCTCAGCCACATTGCCTTCCTTTCAGATAGGAGCTATCTTTGAATTGTGACACAGGAACAGAGACTTTAGTGGACACGATCGAGCAGATGCACGAGCAGATAAAGATCACCTCTCTGGCATGACCTCCATCAAAGTCAGCACATAAACACACACTCACTACCACAGACATAAACATCTGCCCAACAGCAAACACAAAGGATGCTTGGGACTGGGAACTATTTTTTGCATTGGAGGAAAAAGACTTCTTGTACATATGAATACACATACAGGATGTTAGAAAGTGAAAAACACAGATTAAAACAAAACTCAGCTTTCATTGTCATCTCTATATCTTTTAAAGAGCATGTTTTCTGGTATCTTGGTAATAAATATGATTTCTTTAAAGATAACACTGATAAAATATTGCAAAAAGAAATTCACACCACTTAGATGAACAGTTGAGATATCTGCGTGGGTTGTAACAGGAAGTGATGACAAAAGGGAATGTCGGCACGTGAACAGAGCAATTGTTGCAACAGCTGACGACACAGGCTGCAGAAGCAAATCTGATGTTTCTTTTGATTACTTAGAGACAATATATGAGACAAAGAAGAGTCAGAGTTCCAATATTTTTTTTAATTAAAAAAAAATACCATGTGGTTCTCTTTCTTGAAAAGTTCCCATCTGACATCACTTCCTATTTCACATTGGCTGAGCCAAGTTCAAAAGAAAATGTGTTTTGATGTGACGAAATGGTTAAAATCATGTTTATTTTGACAAGATTTTTTAAAGATAAAGATGTTTTCTGTGACTTTTTGCGTTTGAAGATATGCATGTCACAGGCACTTTAAGCACCTTGGCATTTTCTAACAAGTTGTGTGTGTGTGTGGGGTGGGGTATACTAAATCAACTTTTTTGAGCTCTATATTATATTTTTATGTCATTCCCTCATCAAACATACTCAGAGTGTTGCTTTGACTCATTAATGCATGTTTGAGAAATTTTTGAATCTTCTGCGTTAGACATGCAGAACTGCCTAAATGCTTGCTGGTACAAAGCACTGCCTATTTGTACACAGCACCTTTGTGGAGCTCTGGCTGTGTCTCAATTCATGGACTGAGTCCTCATGAGGACCCAGCCTATAGCTGGGCCACGTGGGCCACATCCTCCCTATGCCAGGTAGGCTGCTCAAAACTGCTGTGAAATGAGACGGTCTACCCTTCACCTGACGTCGGCTTTACGTGAGTTTGCGTGACCACGCGCTCCCCCGTTACCATAGTGATCAGTTTCACATCAGACTTAAAATGCACCGGGACATGTATTTACATGTCTTTTTACTGGAAGAATAACTCCACAGTTAAAATGTTACACGTTAAAAAAAGCATTAATAATTCGAGTTTAGCTCCAGTATATACAACGGAGTATTAGGACCACACAACAGTTTTTTTTACTACTACTACTACTACAACAATAAAGTCATAATATTATGAGCTAAAATTTGTAATTTTATGAGAATGAAGTCATAATATTAGGCTACGAGAAAAAAAGTCATAATCTTACACGACGTTTTCCATTCCTCATTTCCTCTTTTTTTTTCCTCCCACCTTCTGTGTACAGCCATGTGTCTGTGATTATAAAGTAGTCTGTGATGACTTGGGTCACTGTTAGATAATATGATTTCATCCAAATTAGCTATGTGCCGACTAAACCTGTCAATGCATCCATTAATTACAATACAGCTTCGGATCATCATATAGTCGTTAGCACAATATCCAAGTCATGCTACTGATAATTTGATGCTAATGTGCTAAAAGATTAACTATTTATTTTAAGCAATACTACAAAACAACTTGACAAGTTGCTCAACATTCCTCACTTTAATGCAGTGCTAACTGCACACATGTTCATGTAAAGGCTGGAATAATATGATTTTAATCTCGTAATATTACAATTTCATTCTCAAAATTTTATGACTTTAATCTTGTAATGTTATGACTTTATTCTTGTAACTTGTCATTGCATTTTTTTTAATTTAACATCTTATTGCAGCATAAATTTCATCAGCTAAATTGCTAAACTTACTTTTAAAAACAAATTCTTAGGTCCGTACTGAATTTCCAAACCACGCCAACTCATTAAAAAAAATAAAAACTCCACCGTCTTCATTTGTCTGTTTATTTTGCTGCCTGCGCATTGGATCCTGGGAAATCTTCGGCTGGTGAGCATAACAGATGCATCCTTGGATTTCGAGAGTTTGTCAGCCACATTCTCCTCGGCCACATGAGGAGGAGTCTTCGAATTCAGACAGTGCTCAGTGCGGGGCATGTGGCCGACAAATGTGCACTCATGAGGACCCAGCCCATGAACTGAGAAACAGCCTCTGTCTGCAGCCAAGATTCTGCACCCGACAGAGAATACCTCCCCCAAACATTGTTATGAAGATGTGTTGAAGTGGGAGTGTCGGAAATGGTAGGAGGTTCTTAAAGAGACAGAGGCCACTTTCATGTATTTAGATTTATTTATTATATTTGTTTTATTATATTTTCAATATATACAGCATTTTCATAACAACTAAAAGTAACTTAGTTAATTGATTATGTTATAAAATTGAATACGTGCCTGGAAAATACATAATACTCCCCCCACCACTGCCTTTAACAACAAAATAAGAATAAGAAAACATTTTAAAAGCCTAATCCTCCTAACAAACTCCAGAAAATGATTTATCTTATTTCTTTACATTTTATCAAGAAAAACCAACAGCAAAGCACTTTGCTCACAGGAGGTAATAAAAGTTGGTTTTGTCACTTTAACAAACTTGGCTAGAACCACATGTGGGTCAAATTTTAATAAATCACTGCGAGTAGAATTAATTAGGCCTGATTAAAAAAATTTAAGCTGTTCTGGGGATCCTAGCATAACAATACCTTCAGACATCTGGGAAATCATTTTCCTCAGGTGTCCTGTGATCAAACCAATAAATACGGCACCACATCAGCATCCACCTCATTCAGCACCAGCAGCTCCCTTAAAGACTGTTAATGTAAACAAATCACTGAGAAATAGATTCACTGTGAAGATGAAGTTAATTTAGTGTGGTCTGAAACCATGCTTTTTATTTATCTGCAATATGCTGTTTTTTAATTTATTTTCTTTCCTTCTTTGTCAGTGTTTCTGACCCTCTGACAGAACTCCTTGGAATTAAAACATTTTGATCTAAATTTGTATGTGGTCATCTTCAGTTTTTTTTTTTTTTTTTTTTCTTTACGACTAATGGTGTGAATCGGAAAGGCTGGCTTTATTTATTGAACCGTGGAAGCTTCACGAGGAATAGTATCTTGTGCCTTTAGGTCATTTGTTAATGCTGTGTGGCTTTAATGAGCTAGCATTTTCATCAAGTGAGGATGTTATTGTTAAGGGAAGATGATCAGTTAACCACTTGTAGCTTTTGTGTCCAAGTCAACATGAACAGCAAAGGACAAAAAAAATTTATTCCCATAAAGGACAATGACCAGATTCTAAATAATGGACCACATGTGTCCAGAGGTCCATTATTTCACAAGTGTCTCAAGGAAAAACAAAACAAAAACAAAGAAACAAAACAGGCATTAGCGTAATATATTTATTTATGTGTACAGGCCGCATAGGATTCAAGGAATCATCTAGGGCAGGGGTGTCAAACTTATTTTCACCGAGAGCCACATGAGCACTGTGGTGGCCCCCCAGAGAGCCATTTGTAATAAGTTTTAATCTTTTATGTTTAACTTTGACTAAACAAGAAACTTCACATTCCTCGTCTAATCTCCGTGGCTGAGAATTGCTAACAAACAATAACTAAATTAAATATGGTATTTCTTGTTTAGAAACAGCATGTTAACACAGCTTATTAACATTGAAAAGTACTATGTGTACAACCACCTAAATGTGTAATAAATAATGCAAAAATACTATAAATTCTTGAATTCTGAACTCTCCCACTTTCTGACAGGGAATTCCCACTGGAGGGGGTGTTTCACTTTAAATTTTCAACTTTTAAGTGGGAAATTCCCACTTCCAAGTACATTTGGGCCACAGCATAAGTAGCCTGTGAAAATACAATAAAATAGAGATTTTGCACGGCAAATTTTGAACCCTGTGCATCTTTACCAAGTGCCGGGAATTATCAACATGCATTATTGGAGATGCTGGCTTTAAAACAGCATTTACTTATTTTAAGGCATTAATACAGCTTTGAAGATGTTGTGGGCCACAGAAAATGCAATAGTTGGCCCACAAGCCTTAACTTTGACATATGTCACCTATGATTATAAAGTGCAAATATGTTGCAAACTCAATTGTCACATTTAAAGACTGCATACTTTACCAAGCTGATACATTTCAAGGAGCAAATTTACTTTATTTTCTGTAAATTTGTTTATTTTTGCTTTGCTGCTTCACCAACTCTCATGGCAACAGAAAGACATCAAAGCAAAAACAACATACGACACTGAAACACTGAAGATTTAATAAAAGACAAGACCGATGCTCAAGAGGGGGTTACACAAAGGAAAAATAGTGAGATAATCCTTTTTTAGAACTCAGTATACATGATAGTTTGTTTTCTTAAAGTTAAATATTCATATTTCATGCTGCAGATACAAATCAGGGACACCAGGATACAGAGGCATATTTAATCATATGTGTTTAATATGTGTATATATATATTAGGGGTGCAACAATACATGTACCCGTATCGAACCGTATCGAACAGTGCTTTAGGTTCAATACACACTTGTATTGAACAATACAGATTTTTAAAATTGATTTTAACAACTTGTCTTCTGAAGATGCTCTGTGTTGAAGGATCAGTGGATCTGTGTTCGACTACTCCACCTAGGTTGCATTTTTGAGCGCGGATCCACTGAGAAACTTGCTGTTTCAGCAACATTTAATTTAAAAACTGTACTTTTG
>NW_013952492.1:1304470-1308071 GCF_001266775.1 Austrofundulus limnaeus
GTGTGTGTGTGTGTGTGTGTGTGTGTGTGTGTGTGTGTGTGTGTGTGTGTGTGTGTGCATGTGTGTAACTCGTTGCTGTCTTTCAGAGTACATGCAAAATTTAAATTTCCCAGAATTTTCAGTCAGTTTTCTGTGACTCAGTAGGAGCATTGCGTTGGACTGTACAGAAGCACAAATTAGATCTTGTTGACAGGAGCTCCCTGATACAGTAAAAAAGTATTGAGCGCAATCATTATCTCGATAACATGACCAGCAGCTCGGCCCAATCACACCACAGTGCACATATATATAGATCAACACTGTTACCAGGCAACTGCTGCAGTCAAATTTCCATCAATCCCAATCACACCACCCCAAAAACTGACACAATTGCTGTGTGTATGTGTAGTTTCAATAGATTTTATTTGCTGAAATAAACTAGTTTACTCTCCACTGCATGTTGGACATCTATTTGAAAAGCTCTTCTATTTGCTGCAAATCAAAAATCAGAGGGGCACTGTAGTGTTTTCACAGTTTTTGGTGCAATGCTTTCCTGTTGAATGTTTTAAACTAACAGTCCAGGGATGTGCCCTGATGATACTGTATTTTTTTTTTAGTTCGGAAACTGATTTTAAAGCAGCAGAGAGTTGTCTTATCAGTTTTTATGTTTTGTTCTTTTTATTTATTTACCATCATGTTCGAGTTTGTTCACCAATCGAAGGGAAAGTATTAAATTACTGGAAGATTATGAAGTCATTTTTATATAAACATAACTGCTTGATTTTCAGTTGAATATAATTTGTTCTTTGTTAAAGTATAAGTAGTGATATGTGACAATTATGTGTGACAATGATGTGTCAATACTTTTATGTTATTTTTAAATTATGAAATACTGTAGATTGCCTTCCTTGTGCTTAACCATTTCCTATAATTTGTCATCTTGCAGTTTTTGAAGGTTGCATACATTTGTGTGCATATGTTTTCATTATTTTCGCACATACTGTATATTGTAGTAATCTCTTACCTGGAAAGTGCATTTATTTATTTTGAAAAAAAAAAACAGCAACTTGTTTTTACTAAATGGTTTAAGAACAACATACTTTTAAACTTACTCAACTTTTTTTTCTTTCTTTCTTTAGGATACTTATCTTGCATTGAAATGTAATGCACACCGATAAACAACATCGTCTTGTGTAATGATTCTAGCACTTGCATCATACAAAACAAGTGTTTCTTAATAATCATTGGCATATTAGAAAAAAGTCCCACTGTTGGCTCATTCTCTGAAATGCAACAAACAAAACTAAAAAATTAAAGCTTGCAATAAATATTCATCAACATGTTATAAGATGCATGGATAAAAAATGATGAACACTAATGTAATTTTTTTATATTCTTCGTTGCTTTAGTTATATAAATTATATGTGCAAGTGTGTGTGTTTTACATTGCTCTATTCTTATATTCATTATCTATTTTAATGTGATTAGACATTTGCATTAGTAGTTTTAGAGGTTTCATTTACCTAAAAGCCTAACCAGGACTGCCTATAAATTAGAAATAGGCTAGAATGTTTGTCTTCATGAGCGATGGTTGTATAGTTTTACAAAACATTATATGAATAACAAAGCCTAAAACTGAAATGGAAAGATTCTGTCTAAAGTTAATGCACCTAAACACTGTAGAAAAAAAATGTTGCATGAACCTAACCACCCAACAGGTCAAACAAATCCAAAAGTAGATTGAACTGAACTAAAACAAGCAAATGAAAAATAGCTGCCTCAAACAGGTCTCGATCCTGGGTTTCATGTTTTATTAGTTCTGTGACTTTTCTTTACTATGGGGATTAATCACAGTCATGAAAAAATGGGTAATTAAGAAGAGCAACAAACCTAAGCACACAACTCATGGACCAAGAAATGGTTAAAAAAAGAACAAAGTTGACATTTTGTAATGGCAAAGACAAAATCATGGGCATGCTCTGACAGAAATTATGTTAGAGCAACTGAAACCAAGTAATTCATTTGAAAGAAACAGACGTTCCAAAGTAAAGCTCTTCTGCACACAAGAAAAAGCAGAAACCCCTCCAGAACAGCACTAATCAATATCAGCAGAAACAAGAAGCAGGAGCCGCTACTACACAAGGTGGTTTCAACAAGAACTTAAAGGAATTTTTTAACCTCTTATAATTATTTGATATTAGTGTTATACAACATACAAGCATGTTTTATTCATTATAGAAATGCTATGACTAACAAAGCAGTTTTCTTCTTTTTTTCATTCAAGTTCTCCAAGTATTTTGCTTCTTTTTTAACTTTCAAGGTTGTTACAAAAATCTCATAAGAAATGTGTTCATTTTCTATTTTCTGGAATGGTAAAAGTTTTCAAAATCACAAAAAAATGACAAACTTTAAAGCATCAATGTATTGCAACAGTTGCATTTATTATAAAGATATTCAAAAAGAAAGACTTTAAAGAAAACATAATAAACCACAACCATCAGCAATGAAATGACGATGAAATCTAGCACGAGAGTTGCAATAAATGTCATCCATGTCTGTGGACGTTTGCTGTTATTGTCCAGGATAATAAGCAGTGTTTGAATTGACCTATTCTTCCTCATGTTGAAAGCACTCTAGCTTCAAAAGACAGCGACACATGAACTCGTGTTTGCATTTAGAGAAAGACAAATGAATGCATTTTGAAAGGCTGATTTGAGGGGTGGAAATGGAAATAGAGGCTGGTAAAAGGGAGAGTACAGCAACGCAGAAAAGAAAACAGTTGGTCATCCTACATGAAGGGAGACATCGTTGTGGTACATGCTCTGCAGTGAATTACTGATTAAAAAATTTAAAGTATTATAGATGTGAATACGGACTAAACAGCAACAAGTTTTCCAATAAAAATCCTGACTGAGCCTTTCTGAATGGAGTTTTGCAGGATTTTCCTGTTTTTTTTTTCTCTCTCTCCTTTGATACACCATGTGGTTCAAACTGATGCATGTTTTGGGGCTTCTTTAGTCTTCTGTGAACCTAAATTGAACATATAAGTGAGGGTGTATGTATGTATTTGTGTCGACCCTTTTTATGAACTAGCTATGTGCCCCCACATTTTTGCAGGATGTTAGCTCAGATAGGCTCCAGTTCCCACATCACCTTGAAAAGGACAAAGCAGGTATGAAAAATGAATGAAGGATTGAATGATGTGATAAGTTAAAAAAAATAAAAGTGAATGCTTACAATGAAACGGAGCAGCGCAGTCATCAGAATAGCAGAACACTGGAAAAAGGCACAAAAATAGGAAAGGCTGGTTTGGAAGTGGCACGACTTTAACAAACTGCGTTTGTAGCAGGCTGCACTTTCTGAATGCACAACAAACAAAACACCATTGAGAAATACTTGCTCAGAAAGCTAAATATATGCAGACTGTACAATGACAAAAAGACCTACTTATCCTGTGCTTATTTGCAGGGCTCTCACACAAATGCCAAAGTTGTTTTCTGCCGAGCTGTGCACATTTAAGGAGGTCTTCTCACCCTGTTTTCTTCTCAGAGACATATCCTCCAACTGCCTCTGTCAGCACACACACACACACACACACACACACACACACACACACACACAC
>NW_013952492.1:1309565-1311017 GCF_001266775.1 Austrofundulus limnaeus
ACACACACACACACACACACACGCACGCACGCACACACACACACACACACACACGCATTCGCAAACAACGATCTCAAAGGCATTCTCACATAAGCATGCATAGACACAATCATGTCATATACAAACAAATGCCATCCACACAAACACAGATACAGTCACGCTGAAGCAAACACCCCTTGGCGCTGGAATTCAGGTTGCTATTACTGCATGGGCCATTTTTAGCTCTTTAATAATACCAGAATAGTTGCTACCTGAGATTGACCCCAAGGAGAAGAAAAACAACTGACGTCGCTCAAAAGACCTGGAGGTAAATCCTCTCTGCTACACGTGACAGCAAAAAGTACTTTTTCTAATCATTTCTCTGGTCTTTCAGTTTAACACTGATCTCCTTTGGAGTTGGCTACGGCTATTAGCTCTGACACAGGAGTAATTGATTATCATATTAACAGCTAAAATCATCAAGCTCATTTTTGCTGAGCTTGTGTAGACAGACAAGATGCATAATGGCTCTGAGCAGTCCAATCCATAACTTGTCTCTTTTGCTTTAGTTGAGGATGGCAGACAAGAAGAAACCATGTTTTTTTTTGTCTGTTTGTTTTGTTTAATTTTTTCAAAGTCTTACTTAAAGTTGTCTGTTAATGTTCAGAAAAAAACCCTGTGTGCAGACAGGGAGGACACAGTTGTCATGGTGCTGTGTTGTGCTGAGTGTTCAGTTGGAATCGTGTTGAGAGAGAAGAAAGAAAAGAAAGCAAATATGTGATTTTAATTCAATATAATTTCAGAAAACAAATTAATTCAAGTGTGTTGAAGTGATCCATTTCAAAGGGCAGTCTTGGACCACACACTTTAGCGTTCCCCTAATGGAAAGATGGTGATTACAGCTTAAAATCTATACAATGACAACTTATGCACATAGATTTTGGTTTGAAGGTTTAAATGAAATTTTATCCAAGTTGTTAAGTATCAATTTATTCATAGTATTTTCACCAAGCAGGGGTTGTAAGATTGAATTAGTGTTTGGACTGTTCCAGTAAATGAGTGAACATGTGTGAAAATTCCATTGACTGCTGGACCTATATTTAATATTATTTTGTGACTTGCAATCATGCAAAGCTCTATTAACTGACTTGATGGCAACATTGGCCTTGTGGCATGGGCAGTGTAGGCAAATGCTAAGGGTACTGTGCATCTAGGGGGTGTCACAAATTGGGGATGAAAAAAAAAATTCTAACTTTTTATCAATGTAGATTTGATTTAGTTTATAGAATTATCACAGGTTACTCACTTTAATTCTGTAGGGTTTCCCAACCTGCTACATGAGGTGCAGAGGATATTGCATGATAAAAGTGCATGAAGCAGTCAAAACCAAGAAGACAAAATAAGGATAATGAAAGTTTTGGATGTGATGTCAAACAAAGTTCAGATTAAAGTCTGGTCTTCCGTGTTCTACCT
>NW_013952492.1:1311116-1313695 GCF_001266775.1 Austrofundulus limnaeus
TATATATATATATTCTGCAGATTGGCTTGGTGGTCTCCTGGGGTCGGATTTATAAAACTTTCCCAGAAACTTGCGTACGCCACTTTTCACGCCAAGATTGTGATTTATAAAATCCAAACTTGACGTGAAAATGTGCGGTGCCTCACGCCAGCTCTGACCCATGCGTACGCTCATTTTGGAGATGTGAAGCTGCGACACAGATGGTGAAGTGAGGAATTAGAACCACACCGTGTAATGATCACTGTCAGATATTTAATTATAATCAGACTTAGATTTTTATTCAACTTTATCATAAATTATTTTAACAGTAATATTTATGCTTCTGCTGCTGAGCCATAAGGACCTTAGGAATTTAGTACATTGTATCTAAAAATAAAAATAAAAACACAGCCCCCTGCAAGCTTTAATAGTGAACTATGCGTGTTGGATGAATCACTTTAATCTCTGCAGTCTTTTTTTTTACCTTGATATAACATTCAATGTGGAACAGAATAAATTTTGACTTAAAAAAACACATTCTTTTGTTATTACTTCAGATTATGGTCCTTATGCTCCAGCAAAATTAAGCCATTTTGCATTGTTTTCAGATTATTCCTGATAGTCTCAATAATTAAAACTCTTTCTTCATCGTGCCATGTGAAACCTGTACTGTTACACAAATAATGCTGTTGATTTTCCCAACCACAATTCTTTCTTAGGGGTGACACTGAATGTATTTCGTTTTAATTTGCAAAAATGCTAATTTTAGTGGTTCTAGCGCTAATGCATAATTATTTTGATTACTCACAGCATCTGTTGTATTAACTAACCTATTGTTGGCCAAGATATAATAACCGTTGTAATACTTTTGAAATGGAATGTTCAGACCAGTTCAAATAGTGATGATTTTTATTTCCCCACAAGGACAGAATAAAGAGGAGGAGCTGAGAAAACAGAAAAAGGTTTGTGACGTCAAAGGGTATTTGGTGGCATATCTAGCTTTATCTGTGCCTTGTATCCCATGGTTACCATATGGTGAGCACCACTGAAACCTGGGCCGGCGAAAGGAGGTTGACGCAGTGGACACGCTTACACCGCAAGACAACTGGCACTGACCTAAAATGCCAATGCGTTTAGCTCTCCTACAGCACAATTTCACTGTGCATCGTTAAAGCAGCCGTGTCTTGCTCACACAGGGGGTTGTGTTTCTAATTCCATCACAGGTTAGTGGGAACACAGAAGGCTAATGTCTGCAGGAACTCCGATTGGGAGTGTTAGTGCACCGCTATCCTCATGAGATGGTCCTGACTGAGAGAGATGGGAAAGATGGAGACAAGCAAAGAGAAAAAAGGAGAGATGCATACATACATGCAGGTAAAAAAGAAAGAAGAAAAGAGTAAGGAAACAAAGTGAGACAGAGTCAAAGACAGAGAGCGACCGAAGAAGAAAATAGGAAAAAGAGGAACAGCGCATTATCTTTGTGCAGAGTCCTGGGAGAAACAGCCTGTTTGTAGAGTGATGCCTATCAGCTTCCTGGCTGTCTTGGGAGATGTTACTTCACTGTGATGTACTTTACGCAGATAAAACATGCTTGAGTCTGATAGAAAGAGTCAGGCAGATAGCAGCAAGGTGAAAGAAAAAGACTCAGAAGGACTGTCAGACAGATTGACAGACTAATGACTGTCAGAATAGCTGATCAGCCCTTTCAAAACACATGATGAACAAGATAATGCTAACTGAAAGTCATCTTATGTGAAGGACTGGTTGCATCATTTCCATTGATAATACACAAGGAACTTTAATGCCGAAGATCAACATACAGTAGTGTATGTAAAAAGAAACATTAACTCCACCATTAAAGGAGACAAATGCTTTTAAAATCTTTATTTTCATGTTTAAAATCATTTAGTTGGGGTCTATATACAGTGGAGGTGCAATGCTTTAGTCAGAATTCCACCTTATTGTAACTCCACAAGCCTCTTTCACCTATTTTCTGAAGTGTGTCTCACATCAACTAATTTTCACTTTAAATGGTAAATGGTACTGAACTTATAGAGTGCTTTTCAAGTCCCTCCGGACCCCAAAGCGCTTTACACTTACAGACATTCACCCATNAGTACTCAACAAAATGTATTTAACGACTAAAAAAGTGGATTTTGCATGATATAAAGGTGGATTTTTTGGCATTATATGTTTGGATGTAAAAACTGTATATCTTCCTTTGCTTGTTTGACAATCATTTTTTATCCTTTTATTCACGTAAATCATCAGCTTTCCATATGGAAAGTCCCTTTTGAAGTAAAGCACCAAAGCATAAAGAGCAAAAGCTGGTTTTCACTTTTAAAGCCTTGTGATCTCCCACACTATTCTGTTCAATGACCCCCAGCTTTCCCCCATACCAACACCATCAGATGATTCACCTGCTTCGTGCCTGCCTGCCTGCCTGCCCGCTTTTCTGCCTGCCTGTCTCTGTCTGTCATGCAGCCTCCTGTGGTCCTGCTCGAAGAACTGATGATTCATATCAGCAGAGCCACAGCCACGGGAACTGATTTATCACACCCATTGATCCAGGCCTTGAGATAGCTTAAGGAATGCAGAGC
>NW_013952492.1:1313746-1327083 GCF_001266775.1 Austrofundulus limnaeus
ACACACACACACACACACACACACACACACACACATACATGTGTGTGTGTGTGTCTTTCCAGATGAAGACAAAGTTGTAAACATTATAGCCCACTGTGAGCATGCTAGCAAGGGGTAGGAAGAATAAGGCCATGACAGGCTTTTGTTGCAGCTGTATCTGGTAATCCCAGCTGTCTCTGCTGACAGTTTGTAAAAATAGGTGAAAAATGAAAAACAAGTCAATGTGAAAAATGAGGTGGCTGTTGGCGGTGATCCTCAAGTCTCCCTGGCTTTGCAGAAATTAATCCACTGAGCATGTAACTCCTGTTCCTCCTGTAACTTTAGTTTTCCGCGTGGCTGCACAGCCTGTGGACGAGATGCAACATTAGCTCTACACAAATGTAATTCTGAAACTCAGCATGTGTACATAGTAAACTGGCATCTGCGACATTTACAAGATTGTCCCTCCAATGCACCAAGCAGGAATCAGATTTTCTGAACTTAAATGTAGAACTTTCAACTTGAGTTTCAACTACTGTGCTTTGTTATAGAAATGAATCCATTTTAGCTCCGTACTTCAATGAAATTTAGATTAGCAACTCAAAAACTGCAAATTTTAGCATTTACTAAAATGTTCCCAACAATAGCTGTGTAGTTAGCTGGTTTTAGTTAGATATTTGAAAGCCATCATAAAGCTAACTCACTTGTGAGTTGTGTTAAACTTGGATGATATATAGATTCCTTCCTTCCTTCCTTCCTTCCTTCCTTCCTTCCTTCCTTCCTTCCTTCCTTCCTTCCTTCCTTCCTTCCTTCCTAAACAAAACCTAACCACCCAGATTACCCAGAAAAAAAAATACTAGGGTGTATTTATACAAAACTAATGACTAACACATTACTGATGGTATTTTTAGCTAATTTGTTCCAGGTGTGAAGGGAGAGAAGAAAGCAAGTCCAATTGAACCAAATCAGGGAACAAAAATAATTGAATTATAATTCAGTAAAAGAAACAAGAAGAACAACCAAAACAAGATGTTTGTTGAAGAATGGAAATAATGGAAACATTAAACCAAGAAATAGCTTTCTTTTTTTTTAAATCACTCATATTTTTTTTTTCATTTGGTACAAAACAAACACAGCGTTTGGATAACATAAATACTTTGAAGTGGAGCTGGAGGGGTGATGATTTAGACTGGTTTTACATCTGCATGACCACACTTTGCTATCTTTGAATCTACCAGGAAACAAGCACATGTTCATGCATCAAAAACAATATTTCAAAGAAAACCAACAAATCCAGGAATGAGTGTATTTAAACATAATTAAATAATAAATACATTTCTTAACACTACTTTTAGCTCAAACAATGACACAACATGAGAACATGATGTTCATTGTCTAATGTCTGAGCAAATAAAATAATGTTAGATATGAGTCAGGAGGTGACTGAGTAAGTGAGTCATTTAAGAGTTTTTATTTTTTTAGTTGCTTTATTTAATTTTATCAGCAATGGACAAATTGGGGGTATTCATTTAGTTACTGTGCATGTATTTTTTTAATTCAGAAGTTTTAAGAAATTAATTTAATAATTTAATTCTATGCTTAATCCCTTGAGTAAAATAAATAAATAAATAAACTAATTAATTAATTAATAAGATCAAATTTACTGTATAAATATCATTTGCATTTTTTAGTATGCTAATAAGACAGTGAATGCATTTAAACACACTGTGGAAAAAAGAGACTGCAAAGGTAAAATAAGCATCGGCGTAAGCAGGTGTGTCATGTTGCAGGATCAAATGGTGATGGGAGGGGGATACTTTTAAAAGCATTGCTATTGTCTTATGCGCTCCGTTTTTGCTCAGCTGTTGCACATGACACTTGCTGTAGGTTTACATGCACATGCAAGCACACACGCACACATGCTGCCTCAAGCTGATGAGACCGCAGAGAACAGAGACTGTGCCTAAAAAAGAGTTTAAAGAGTTTTAATGACATTACAACGAACCCAATTAGATTATGAAAGACACTCGAAACTAAATCTGAAACTCAATATGATCTGTTCTAGGAGTCCTGTGGCTTCTAAAAGCCTTTTGCTGGAATAATCAGTCTCCATATTTTCCTTCTTTTCCCAAATCATTTTCCGACTCGTCTTCTCACTAAAATATATAACACAAATATGAGGGTCTAATAGATTGCTGCTTGTGTGGGGCTTTTGAAGTGGGGTTCTGTGGAAAGATCATAAAAAACAAATATTTTACCTGTTGGAGAAAGCTCTTAGAATGATCTGTTTGGAGATTGATTCTGACAAGATTGAGATGCAAACAGTTACATGAAATAGAGCCAAAACTTCATTTTACAGACCTACAGTATTTATCTTACTTGTTTCTAAGCTTTCCACAGAACCCATTCCAAAAGATCTGAACTACTTTGAGTTTTAAAAAATAGAAGAATATTAGTTGTTTAGCTCATCTCTAGTGAAACTTGAATCTGTTTCTTTTTCTGTTTTTGTTCTTTTATGACTATACTTTTTTATGTAAAATGATAGAGCTTCATGTACTATGATTATACTGCTTTTTGTGTCTTTAAGTCCATAAATTACTGGTCATATAAACCTCCGTCTTGTGTCACTGTCACCGTTTCTAAACAGTTTACTATTCATATCAATTTAGCATTTTCTTCTTGTTTTGTCTGTACTCCTTTACACAAATGGGTCCTTGCAGTGTTCAAGTTCTCACAGTGCATGCAGTTTATAAATGGATGGGGTGTGAGTCTTGTCCCTGTCCTTTTGTCGACACATCCATCCAGTTGACTCAAAGATGAAAGTAAACTTTTGAGACACCATCTCTCTTTGATGCCTCACAACATCAATAACAGTACCTGTTATAATGTGTGTGTGTGTGTGTGTGTGTGTGTGTGTGTGTGCGTGCGTGCGTGCGTGCGTGCGTGCATGCATGCATGCATGCGAGAGATTAGAGAGATTACCTACTCATCCTTGCAGTCTCTGTGCTGCTGTGGTGCCATCTTCTGGCAAAGAAGCACAACAACCTTTGTAATAATTGCACGCTGTGCAAAAACATTTCTTAAAACAACACTTTCATTAGAAAAATTTCATGCATTACATGACTTAAAATAAAGCGCTGATGATTATTTCAAATGTTAGATTAAAATGTGTTTATTATTAAGCACATTGGATAAGATGAACTTTGTGACGAATTTATACACATACATATATGTATTTACAGAAAATATTTGATAATACTGTACAACCTGTAGAATATAGCAGCTGCAGCATATTTCCGTAAACACACACACAAATAACAAATGTCWCAAATTATAGTTAGGGTCAGTTCCAGGAATGTAGACCAACACAAGGAACTTACATGAAAATGAAAATATTTAATTTATCATAAAAAAAACATACAAAAATAAAGGCTGATGTGGCAGAATAAATATACAAAAACAGCAAAAACTTGAAAGATGGACCAGGGCATGAAGCGCAATGCTAGACTGAAGAAGAGGTGAAGATTTGGAGACTAAATGGACCTGAGCTAATAAAGAACTTGGAAACAAGTGGCTTAATGTTAGCAGGTGAAGGTGGGCGTAGAAGACAGAGGAGCAGAAACTGACTGTGGTAAAGTACTGAAACTGACTGAAAACACAGAAGTATTGGTACAAACTGAACAGAAATAATATAAAGAAAATAAACATTACAAAAATTTAACACGAACAACAACTCTCAAATGAAACAAAAAACAGCAACATGACAAAACCTAAATCCATAAATCTATCAAACAGTAACGACCCAGGATCATGACACAGAGAGTGAAATCCATCTTATCACAATTAAAGTCATAATATGGTTGTGATATAAAGGCATCTCAGTCATTGACATTGGAACAAAAATGAGTAATTTCTTTTTTTAGATTTCTTATGCTTAAGTCCATTACTGACAACTCTATACAAAGACTTCCCCATCCACAAAATTTAAGGCAACCATGTTCACAATCCTAACATCCAAAGTGGGAAAAAAATGTGGATCTGCCAAGGTTTGATATTTTTTTCGTCTGTCTCACACATGCACAAACATAAATTATCTCCACGTAGATGTCTTTTTTTTGCATAGAAACTATTGCGAAAAACAAAAACAAAAACACCATGAGTAATAGACACTTGAAATATTTAATATAAAAAAGTGTGTCCATGTGATTGATATAGTTTGTTATTATTTCATTTCCTTAAGGATTAAGTGATCATTCATACACATTTTCCCAGAGAACATCCCAGATACACAGTTGTCGGTACTGTGACAACCTTACTGTCTCGAGAACTGAGTTATTTCTGACGTTAAAATGAAACAGAAACTTGACTGAAATCTAAACAATAAAAACACGCTTTATTTCATTTGCCTGCCACAACATTTGTGTCATAGATCTATAAGACCTAAATTGCATTTGGAGTGTCACAAACACACTCATAAAAACACTATTTACATTAAGGACTACTTCACTGAAGTCCCTGGAGATGCATGAAGCCTGGTGAGAATGCCCTTATCGTTGCTCTTTCATTGAATGGATTTCCAAGAGGCCTGCTGATACGCTGTACAAAGGGAGCTGTTGAAGTGTTGCATTTGGTGTTCAAATTATTCAAGTAATGCCAGGAATTGAGCATATTCACATACACAGAGCTCTGGTAGACAAGTGAAAAATTGGAAAATGGGTGAAAATCGACATTTCGTTTCCCCTGCTTTGCCTCTGACTCAAAGACTTCAGTCTTTATTACAGTGTCCTTATATTGAGTACTTCCATTGTTTGCTGTTCCAGTGGTTCAATACAAAGACAAACAAATTTTCTATATATTTGCCATCAGTGATCTTTACAGTAGAAATGGTGTGGCGCTTCCAGATGATTATAAATCTTAGGTCATAGAGTGCATTCTCCGAACTTCATCTTCATTTCCAGACCCCACAGGTATATCTGTCACAGAAACCAGATGTCCTGAGTGCACAGCTGGAGTTAGAGACTAGAGGCTCTAGCTTTGATTTAGTTTCTTGATAGTCTTTTTTTTCAGTCTCTAAGCAATCTCTGGGTCAGGGTAATATTTGAAGACCTTGTAAATCCACTGTGTGTAGAAGGGCACATTAATGAAGATGCCAGGCTGGTTGGCCCGAGCGCAGCCTCTGCCATGGACACTTACGCCAACAATAACTTTGAGCTCACCATCCTGACACACAAGAGGGCCGCCATAATCTCTCTGCAAAAGAAAGAAAAAGATAAATAAATTCAGAGTCTGTTTATCTGCGACAGAGAATCAGCGATCGTCACCGTTTACGTTTCCGACCGTGTTAAATGTCACAAAAAAATGCATTTAACATGCTCAGTGACAGGCAGCGCCATCATAGGCAGATCTCTCAGAGCTAAAAAAAACTCAAACATCTTTGACATCTGATGAAATTCAGCGCAACAGTCTCCGGCTGCTCTATTTACAACAGACTGAACACTAAGCCTGCGGATTTAAATAACATTTGTTTGAGATTTAGATCAAACTTGGCTTTGAATGTGCACATTGTTGAATCGAGGCATGAATGTCCTCAAAGATTCACAACAAATACTTTATTTTTATGTATCAATGCCTGTTTTAGTTTAGCTGCATGGCTGCTGTAACACTTGGATTTCATTGGGAAAAGTTGAAATCGTTTGTCGACAAAACATGTCGTGCAATTAATATACCTCACACACTCCCTCGTTCTTTTTCCCTCCTGCACAGATCTTGGTGTTGGTGATGTGGAAGCTCCCTCGATGCATTTCTCTGCATCTGTCACTACCAACAATGGGCAAGTTGACTGCTTTAAGAACATCATCATGGCCAGTGCCTGAAAGAGTCCAAAGTTCCACATTACAGCCTGCTTTCTTTGTGTTTTGCTTTTGTTAAAACAGAAAACAATGTTGGAACAGGGTTTTAGTGTTTGATATGTTGGACAAATCTGTTCAAAACAAGTGAGCAACAACAAACACATCGTCAATTGTATGCCAACCAACTAGCTTTCAGTTCTAAGGTAATAAAATATTAGGGCTAAAATACTATTTTGTGCTTGTAAAACTGTGACCCTTTTATTTTTTTGTAGATTGACTTATTTTGGAAACAATGAGCTGCTTAAAGCAAAGTGCCTGATTTAATATTGATTATTTTTTAAGTGTCTTTTCCAGTTTACAAAACAGAAAAGCAGTCAAAAAGCAGCTGAGTCAAAAGAAAAACTTTAAAAGACGATTAGGAAGGCTAAAAACGCTAATGTTGAATTAATTTATAAGACTGTATGACAGTGTGGCTGCATGGAAGTTCAACATAAAAAAATGAAGGAACACAAGACTTCTGCACAGTTATGTAAACAGATATCTGACTCCTGCAAAACTGAAATTAATGAAAATATTGGATAATTACAATACACTTTAATACTAAATAAGAAAACACAGAATATGCATGAATAAAACAGCTGTCGTAAATGTGTATGTATAACATTTTTACCTTTGGTTTCTCCCCATCCATACATTTTACATATTGTTCCCTCTGGGATGGAGCATCCAGCCAGGGGTAGCTGAATAGTATGGACATTATCTGCAGGAAGGGGAGGCCTGGAGATTTTAAATGAACACAAAAAAATACACAAGATTACTGACCTTACACTGGGAAAATATGCATCAACTTCTATAAATACTTTTTTCAGAACACTTACTGTTCAAGCCGTAGGAGGGCTAGACTAGAGCCATTAGGGCCACATATTACATTAGCAATGCGGACTTCCTGTCTCTTGAACCTGTCAGGAGAGTCCTGTCGAAGGTCAGAGATGCCGAGCCACACCCGATACTGACTGAGGTCTGGAACACTGAAGAGATGCAAGACATAAAACAAGTTAATATAGGTTAAATACATAGAAAATATGCCACTTCAGTTAACAATTAAGAAGAAAAAAAAGTGTTATAAAACAATTTACAGTGATGGCAAGCAATGAAATTACCAGGAAGAGAAGCACTGCCTGTCAGTAAGTACCCACTTCTCTCGTATTAATGAACCACCACACCAATGAACTGATCTGGAAACAACATAAAAAGATTGGTGGCACATGGTGAAAATCCAGTTGATCTCCTACAGAAATGCTATAGCAGTCTAACATGTACTGTAAATCATGAGCAGTAATATTGACAAGGGTAAAAAGCAATTACAACATAAACTGGTTTTGTATTTTAAACATTTTTATGGACTTTTCCTTTGTATGGAAATCTCTTCACAACCACCACCCATATTATAAGGAAAAAGCTCCTGGAAAAGGAAAATAGTAAAAAAAAATGTGTGATTTAAAATTCTGTACCCTTTCTGTATGCTGACCATCCAGCTGCCGTCTGATATGCCAACAGGAGCGCCCCCTACAATCCTGGTCCTTTTATGGACAAAACATCTCACAGGAGATGGCTTAACTAAAAAAAGCAGAAACACACAAATACGCACTTAATATTTAAATTTCCCATTTCATGGAGCAGAGATACCATTCAACTCTCACATACCAAAGATATACTGTTGTTATTGCTGACAGACTGTATTCTCTATACAACAGACACCAAAACATTCAAATAATATATCAGAATATTGAGTATTTTAAATTATTAGTAAGAACAATAATTTGTTTTATGAGATCCACATTTAAGCTTATGTTCTTTTTACAGAGCATTCATTTTAGAGTAGTGGATTCATGATGCTTGATTTATTGTGTGGTAAACAATTCATGAGAAGAGAACAACAACAAAAAACAACACACACGCACACATGAATAAAGAAACATATGTCATCACAACAACATAAAACCCTGCATCATGTAATAGGATGGCTGGATAGAAAAGGGCATGATCAAGTTCTGAGGTAAAAAAAAAAAAAGGCCAATCAAATACAGATCAGTAGCTAAGACACTAAAATAACCTTTACCTGCTGGAATGGTGTTCTGTGAATCATCGCCTGCAGAGAGAAAATAAGATGAACAAATATCAGTGAGTATCAACTGATAGAAGAAAAGTGATATCACACAGATTTAAATGTTATAGTGTTCATTTAGCCATAGCTACAACAATGCTGTCAAAGGCTTTAACTTATTTAGAGACGTTGTATTTTAGCATTGCAAGTCTTGAATGATTACACTATACTTGCATGAGCAAGTACAGTCTAAGTTTAAGGATATAACTCTACAACTGTAGTGTCTAACCATCTGAGATTAAAACTGCAGATCATTTTTATTCTCTTTTTTATGTGCAATTTCAGGCCCCTTTGTGTTTTGTACACCCTGGTTCCTTAATTCAATACTAATAATTTCATGAATGTTAACTGGGGATACTAATTTGACACTAGATGTGATCAAGTTGATGTGGATCTTTATCTTAGACTGTCCATATAGTAAAGTGGGTGCAGCTAAAGGGTGGTTTTATAGTATGTTACAAAGCCACAACCTGTTACATTTCACGTCTTCTTTTAATTACCATTAAAAATCAATACAATGATGATAAAATGTTTTCTACTAATAACAGCTAACTAAAATAAATAAAAAATTAAAAAATACCTACTACAAAATTAAGAAAAATTGTGTTTGGTAGATTATTCCTTTGCTGTAACAATGCTTCTTGGCAAAACATGTTATTTCAGGCACCTGATTGGCAGCACCTGGGGGTACCAGAAGTGCTAAACAAGTGTTAATTGCGACAGTAAAATAAACTGTTTTGCAAGTGAAAAGATTATTTTGTATTGTTTTATGTGTGCCATCCACATGCTGCTCATCCCACAAAAGCATGCAAATAAATACTGATTTCTGATACTGGTCAAGCACAGATTTTCTTACTTTTTTATGCTAAGTTTATTCGAAAGTTATTTATGAATGTTGTATTTAAAAAAAATAGATCATTAGGTGAGATACACACAGTCATGACTTTTGGATTTCCCACCTCACAAACTAATCTGTGGAGTGTAGACAAGCCTGCGCACAACAAAGTGCATGTGAGGCTAAGAGTAGAGGCCAACCACTCAAAGGAAAACTAATCTACAGTAGTCTTCATCTAGAAGAGCTTTAATTTCACACATTGTCACACGTTGTTTCCCCTCGCATTTGAAGGTAACTGAATACATCTGTGAAGGTATTTTATGTGCACGCATCATTGCACTTACAAGGTTTTACATTGCAGTAGTCCCAATGAATGGCAGAATTGTTGGTGAAACACCAGGGACCGTGTTTGTCCTGATCTGGATTTCTGCAGTAGTTTTCCTCCAGGCCAGCCATCAGCATGCCCCTGTCTCCACTGGATGAACAAAGAGACAGGAAAAGCTCACAACTCCTCTTGAATCAACATTTAACAGACTAAAGATGCATTATTTTTCCGCACTAGTGATTTTATTCTAGTTGACATCGAGAGTATTTCCCAGTGACTGTCACTTAGACAACATGAACTTGCCTACATTTGTAAATCATTCTGACAGATCCATCTCATGTTTTTTTTTTACAGCAAACTCTTCGAGGACAAAAAGGTAGTGCAAAAGTTGAGACACAGTGAGGAGTTTCAAATCACGACTATCCAGAGTTTCCATTCTGTGTTTATGTGTGTTATATTTCTCACACAGTCAGATTTCACTGCGCCTCCTTAACCCTGACTTTATCCCCTGGGCAGGAGCCAAGCAGTGGAGCTGAGTGGCTTTGAAGTGCTACTACAAAGAAGAAGTCTGGGGTCAGAGGTGAGGAGCAAAGTGTATATCCCTGAACCTAGTTACCGCTAGGGGATCATTCCTGCTTAGTTAGGTCATCTTTAGGGGAAAAACACTTAGCAGGCTGTTAGGAGATGCTGGAGAAACTAGTCATGGTACGCATGAGCTGTTTTTTTCCCTCCCAGATCCAAGACTCAAAGTGATCGGCTAACAGTGAGATTTAACTGTGTCTGTGTTGCAGATTTATGCTCCTCATATTGAAGCTGTCATTAAAACATACATCTCTAAGTTTTCAACCACCCCCTCCCAAAACTTACAAATTGCATGCCATCTGCACATTATCTGAAGTTTGCTTTGATTTCACTGAGCTGTTAAAAATCCCATATTCTTTGTTAGGCCCTAGAGGTTAACCTCCTTTAGAACTTTGAGACATCTCTATTTTAGGCAGAGGCACATGTCTGTGATTTATTATTGGCACAGATCTGTTTTTTACATCATAGAGTTTGGAAAAATTATTAGGCTAAGACAGAGCAGAGATCCAATGGACTGACCTGTTGCTGTGGTCTCTCCAGGGAGAACAGGGCAGGTTTGATCTAGTCCTTGACTGTTTTCCCAGGTAATTCTCTCCAAGGTTC
Organism: Austrofundulus limnaeus; assembly: GCF_001266775.1. Classification (NCBI taxonomy): domain Eukaryota; kingdom Metazoa; phylum Chordata; class Actinopteri; order Cyprinodontiformes; family Rivulidae; genus Austrofundulus; species Austrofundulus limnaeus. The sequence continues at coordinate 1,324,084 of NW_013952492.1, forward strand.
CTGTAGCAATCTGGATTTGGACAACAAAGAAGTGAAAAAGATTTCAAATAAATGGTTTACCAACATTATTTTAAACACAAATGAATGATACAAAACAAACAGAATCAAATCCAAACAGCCCACAAGAAGCTGAGAATTTCATGAATTTGCTGTAGGAGAATAATCTTGCCAAACTTTAAAGTATCATGTATTTTTCAAGTACATAGTTCAATTCTGTACCACAGTCAAGTAAATATGTGCCTTCAGTTGTTGTGAAAACAATGTGTATATCAAAAAGAAACATTGCATCATAGCCTATCTAAACACCTTGAAATTGGCCTTTGTTTCTTTAAGAACCTCCTACCATTTCCAACACTCCCATTTCAGCAAGTCTTCACAACAATGCTTTGAGAGAGGGGTGCTCTGTAGGGTTGTTGCCTCTGTAGCTTAGCTGGGTCTCCCAGGGAGAAGCTTTGGGCAAAAAGGCAGCGCTTTGCACTAACAAGTGTTAATTGCATGGTAACATGCATTGATGACAAATAAAGTACCTTTACCCTTTTTTACACTTTATAAACATACAGGTATACAAACACAACCAGAAACATTTCATTGGAAATACATCCCAAACAATAATATTTAGGAAAATCTTAAAATGTAAAGGCAAATTTTAGCTGACCTTCCCTGTAAAAAATAACTATTAATATTAAAAAAATGCAAACTAGATACATTTCCATATGAATAAAATAACCCATAGCTATCATGTCTGTGAGTGGATGCAAAGCTGAAAACACAATATAAGTCAGCCACAGTGACATCTTAGAAAAACATCGAGCATTAATAAGTTATTGAATCTGTCTGTCATCCTGCATTTAATTTCTATATGGGAATGTATTCAACCCTCAAGGGTAAACCACAACCTCACAGCACAGCCACAGAGCGGGTTTATGTGATAGGCCACAGAGGCTCAGCAAAATATTCCCCAAATCCCTCGGGAAATTTGAATTTAAGTAATCAGCCATAGAGCTACATCTTTCCCTTTCAAATCTTTTGCTACCCCAGAAAGAGTCTGAACCAATACTAATCCTTCAACCCCGTCTTTCCATGTCCAGTGAGACCAGGACATCTTTAACTGCTGTCAGATTTTATTTATGTGAGATGTAGTGGTCAGTCCTTCCCACAGTCCTGTAGGCCTGCAGTTTTCCACTGGGACGGAGAAAGTGGGCTTCCAAACCAATATGTGTGGCTGGGAGACTCATATGAACCCTGAAGTCTATAAAATATAAAAATACCACATACTCCTCTGATGAAGATAAAAATAAGCTATTCCCTTGTTGCTTTCAGTGTCAAATAAAAGTGTCGAGTCTCTCACCACTGTCAGGCCTGTTGTGGGCGCCGCACCGAGGGATGTTGGTGCAGAACATGGTGCGGACTCTTGGGTCTGTAGTGAAACACCAGGGGAATTCTTGGCCATCTGGATTCCGACAATAGTTCTCTCTCAAGTCCCTGGAAAACAGAGAAAGTCATCCAGCATTCTGCTAAGAAGGAACCGCACACTGGCGGATGGGTGAGTGGGTGAATAGCTTTCTCGTTTGGGTTTCTGACTCACTTGCAAGGGTAAGCTTGAGGCATGAACGTGTGGTTATGGGGATACTGAGAATCCCATCGTTGGCACATGATTCCACTAGGTGTCATGTCTACTGTCCCCCGGTAACCCTCTCCTCTGCCCTCGTAACACTCGGTTGTTTTCACCACAGGACTCTTGGGAGGTGTTTCTATGAAAGAATATTAAATGATCCGTGAGTATCTCTGTATTTACAGTATAAATCATGTATTTGCATACAAACTTTTTTTATCACCATAAAGATTTACAAAATCAGGTAAAAACAACAAAAAAATAGATGAGCAAAATACACTTCTACTCTGTCCATGAAGTGACTCTCAGTACAGCAGCTTCATCAGCTTTGCAAGCCACCTGGACCAATGCATTTACTTTTCAAACTATATCTAATTTATAACCGAATCAGTGTCTTTCATCAGTATTAGTTATGCCTGCCTGCCAGCGGCCATTTTTCTGTTGCCGTTCTTTCCAACAATTTTAAATAAATAGTCTGTACTCTTCCACAATGAAGCCAAAGGAAATCACTGAAGCAACTTTAAACACCAATGTTAATTGTTATAAATATTTGAGATATTTTGAATTATTTATTTTGATAAGAGAAAAGTAGTGGCTAATGCTTTCATTTAGATTTTATAATAGTACAGTTGAAACATAAAGGATGTTTTAATGATAAATTGTAAATCAAACAACAGATCTTTAACACACATTCTTCCAAATGTCCACTAAGGGGCGAATCCTTTGAGTTAAAAAGTGAAATTATATGAAATTAATGAGAAAATGCATGCTTCTTTTCTAATTTGTTCCTGCGAGTTCATGGCATAATGCATATTGTAATGATCTTAAGCACAGCACAACACTCATTTTCTAACTTATGAGCAAGTTTTTGAAAAATGAATAAATAATTTAAAAAATAAAAGAAAATCATCAGGATGAGGCTACCTTGTGATTGACAAGTCACTAACACATCTGTGGTTTTTAGTCAAATTCCAACTAACTCTATTTTACCAAGATGTTGACAGCCCACATGTAAAACCTACAGCTTTCAAGTGGTAGACCACAAACCGGAGCTGCAACCCAGAGTTTGGTTTGGTTTTGACATCCTGAAGTCATGTTTTATTTACGTTTGTAAGTTATGCTTCTTTCAAACAATTCCTTGCAATGGCCTTTTGAAGAACATGAGCTAAACTGAAACATAAAATAAAAGTTGATTGATATACAGATCATTGTTGCATGTTTGTTTCCATTTGCGTCATTCATACCCCACAAAGAGGGAAGGGTTTGGAACATGCAAACAGTACAGTCAGGCTCCAAAACTCTACCAATCTGTAGCTGTCTAAGATAACACAAAACAAACAGGCCACACAGTTACTGGTTGAAGATTAGCCTGAGATACAGAGTTCCTC
>NW_013952492.1:1328310-1330389 GCF_001266775.1 Austrofundulus limnaeus
TTAAAAAACTTTGTTTTTGGTTCTTCCACTTTCTCTAAGACTGCCTCCTAGTGGCTGCAGCTGGCTTTTAAAGAATAGGCACGACACTAAGAGAAGCATGATTACATGTAAAACAGACAAAAAGGGCAAAAATATAATAAAAATATTAATGATTCTTTGCACAGAATACCTTAAGGCAGGCATAGTTATTTACTTTTACTAAAACCACTGACTGGATGGTGTAGATTTAATTATTTATTACTTTAATATATGGTATCCTGATGTAATACTTTTATACTTTTGTCATAGATCACCCTAAAAATATACAAAGACACAATATTGCTTTCTAGATAGTGTCAACAATTTTGATTCACTTGATTTGACTTGCTAATATAGGCTGCAGCTTACATCTTAATTGCAAAGAACTTATAAAAGACTGATTTACCTTGGTGGATGAAAATATTTCTATAGCAAAAACTGTAAAATGGAAAGTTAAACTTTATAAGAGAGCAGTAAACTTTATGTGAACTGAGAAAGTGCTTTGGATTTGTTACAGACTGTGTTTTAGGTTATAAAACTAAATATATTCCTACAGTAGACTGTTTTTATTTTTTTGCTCAAAACATTTAGTAGCCTCTCAAAGTAGTAGAAACTTCTCCAAAAGACTATAATAAGTATTTTCACTGCAGGTTAAATAGGAACATTAGCATACAAATACCAGAATTACCAGTCTCAAAGTCCACAACTCTAATGATGCGTCAATTCAAACAACTAAGCCTGAATTTCCTGTATGCTGTTGTTAACTAGCTTTGAAAACAGCTTCTTCATTGTTGTGGACTTTTGTTATTGTTAACTGTGAAAACATAGTTGTTTTACAGTCAGTTCTTTAGTACTGCGTAATTCATCCTGAAAGTTTTCAAGCCCTAAGTCCTTCCTCTTGTGCAAAATTGTTTTTGAGGCTGTTTCCCTTGGACTTAATTCAGAATACAATTTCTCAGTGACACGATGCAAGATTTTAACCCTCGGATGTCAACACCAAATGGTTTAGTATCTAACAGACAATTTGCTCCAGCAGCCAAATCAGTTGGCCATAATTATACACTGTGTTCTCACCTTCAGGGCTTCTGGTAAGATGAAACCTGCTAACATTTTTTTTGTATTATCTGCATATGTGTTTTTAATGAATGCATCTCCAGTGATTTAGAACATAGATAATGTTTAGTGTGACAATTCAACATGATAAATGTTTTCCATCATTGTCTGGTTCCAACAAAATATCACAACAACAGAGTTTAGTGGAAAAACAGAATTAATAAACTAAGAGGGCAACTGGGAAACCAAGGCAGGAAAGTTTATCTCCTCCAGCTCTCATCTTAGAAAGTCCACTCATTACTGACACACTGTACAAGTTCATTACCCTGAGCGCTCTACACATGCAAAACATGTTTAAAGCTCCAAACCTTCAAGTTCCTAAAACAAACTTTTTCAACCCATACAATAGGTTTAAAAATAAATTTGAACCAGTTTGACAATAAACAACAGAAGAGGCCTTGTCAATGTCTCTGTTTCTCTGTCTCTGTCCCCCCTGCCTTGTTTTGATTAAGACTAACTGGGTCGTAAACTTGGTCTGTTCCCAAAAACTCTCATATCAAAGAGGAAGCGGGAGAAAGATCGAGTGCACGGGGTGGAAGACAGAGGGAAACAGTGAATCACTGGGTCCATATGGATGAGCGCCATCAGGAGCACGTGGTGCCAGGACTGTTGATGACTCGTGCAGGCGAGACGGTCAGTCACGGACACAAGAGAATAAAGCTGAGCCAAACAAGTACACCCGCTCTCTCCCAGATTATTTTAGTTTTATTTTTTAAACAGCAGTGGCTGTATCTTTAACTCATCACAGACTTTAGGGTCAGCTACAAAAGTGTCCTTTCTGGTTTTATAGCAAGTGCAAAGACATATGAAACTCAACATGACACAAGCTCTTAGACATCAATCACATCACTCTCTCTCTCTGTGTGTGTGTGTGTGTGTGTGTGTGTGTGTGTGTGTGTGTGTGTGTGTGTGTGTGAGATATTTTTGCTTCTGTGTCTGTGAATCAGA
>NW_013952492.1:1330489-1335399 GCF_001266775.1 Austrofundulus limnaeus
GTGTGTGTGTGTGTGTGTGTGTGTGTGTGTGTGTGTGTGTAGATGGGTTTTTCCTACAACGTGGAGAATCTTTTACCAAAAAAAGCAGCCTTGTGGAGACAGAAATGAATCGTTGGGACCACTGCCAAGTCCCCACGGGTTTAAATGCATGTTACAGGTGTGGGGTTAGGTTTACGACCAAGGTTTAGGTTAGTTTTAGGGTCAGGTAAGTTTCTGTGAGGTTAATTTTAGAGTATATGGCCAGGGTTAGGCTATAAAGGCTAAAAAACATGAATGGAAGTCAATGGAAGGTTCCCACGGGGTCAAGAAACAAACGTGTGTGTGTGTGTGACCCTGGTGTCGCCTCTCTTTGAAGTACAGAAGGTTAATTTGGAGCAGTAACTGAGCTTTTTGCACCTTGGCTACCAAACCTACAAGAGGGCAAAGAACAATAAACAACAGAGCAGTGTTGCGGGGGGAGAAATAAACATTCTGGCCTTTGGAGAGGACGTGACAGAGAACCTAGCCTCAGAAGGGAAACTCTGCATGTATTTGCATGTGTTCCCTACAACATCTGCAGAGAGATGAGAAGTAAAATGAATGGTAAAGGAAGTCAAAGTTTGAATGAGTCAGTCAGCTATGACCGAGGGAACCAGGTTTGCACTAAGCAAAAGTCAAGATCAAAATTTCAATTGTAGCCAACTTTAATGCATTCTGCCACATGCAAACAAACAAGTGTTCACGCTTACCACAGACTTTGATGTTGCAGTACTCCCACGGTGTGTTTGGATCAGTGGTAAAACACCAGGGTCTGTGACGTCCATCTGGGTTCCTACAGTAGTTGTCATCTAAGCCCTTGTCAGGGTACCTAACACAAATCATGCATGAGTTTTTCACAGACTGAGTCAAAAAATAATTTATCATTGCATGTAGCTGACAAATTAATGACTAACTGAGGATAGACTACATATGTTAATCTATTTAGAGCTTAGGGGACTGAGAAGGATAATAAGCTGCTCCACTGCAGGTGTTTAACAGTAAGTCACCCTCGAGGTCCCACCCATCCCTCTAGGCCTGTAGCCTCCAGGCATGACGATTTAGGCTGTGAGTCCTCTTATTACATTAGCTGTGTGAGCAATCTAGGGCCTGGTTTACATAAACGACGGGATGATTAAGAATGTGTTAACGAGTCCCCACTAATCTAGACCACCTGCCACCCAGCAAGCTAAAAGTCTTGACACAGACACCCAACACGCACGCTAAGGATGTGTGAGGAACACTTACACAGATTGAAATAAATGGCCTCCCTAATTCAAAAATGAGGGGGGTTCCCAGTATTTCCCAGTTAAAAACACACACTTGTATACTGAACTCTCATGATGTTCCTTCGGGGAAATGTTTTACAGGCTGACTCAAAAATCACATCATCTCCTCAGTGCACCACAGCCACAGAGCACAATATTCAGAACATATTCTCATATGCCGTTTTTGCATTTATGTTTGCACACCTACAAGCTAAAAAGGATGTACAGAGGATTGGAATGAGTATATGGGGAACTGGGCTGACCTCTTGGGGTGGAATTGGTGTTTGTGTGGTTCGTTCAGGTCCCACCGCTGGCATTCTTTTCCATTTTCTGTATGATCCATGGGTCCTCTGTAATCCTCTCCATTACAGTTCATACATTCCACTGTGCAGCAACAAACAGAAATGAAACACAAGTAAATAAATAGCTATTACAGTTTTGATAGAAAAGCCTCACATTTGCAAGCTACACCAATTCTACAGACAGGGCCTGTGACATAGGCAGTATAGGCAAATGCTAATGGTGTTGTCCACCTAGGGGACGTCAAAAACTTTATCAGAGTATAGTTGATTTAGTCTGTAGAATAACCACTTACTGAAGTTTATGAAGGTAATTTGTTCTGTTGGTTTCACAGCCTACTTTGTTATTACATGAGGTGTTATATGGTGCAGAGAATATTTCGTGATAAAAGTATATGATGCAGTCAGAACTAACTACTGGTGCTCAGTGTGTAAATAAAAAAACAAAATAAGGATAATAGAAGTTTCAGTTATGATCTCAGATAAAGACCAGGTTAAAGTCATGTTTTTAGCATTCTACCCTCATAAAATACAGATTTTTTGTTGTTTTGTTAATCCCAAAGGTTTAGTAAAATGCACTTCAGATGACTGGAAAAATGGTATTTAGTTTCAAATGAAGTGTATTGTTAACTGTTTTAATTGTACAGCCTGCTTTCTAAAAGTTAAAAATAACATCAAAGACAAAACATTTAATTTGGTATGTGAATGTATGTAACTTGGCAGAGATTTAGAAAATTGCACACGGGGGACAACCTGAAATCTTGCTTAGGGTGTCAAATTGGCCATAATCGGCCCTGACTAGAGAAAATGTTTAAAAAGTGCATTATAATGATGTTGATGATGCCTTTATTGTCATTGTATGGAGCACAATGAAATTACATTTAAGAACACCCATTCAAAAAGACACACATGACAAAAACATGGGGGAACAGGTGTACAGGTCATGCAGCAACCAGCAGGGGTCGCGCTACCTTTAAAAAGAAAAATGAAAAAAACCACAGAAGGTTAGATGAGGGGGGAAAAACATCATATTATATCAACAAATAGAAGCCTGGAGGAAACTCACTCAGGTAAAAAATGAACAAACAAAACACACTCCTCATAAAATGGCTTCATCAAACTAACAGTCTTGGACATTCTTATTGCAGGTGCTAACTACTGCCATCCACACACAAACTCTTGATAATGGACCACCTAACAAAGTTCCACAATAGTAAGTATGCAAACATAGATTTAATGTATGTGAACACAAACTGTATTAAACTAATGAGAGCAGGAATGTTTGATGAAGCGGGCCTCCTTTCGCTTTGTGGTGAGCAATTTGTGCCGTCTTGTGTAAACAACCAAAAGGATGCCTATTAGAAACAGATGTTCAGGGGCCTACTCCTGTGATGACACAACACATTTATTGCCACTTACTGCTGGTGTTTTTCTGTGCTTGTACACGCCATGTTTGTGTCTTTTCCCTATAAATACCACTTCATTTCTGAAGAATCCTCCCCAGTCTTTTTTAGTCTAGAGTCCTCAGGGCTCTCTATTAAAATAAGATGTCATTTTCTCTGTTGTACAATTTGTGATAACCCAATGAGGCATTGTGTGTGAGCTGAAGAATAAGAAACATTATGTCTAATCAAACCACAACTTAGTTTTTCATTAAAGGGATCCGGTGACACGAAAAGGGAAATGACCCCTCTGACAGCACGAATCTCTAAAGATTAGATAAGAGACATCATTATCACCCCATCCTTTGGGAGGACTACAGTGTCTGACAGTAACATTCTGGGTTGTAACATAAAGGTTGAGACAAAGAGGTGTTTTTCTCTTTATCACAACCACATGTTAGACATAAGGACAGACTTAAAATGTAGAAATGAATGCAAATTAGACAACCCAACAGGATGGTCTAACATTTCAAAACTTGGTCCTTTGCGTTTGAACTTTACAGGTTTCCCATTATTTGGCCCTGAAGAAATGCGAGACCACGTCAAAAACAAAATAATTACACCTGAAAACAGCCATGACTTTCTTTAGCAAATAAATAAAACTTGCATATTCAGACACATACAAGCAGGAATAAAAAAATGAAATCACAAAGAAGTGTAATCTAAAGACATGATTGTAAAATTTGCTGCAGCTCATTTCAGATGGTCGAGCCTAAATTAATACAGCAGTTCATGAAGAGGCCTGAGATTACTCCAAGGTGAATGTCTTCAAGCCGATGTATTCATTTGTGCATGTTTATGTGTGTGCATATTGGCCTACCTTGTGAACACTGTGGTATGCCACACTCCTGGTGTCTGAGGTGTGGGCTGGGGTCAGTGGTAAAGCACCACGGACCAACAGTGGAGTTGTCAGGGTTCCGGCAGTAGTTATCCCTGAGGTCCTTCTTCCTGTACTTTTTCGACATGAAGCTGTAGGAAGTATAGTCAGAGTTATGTTTGCGTTCAGGAACACAGTAGAAATCAGTTTCCTGACACATACCTAAGGTGTACGTTGCCATCACATAAATAGCCTACACATTATTATCATGTGGTCACAAGATATATATATATATATATATATGTCCGTCCGTTTTCCGCTGCTTATCCGGGGTCGGGTCGCGGGGGAAGCAGCCTAAGCAGAGAGACCCAGACTTCCCTCTCCCCAGCCACGTGGGCCAGCTCCTCTGGGGGAGATCCCAAGGCATTCCCAGGCCAGCCGAGAAACATAGACCCTCCAGCATGTCCTGGGTCTTCCCCTGGGCCTCTCCCAGTGGGACATGCCCGGAACACCTCACCAGGGAGGCGTCCAGGAGGCATCCTAACCAAATGCCTGAGCCACCTCAACTGGCTCCTCTCGACGTGGAGGAGCAGCAGCTCTACTCTGAGTCCTTCCCGGATGACCGAGCTTCTCACCCTATCTCTAAGGGAGAGCCCAGACACCCTGCAAAGGAAAAATTTTGGCCGCTTGTATCCACGATCTCGTTCTTTCTGTCACTACCCAAAGTTCGTGAACATAGATGAGGGTAGGAACATAGATCAACCGGTAAACTGAGAGCATTGCTTTCTGGTTCAGCTCCCGCTTCACCACGACAGACCGGTACAGCGCCCGCATCACTGCAGATGCAGCACCAATCTGCCTGTCGATCTCGCGCTCCATTCTTCTTTCATTCRTGAACAAGACCCCGAGATACTTGAACTCCTCCACTTGGGGCAGGACCTCCTCCTCGACATGGAGGTGGCACGCTACTGGTTTCCGGCTCAAGACCATGGTCTCGGATTTGGAGGCACTGATCCTCTTCTCGGCCACTTCACACTCAGCTGCAAACCACTCCAGCGATATATATATA
>NW_013952492.1:1336424-1338311 GCF_001266775.1 Austrofundulus limnaeus
CACACACACACACACACACACACACACACACACACACACACACACACACACACCTAGATAAACAGAATGACCATTGCAGGAAATGATGTGTGACTCTGCAAAGTGTTACAGTGAGGTCACTTCTGATGAATGACTGCTCCCTGGAGCATAATCAACTTCCAATATATCAAACTCATACTCACTGACTAGCCTCTAGCTACCAGCTAATTGCATTTCTTACAGTCCAACACTAACATTACCGGAAACTGAGAGCACCATACTGTTTGACACTGAGGTGAAAAGTACATCAAATTCTTACGTGTGTTCATGAGGTATTGGTGAGGCCCAGGCCTGGCAGAGGATCCCGTTCACTGTCACTGACCTCCGCCCTCTGTAGCTTTGACCTGTGCCTACAATGCATTCTCTTACATAGTCTGAAAAAGACGTGGAAATGAAAAAAAGAAAAGAAAATCGATGAGGAAAGTAAGGCACTGCTGGTAAAATATGGAAATGGGATGAGTTAAAAAGCTGTTTATTTTTATTATTTTTTTACACAAAGCCAGTGCAGCTAATGAAGAAAACAGAGAGAAGGAGTTGTAATGCTTAGCTTAACAAGGAGGTGACATTGCCAAAAGTCAAATCTGTTTTCCTCATCAGGAGTATCTGGATTCAGTAGTTACACAGGCTGCATCTTTGCTCTTGTAGTCAGTCAGACTTGAAGTGAAGCATGTTTCTCAATGTTTACACAAACCCCATTTAATTACAAAAAAAATGAAGCACAATAAACACAACAGCGCTTCCTGTCCTTTCTTGTCCTTCCTCTAAAAGATGCTGTCACTACAAACCTCTTAAAAAGTGCAGTCAATAAATTAGTAAGGTTGTTCTGAACATCCTTCCTACCCTGACACAAACTGCTCTGACCAGCTTATGTAAAGAGAAACATTGCTCTGACAGCACGATGTGATCAGAAGACGAACAATCATTCACCTTTCTTTTGATAGAGTTCAACGTTGGAGTTTTGATGGCTTTCAGCTCCTCGAGAGTTTTTGTCAAATGAAAGCCAGTGGCATTTTACATTCTTGTGATCATAGATGAAAGCTCTGGAAAAGGGAAATAAAAATGTAGAGTAAAACAATAAAAAGGAAATAACATGCATGGTGCTTTTCAATTTCTTGAACCAAAAAGCATAAAAAGCATCTGAGAGCAGTTAAAACATTTGAATATGGTCTGCTTCATCATTTAGAATCTAATTACAATTTTATAATAGACTATTTGTAAATATTAGGTTGCAGAACAAATGAATTAAATGTGAATTAAAGTTCCTGAACTATCGCATTAATCATAGTTGATGGGTTTTGACAACTGTTAACCATTCTGGGAAAAATGTTTTGCACATGAAAAAAGTACGTTGCTGTCTTTGTAAACAAACCTGCAGATGAAAGGGAGTCTTTTGCCTCGGCTGCAGGTTTTGGCACATTTGGTTAAGCTGAGCTTCCTGCTTTTTGTCAGGTGGGAGGGATCAGCAGTCGCTGCAAGCAGCTGGATGCCATCAGATTTCTGGTAGTCCTGGAGCGCATTTCTTCTGCTCTCTAATACATAAGTACATTACATGGTCAGGATATTTCAGCAGTCGCAAATGAACATTTTGATATACAACTCATTTGTACTTAAAAAAAGAGGAGAAACGTCACAGCTGACAGGAGTTAAAGCAATAGTTCAGATCTTTGAAAGTGGGGTTCTGCTATGAACAATTAATATCCTACCTGCTGTAGACAGGGCTGTGAATGTCAGAAAGACCTCAGATAAAAGAGCAAAAGTCACATTTTTAGTAGCTTGAGGACCTAATTGCATGTCTGATCATGGCCAAGACCAAAGTTGTTGCCATTTTATAGCCATTGTATGTATTTA
>NW_013952492.1:1338436-1362839 GCF_001266775.1 Austrofundulus limnaeus
ATCTATATTTCTGCAACTTATTCAGTCTGGAAGTTAGATTTTTATGTTTATTCCACACCCAGATCTCCTCTGCTCCCATGTTATACACACCTGTCAACAATTTGCAATCATCCCCCAGCTCAGTACAACCTTATTTCCAATGAAGTTGCAAAGTTGTGTAAAACATAAATGGAAACAGAATACAATGATATGCACATACTTTTCTACCTTTATTCAATTGTATACACTACAGCAACCAGAGATTTAGGGCTAGATTTATCGAGGCGGCAGATAACACTGTCTCCTTGTTGCTGCAAAACCTGTATGTATTGTACCTTTTAGTATTAATGGTGCCTTCATAGATGTATAGATGCACATACCGGAGGACACCACATCCACAATTTCCAAAAACAATTTAAAATGTGGACTCTTCAGACAACAAAATACTTTACAACTTTGCGTCAGTCCATCTCAGATGAGCTTGGGCCCAGAGGAGCCAGCATCTGTAAAAGCCATATATCTTGTTGATATATCGCTTTAGGTTTGCAGAGTTTTAACTTGCACTTGTAGATGTAGCAGCAAAACGTGTTCACTGGCAATGGTTGTCTGAAGTGTTCCTGAGCCCATGTGCTAATATTATTTACAGAATGATGTGGCTTTTTATTGCAGTGCTGCCTCAAGCCATCAAAGATCATGGGCATCAGCCTTGCCGCTTACTTGCAGAGATTTATTCTGTAAATCTTTTGACGATATATTGTACTGTAGATGATGTAATCCCTGAATTCCTTGCAAATATATGTTGAGAAACATTCTTAAACAGTTGGACTATTTGCTCACACAGTTGTTCACAAAGTGGTGAACCTCGCCCCATCCTTGCTTGTGAACTATTGAGCCTTTCGGGGATACTCCGTGTGCCCAACAATGACGCTCAACTGTTTTCAATGAACCTGTTCACCTGTGAAATGCTCCCCTCAGGTGTTTTTGGAATATTCCTCAACTTCCCCTTTCATCGGTTCTGTCTCAGCTTTTTTGGAACATGTTGCAGGCGTCAAATTCAAAATGAGTGGATATTTGAAAAAAAAAACAATAAAATTGATCTTTTTGAACATTAAATATCTTGTCTTTGTAGTTTATTCAAATGAATATAAGTGGAAACAGTTTTGCAAATCATTGTATTCTGATTTTTATTGATGTTTTATGCAATGACCCAACTGCATTGGAATTGGGGTTGTACTTTCCCAACCATAGATACCCTTTCAGTTGTCAGATTTCATGTCTAACTCCGCTGGTCAATTTAAGGTTTTGGCTTGTTCTCCTTTTATTTTTTCTTCTTTTTTATGCAGGCATTTTCTCAAAAAATAATGCAGAAATTCTGCAGGACGTTTTCCAGGCTGCATCGGAAGGAAGTGTTCCAGATAGCTACTGCCCGCTATTTGTAATGCAAATAATTTGCAAAAAGAAATATTCATATTTTACTGTTTAATATGAAAGTGACAGCAATTTAAAGGCTTATATGTCACCCACATAAACAGCAATACAAGTTTTGAAACTGAAGTTGTTTTATGACAGCAGCATTCCACTCAGCATTTGCACTAGCAGTTAGCTCTTCAATCTGGGCAATGGTATTTCTCTGTTTGTCCACTGAACTCAGCTGGTGTTGTTCAAAAGGATACATACAACAGGTAACATGTTAGTTGTTCATCTTTGCCACAGAACCCCATTTCTACAAATCTGAACTTTAAGCTGCATTATAGCTCACACATAATTTTGACTTTTATAAATCCTCACCACAAGAGTATTGCACTGCAATTTCCAAAATTATTATAATTATATTTATAATAATAATAATTATTATAATTGTTGTCATATGCGGTCTGGGAGGTAATAAAACCTGTATAACCTGCTACAGATATTTCACACAAACTTCCTATGAGGTTTATCTTTCCCCAGGTTTTCAGCATCCCCGAGAACCAGATAAAGTTTAAAACACTTTCGATACTCGTTTCCCTTTCTTTAAACACAACTTTAACTGTCTGTGTCTAATCATCATCAACACCTGACCTAAAATTCCCAGTGATGGTGCGAGAGGGCGACAAAGAAGCTCAGTCTTTGATTGACAGCTATATGGGCATGCTGTGCTCGGAAAACTGATTTCAGATTCAGCGTTTTGATGTTTTTATGATGAAATAAGTAAAATCGTTAAATGCTCTGATGTCTGATTTTCACATCTAAGAGGTCCGAGTACAATCGTTGTAATAATTTATTTTAAAATAATTTTGAGACCTTTTTTTCTTATCTTGCAATCCTTGCAATCAAGTAGCCTAAACATGCCCAAATCTTGAGACTCGTGAAACTATTCCTCAAAAGTAAACTATGTCCAAAATGAACCATCAGTGGTCCTAAGCATTAAACTTATTTAATACTTGTTACCATTTGTACATAATACTAATCTAAACAAACGCAGCGGATTATGATCTAAATTTATTCTAAAGTAACGAGAATGAAACCACGTTAAACTCCTGTTTGACAAGCTGCGCTTGCACGCGGCGCAAAGCCGTGCCAATGACGCACACCTACTGCGGTTAATAATGACAGGCAGTTTATTACTTAATGACAAAAAAATGATACGTTTAACTTACCGGAATAAGAAACGACGAAAAGTCCGACAATGAGCCCGTAAATCCACATGGCCCTGGTCCCACAGAGAGCAGCTGGAGAGAGAGACGAAGTGAAACGTCTGCTGAGTCCGTCTGACAGACAGCGAACAGGAGATGTTGCTTCCACCTCTGCACAAATGATGCGTCTCCCCTCTAAGTACTTCGCCTCCCTCCTCTCCCTCCATCCCCTCCGCTCCACCACCCCTATCTGCCTCTGTGCGCGTGTGCACCCCCCCCCCCCATACACACATACTTGCACACGCACTCCCCACGTCCTATTTATTTTTACTTTTTTTATCTCCTATTTGTCCTCATAATCCAGGACCACACATGTGGATTGCATATTGTTTATGGTGGAGATTCTCAAACTGGGGTTCCTGAACCCCCAGGAGTCCGTGAGAGGTATCTTGGGGGTCCTCAAAAACTTTTACAAAAATGTTAATTTGATTTTTATTTTTAATAATGCATGGAGAACAATGAACTAATGAAACAAACATAATAAACTTAATAAAAATATATATTCCCATGGCATTTAGGGGTTGAAWTGACAATAAATTATCTTTTAAAACAGCATGGGGTTTATGAGGGGGTCCCTGGAATTTTTTTGCCCTTGTAAGGGGTCCCCAGACCCAAAAGGCTTGAGAACCCCTGGTTTAGAACTGTATAAAAAAATAAATGTGTCTAATTAGTCAGGTAGAAAAATGTATTTTTTTTTCTTAAACAATCTACTAGGGTAAAATTACTCAGCAACAAATCGTTATAAAAAATGCCTGTTTACTAAAGGGATAGTTCAGACCTTTTATATGGGGTTCGTGGAAAAGTTGACCCCAGTAAATACTGGACTTGCTAGTTTGGGTTGATATAATTTAATTATAATTCATGTGAGACCACAGTGACTCAGATGTTAAACTTGTTGCATCTCAAAAAAGGTTGCCCGATCAAATTCCAGGTGGGTTCAGCATATTCGCTCCTTGCATGCATGGGTTTTCTCCCTGAGTTCCGGTTTCCTCCCACCGACCAAAAGCATGACTGTTGGGCTAAATGGCAACACTAAATTGGCGTTAGGCGTGAGTGAATGAGTGAATGATTGTTTGTGTTTGTGTGTCCCTGTGATGGACTTGCGGCATGTCCAGGGTGTAACCCGCCTTTCACACATTGACTGCTGTGGGCACCATGTGACCCCCATGACCCTGAAAGGACGAAGTGGATAAAAGGTAAAGAATGGATTGATGTGGGATCATGACCAAAGAGGGCTTTTACCATAACAATCTTTCATAAAGGTTTACGTAAACAGCATTTTATAAATATTGCATAGCTGCACTTTTTCATTACATGTTTACACCAGTACTGCTGGAGCTAATGCCTCCTGCAAATAATCATACTTTTTTATGTAAACAATATGTAAATGTGAAGACAATGCTGAAGTTGGGAAAGTATGGGCTATGAAGTTATGAATCAAAAAGAGCAGCAATCCATTTTGGTCTTGATCCCACTGCTATCCAATAGCTTATCCGTCTGGTTAGATTTAAACTCATATTTTTCCAGCTGAGCTATTTACAGGTAAGATATCATTGCTCATAACGTTTCCACAGAACTCCATTTCAAAACATCTGCATTATCGCTTGTTGTCAAATTGTCAGCTTTTGACACATAAAATAACATCATCTGAAACCTGCATCCTCACTTAAATCAGACCTACTCATTAAAACATTTTTTTAATTTATTGCGATTTGATTTATTTTAATGTATTTTACCATCAGTCTTCCCAGGACCATTTAAAATTGATCTCCCATGGGTACACCTGACTCATTTACAGTTAAGGGTAAAGTCTTGTATTATTGATCATTGTCCCTTTTGAATAAAAACAAGAACACAGAGCAACAACAATTGCAACATTTTTGTACGTTTATGACCAGTTTTATTGCTTTTTACAATCACAAAATAAATATATTTACAATATAGTAATTTTTAATCACTTTGATTACTTAATCATCTCAAAGCCTCTAACTTGGTGTTTAAGGACAGTGTCCATTCCTATGTGGTAACGCTTCATGGAAAACTTTGTGGTTTAACAATAAACCCTATTTAATGATTTAATGAATTAGAGAAGGCTTCCAGAGATGCACATAAGGTTTACTCCAAATCCCATTTGAAAAAAAGAGGATGTTATTGTAAAACATTTTCATATTCAGTGTATGCACATTCACTCGCACAGCAGCCTTCAATCACCCTATTATGTCAGTCTGTCCTTTTTCTGCCTAAGCTCACTTATCAACACAGTATTCTAAATAAAACAGATATTGGCAGCTACTTGTCAACAACGGGAAACTCAAGAGGGACTTAAGGGGGAGGCAGGACGGTTGTTTATGCTGCTTTACGGCTTGCCTCAGTCTAAGATAAGATGAACTCGTTGGTGGTGATGGGGAGGGGGAGCGTGATAGTTGAGCACCACTTCTATTTGCAGTGATGACAGCATGAGATAGCGTGAAACTTAGCTTTGCAGCTTTTCATGCTGCTCCGATTGCCCAGCTTCGCTGCAGTCCTCCAGTGACAGCATCTTATTGATTGCATATTAGGTTAGTTCTAAAATCCAGGCAGATTTACAGAAAAGGGAGAATTTCTAATGGTGTTGTTTTACAATCACAGCTACATAGTGGGTGAATCCATGCAGAAAAGTACAGATAAATAAGTAGGAGGAAATAGACTTCATCCCAGTCGTTTGTCTGGTTTGGTGAGTAATGATCTTATGAATTCTTACGAAGACTGCAGAGTTCCTATGAAAATAAAGAATCAGCAGTGAGTCAGATACTTTCACTGAAGTGAAGCAGAAGTCATTGTTTTTCCTTCTTTCTTTTTTTGTTTCCTTTATACATTCCATTGATGAACACATGGTACCTTTTTCAAACAAACTTGCGTACCAATCATTTTTCCCCGCAACTTAAAAGAAACATATGATGTTTTAACATAATTCTTTTCCACATGCACATTATTCTGTTGTCTATATAAATTGGAACTGCAATGCCTTGGTTTGAATTCATCCTCATTGTAACTCCACAAGCCCCTCTTTCACCCCTTTTCTGGGTGTGTCTTCGATCAACTCGTTTTGACACTTCCTCTTTAAAGCCAAACGAGGCACTTCTCTGAAACTTGCAGAAACTTTTTATTTACTAATTAAATAAAAGATGTCAACAACAGAAGACTTGTCCATCCAGATTTAGATGTTGGTGCCAGACTCTGACCCAGAGTCAGAGGAGAATGAAGACCATGAAATTGTTGTTGGTAGGTCCAAATCTTGATCTATTGCAAATATGGTGACGTAATAGTGTAATAGTTCATAGAAACTGAATGGGTTGAAAAATATGATCTGAAAATAATATAAAGACATCTATTCAGCACCAGGATGATGCATTCAACAGCTAAAAATAGATTATTCATATGTACCCTTTAAAATTCATGTACACATATTAATAAAAATGCTTGTTACACAACCAACATGCAAGGACGACCTTAACCAGTTTGAGCTTGAAATGAAAACTCCTTATCACCACAATCACATTACTTTCTCTGTCAGCAAGAATCCAGTGGATTTTTAAAAATCATTATTTATTCATTATTTTCTGTCTGCAAGGTTTCTGCTAGGAGAAGGAAATCAGAGAAACCCAGCAGTTCACTTTCTCGCTTGTGTGAGTGCCGTCACCATTCCAGACTCCTAACATCTGTGGCTGGTTATTGCCAGGAAAAAAAAAGTTAATATCTGGTAATGAAGGGAGGAAGTTCAATGGGAGCTGGAGATGATATGGAGAGTGAAGAAGCTGTTACACAGGGAGCACAGATGCAGAGCAGACTGACACAATGAATTTTCTGTATGAGAGGGAAGTGCAAAGTGGAGCAGTGCAGTAACGGATGGTGTATTTGCAATGCATATTTGTGGAATGTGAGCAGAATTAACAGACTTCCTGTAGATTTGTTTGGAACCTTTGTGTGCAAGAATAGTTTTCAACACAAGTGGGTGTACGCAACTGGCCCCATATGTAAATTATTTGTCCGAGGCAAAGCAGTTAAGCCTCTTTTTGACCCGGATCTGTTCAACTCCTCTTCCAGGCATTAGTCAGACATTATGAAAATTTGTTTATAACAATAGAAAGTTTATTGAGGCAGTCCAAACAGCGTGAAAGTTGGAAGCAGTGAGAGACGCCAAAGAGGGCTTCAGGCTGCATGTGTGGGTGCAGCGCAGAGGTGGTTCAGGTATTCCAGTCTTCATGGGGAGGATGTTGGAAACTTGTGTGGATGTGTGCATGTGTGGGGTTGGGTGATAAAATGGTGAGGAAGGCCCTGTAAACACAGATACTGTTTCAAGTGATCCTCCTTTAAACAAACACAAACTTCCTGTTGTCAGTGCAGCCACTGCTTCTAATGGAGGACTGTTGATTTCTACAGATAACACAAACAATCTGAGTGTTCACACAAGGTGCTTGTAAAAACAGATTAAAATGTAAAAATAAAAATAACATGGATAAAACCTGCAGTATTGCACTTTTTCATTGCAGTTCAAATAGCACAAGGATTGTTTTGCCACAATAATTTTCATACATGAGAGTTTTAAAAAGGTCCAAACAAACAAGTGAGATGAGTCAATATACTATTGATTTTTTCTTGTTGGATAATTTACTTTCAAATGGCTTTTCTCATTCACACTGATAGACTGCAATATTATTGATCACTGAAAGCAAAAGCTGAGCTCTTACTAATGGCTCATTTTATATGTAGTTCTGACTCATCATTTCAGTTGTTATGTCTGAAGAACAGCTTAAATGTAAAGTAATTGGAAAAAAAACTTTCATCGAAAGAGGCATATGTGCGTAAAATGAACAATGAATATCCTGAAACTTTCTTATCAGCAACTTTTCAAACACCCAAGCTTGATTAATACACTTCCTATTAAGCCTTAATACACTAAATATTTTTTTAATTCAGCGTAGCACACTTCGTTCACAGAGATCTACCCTTTTTCTGCCTTTTGTCCACCCCTCCTTCTGTGTTTATGGGTGTTGATGTGAACCTTTCAGACTCAACCCGTGAACAATTCATGAACAAAAAGGCCTGGCAAGTTTGTATATCCACACAAAGCAGAGCTGTTTAAATGACACATCCTTTAGAGCGGTATATGTGAAGTATGTCAGAAAAACACATCAGCACTATTGTGCTGGCCACAGTAAATGCCACTCTCACCAAAGTGCACAGCTCTAACATAAACTGGAAAACACTTGTAAGTAGGTTGTGTTTACATGTTTACATGCAAAATCTCTCAAGCAATGAATGGACAACTGTGTGCAATTGTCAGGAATTTAAAACAGTTGATTGAATTTGTTGCCTGTCTGAAGACAAATGACACATGACGATAACCTCACTCCACTAAAATCTCAACAGAAGTTAACAATTATAAACATCCTACCATTCACAGTGAACACAACCATATGATTAGCAATGCAGTGATGCCCTGCAAAGTTGTGTTTCACAGTTTTCTGACTCAGTCTTTTGCAATGTTTTTCCTTGAATTTAGTAGTTTGTGATAATTTTTGTAAGGAATGTCCATTTTTTTCTCTCATGCTTTTTTGTGAATTTTCAAGCTAAATTGCATGTACAATAACATTTCCTTTTACCCACCTCTCTATTCTGGATTGAGTTGGTGCCTGTCTCCAGCAGGTGTACACTCTGAACAGGTCACAAGTCCATCAAAGGGCCACATACAGACAAACAATACAGACAACCATTCACACTCTCACTTAGGGACAATTAAGAGTCACCAGTTAACCTAACGTGTGAGTTTTGGATCTGTGGGAGGAAACATGAGTAACTTGAGAAAACCCACGCATGCACAAGCAGAAAAAGAAATTCCACAGAGAAAAGCCTGAGGATGGACATGTGACCTTCTCGCTTTGAGGTGAATGTGCGCACATTAATACAGTACGTGCAGTTTTTGAAAGTTTTAATCTCTGTTGATACAAGACAAATACTGCATATTAGCTTCATAAACCATACAAAAAATGTGAGTACATCTTTTAAATTGTGCATAAATTCTCTGTTTCTTTATTTCTGGCACATCTGCAAACAGTCAGCTTGTCTTGTTTGCTTCTCACTACTAATTTGCCTCCCCATGATTCACACAGAACCGGAGATGCACTGGGGAGGAAAGGTGGTGGGTAAAAAAAATCAAAGAGCCAGGGAGGGAAAATGGTATATTTCATCCCACATATGTCTGTGTCAGGTCTCATACATGTAATTAACATGTTGATGGTGAGCATGGCAAAGAGCAGATGGGATTTCAAACAGCCTTCAGAGCCCACCTGAGTGATTTGCCAGACACTCATGCTGGGAAGCTGAAACACGAACGCACGCATTCAAACACTTGCGCACACGCATTCTGTGAAAGGCTTTTTTTTGGCACCAGTTGCTGAAGTTGTACAGCTCCACCCTACTGCACAACATTCCCCAGAGTCTACAACAATAACAAGGTGAACATTTTTTGTTACTTTTTCCAACTAGTTTGTCTTCATAGAAGCTTAAAGTTGAGTTACATTTCAAACCAATGTTTGATGTGTCTGGTCTCCGTACAACACAATTCTGTGACAACTTGCCATACAAAAGTTCATTTTAAAGTGAAATAGCTGGCAACCAACTCAGAATTAATTTACTGGACACTAAAGTAGTGATGGGTTAATGGCTCTTAACCAGTTCTCAATGAGCTCTTGACCATTAGTACTTACTGAGGGGCCGGTGGAGAGCTGGATAAGTCAGTTTCCAGATGAGTTCCATCTCATTACATTGATTTCATGAACTGGACAAAAATGAGCACAACTCTGCTTAACATTTTTTTAATAGAACCTTTTCAAACACAAAGGTAGCCCAAAGTGTAATGACTCAAATAATTCTCTGTGGACCAGAATAGCACACCAGCCACAGTAAGGCTTCAATGGACTTATTATAAAATGGAATGTGCAAGTAGGTGGGACCTGTCGAAATCTCTCAACTCTACTAGAGATGTGTGATCTGACTGGGTGGGATTCACCTGAAGAGGTGGAGAGAGACTGATCAGGAACAAGTGTTTGTAATCAGTCATAGAAAGCACTGGGACTGAAGAAAGGACGCCGACGTAAGCTGAGAGGAATGAGAGATTCCAGTTGCTGCAGCACCTTTTGGGAATTAGGGCCAGGGTTTAGCCAGGTGCATCCATCTAGTTGTAGTCCTATTGCTGCTGTTCTTATCTGGTGTGGAGCCCTTTCAGAGGATCCAGCTGCCATTCAGCAAAGTTGGGACATCGGATGGCGTCATAAGCTCAGACCCCAAGATGGGGTTGGGTGAGCTGGGTGAGCTGAACTCTCTAAATATTGCAAACCTACAGCATATTTTAGCTATGGGATGAGGGATTTAGTGGAAGGGTTTAAGCTGAGAAGCCAGTTTATGAATCCCTTAAAGGTACAGTGTGTAGGATTTTGTCAATTCTTTTAGCCGAAATTGAGATAATCACTAATGACAATAATAATAAAAAACATGTCTAATCATTGCAGACAAAGACCTTGTTTTATTATTTTTACCTTATAAAAAGCTGTTTATATCTCCATGGTCACGGGTCACCACACAGGCAGCCGCCATTTTGCACCGCCATCTTGTCTACAAAGGCTCATGAAGGACAAACTGCGGTGGCGGCGTCAAAAACGGTTTTACTATAAATGTAATATTTGTTGTCTATCATTGTAGCTGGGTTAATTTTACTTATTAAAGCTCATAATCTTACSASTTGAAACATCACTAGCCCTGAAGCTGCTGGTAGACATCGCGGTTGGAATTATCAAAGGTTTTTGACACCTGAGAGACGCCGTAGCAATTCCTTTGCATTTGGAAGCAAGTGGTGGGGGTGGGGGGAGGACCAGGGAGGATGATTCAACCACTCAGCCACTAGATGTCGCTGAAAACAACAAATCCTACACACTGTGCCTTTAACCTGCATGTGGGCTTTTATAGTTGCAGAGGTGGGTGTTTGCAGAAGATTTCTTATAACTGTGTGAAGTAAATTAATTTGAACACTTTGATGTGGGTTGCTGTGATGCAATTTATATCATAAACTGACCCAGGTGCTTAGCATTGTCTCCAAGCTGGATTCCTTTGGCTTTTTATGAACATTTGTGTGGCTATTTAAAGAACTGCTGTTTTGTAATCCTCGGTCTTGTTGGAAGATTATGTGAAAAATTTTTGTTTGTTTGTGTGACTTCTAAACATCACTGCACATGAATAGGTACATTAGACAGTCAGGTTGCAAATGATATAAGAATTTGAGTTGATTTTTCTCCCCTCACATTTCTTTAGGTTTACTGCTATGTATGCAGGAGGAGCAGAAAACCCAGTCAGAGTTGACGATGATGAGTTGAGTTGAGGTAAGTCTTGATTTAGACAAATGGCCGTGGCAGTGAGGTTCCAAGGAAAATGTAAAAATATTTGAAGGTAACTAGAATGAAGGGAAGGCTTGACAAGAGAATATTACATTGAGCTGAGCAGGAGCAACGACCAGGGACTAATCCTGATACTTGACAAAATCTTTGGAATCCAATATCCCAGCAATGGTTCAACATTTTTGTTAATAAACACGTCGGACCTCGTAAACCATATCCACACCAATATCAAACAGCTTAAACAATGAGTTAAGCAAGGGCTCATAAAAAAGGGTGAGACTGAAATCTGTGGAGGGAGAGGCAGAATTTAGGCAGCCAGAAAGTAGGTCGTTTACTTGGCTCAACGACATGAGCTTTGATCTGATTTGGGTGAGGCGAGTCGAGAAACAGGTCCTTGGTAGTGATGAGTTCAACGGCTCTGAGTCGGTTTTCAAAGAGTCGGCTCTTTAAAGAGTTAGTCAGGAGTTGAAAGAGCTTTCTTATTTTGGTGAGCTGTACCAAATTAGCCAAATAAATCACATCTAAAACCAACTGTAATTGTGCAACTATTAGTCACGTTTTATGGGTTTACTTTGTCTCAACTGTCATAGCTTTCATCTTGTTCATAAAAAGCTAGGGAGACCCAAATACATACATGATATAGCCCTTCCTGTTACAAGTTAGCAGTGTTTAAACAGACTTTCAACACTTACATATATATATATATATATATATATATATATGCACAGTGTTTCTGAAATGGAACGTCACACTAATGTTTTTCACCTGAATTTTCTTGTGCTGGTTTGAGTAGTTGCATGAATACATGGAAACGTGCACCTGCACACACACGCACACGGACACACTCACATTGCAAACACAGCAAACTGTGAGAATACAGAGTAAAATAACGATAGAGAGAACAGAGAAGTGTGGTAATGTTAATGGGTTTGGAAAAGACTGTGGCATTTCCTGACAGTACAAGCCAAGCATGTGCACGCGTGTGCGTGTGTGTTGATGTTCTTTCCAACATAAAACTGTAATTCTTTCTCTCAGCATTTGCAAATACGGTTCAAGGTTCCCATTTGTTAATATTGTTGACAGCTTGGGTGGTGGTCTCTAAGAACAGGTGCAAAATATTCTGACCATGCCTAAAATAATTTTAGGACTTTTTTTTCAATGATTTATATTGCATTTGACAATACCCATGTTCGTGAAGTTTTCAAGTGGATGTAAATTTCTGCCGTAGTTGCTGCACAACTGTTGCAGAACTAAATGCTTTTTTTAATCAAAGCATAGAAAATATAAATAAATGAGCGTCATACAGGAAAACACTCCGTAAAAGCACCCGTACACACTCATTGATAATTTTTTGGTACTGTTTTTTTAACTTGTTTTACAGGATGTTAACATTTCATGACCAAACCTCCATGACCGAGATGTCCCTGTTGTGTTATGTTTTAGGATGTAGGAAAACATGTGACCTCCCTGACACTGCTTACAGGAAGGGAACTGTTTTCAAAGTTGAAAAAAAAGCTGATGCTAATTAAAAAAATTGAAATCGCAGCCAAGTGTAAGACATGTTATATTCACCAGATTCAGAGAAGTTTATTCAGACATGGGTTGATTGCCCTGGGAGCATCATGACCCAGAGGTTTTGGAGAGTGTTGGACTGTGTCACTGAGTTGCATTTCTGCACCAAAAATAGCACACTCTGGCAGAAACTGACGTGAATGGGTGTTAAATTACCATAACAAAACGGTTATTGAACTTCACAAGTTGAGATTTGCAGATTCAGCCATGGGTCATGCTGCAGATCTGACGTCCACCTAATGCCTCATTTCCTGAAGTTTGTGTCACAAATCTAAAAATACTTGTACACCCTGATGCTTTGACTGTAAGTTTTCTGATAAAGGCCTGTTTTGTTTTCTTGAGAAATAAAAAAAGTTATTATTTTTTTATATATTTATATAACAGACATATGAGATGGGCAAAAAATGAGAAAAAAAAGCAGCTATCGGTTGTTCAGATTCAGTTCTATTGTTTTGATCTCCGCAGTGTTCCATTTAAAAGTGGCAAAGCATGAAGATTGGAACTTTGACTGTGGAGCTTCAAGGAGGAATTCAGACCAAAGCATTGCAGCTCCACTTAATATACACCAGGAAATATTTAAAAGCAAATGCACCATTTAAAGGAAAGTGCTTTGAGTTCAAATAAACAAAAATATTTGCAAAGAATAAACAAGTCTGCAGTTAATGTCTCAAAATCTTGACAAGATGTATCTAAAAATATGATTCTAACAAGAGAGCTATCAACATTGGTAAATAAATGGCTGGACTCCTGTGAAAAAATACAACACAACCACAAGATGACAACAGATTCAAGTTGTCTATTTTTCACATCATCTGTAACCTCTTAAGCTGGTTGTGTAAAAGGGGTAAGACCTAGTGCCTATTTACGACCTACCCTATTTTAGTCTCCTGTCTGTGTTATTGCTGTGTGGCTCACGTACGACGACCTCCCCGCTGGAGGCATCCCTAAGAAAAACAAACACTGATGGCACACTAACTCTTAGATTGCCATCAGACAAACACAAGCACCATATGTGGAACATTAACTTTGTGCAGGTTTTCTCTTTAAGTGAGATGTTAGCATCTGGCCTTCCATTATGTCACTTCCAGATAGGAAATGGAATTGTCTGTGTCATTTGTGCTGTTTCAACGGGCACAACAAATTTAGAAACACAGAAAGGAGACGTTTGTCGAAGATCTTTGCTAAGTTGTTTGTTATTGTAGACACAGAAACGTTTCACTCAAAGAAATTTATCTCAGCAAAATTGAAATGACTGTGTATTTACAATTAGGTATTGCATTTTTCAGGCAGTATTTTCTCTCACATACACCAATGAAATCAGTCAAGCTCAGATATTGAATTGTTTTTGACCAGAACTAACTTGTAGCTTGTTGTGTGCGTTTCTCTAGTGAAATAAAAAAAAAAAAATAAATAAATAAATAAATAAATAAACAGTTGATCATGGAAGAGTGAGCCTGTTTAACTTTACTGGAACCGAACCTAACAAATCAAAGTCATCCCTGCCCCTCTGTATACTCAGCACAACTGCAGATAAGAGTTGTGTGTTCATATCTGATGTAAGATAGAAACAACTGAATTGTATGGTTTTTTTTGGACAGTTTATTTATGCAACAACCTCTAACACATCATTACAAGAAAGGATTAATTATACTTCTCCTGAAATGCCTGCACCCTTTTTTTTTGCAGAGCATCTATTTTTCTTTTCTTCTCTGTAATGTGATTACAATTAGCTTTCAGGAAAGGGTAAGTATTTTACACTAAATACATGTTGCATAACTGGGTTCTTTTTGACCTGACATTTTTTACATAAACAGTTTTCCCCTTATATGCATACTGTACATAACACCTAAAGTAAATGTGGTTAAACTGAATCAGAACAGAGAGACAGCACAGTTTGGTGAGTAGGTCTCCCTTTGCAAAGGCTTGAATAGAGAGGAAGCACAAAACATAATTTCCTACAAAAAACTATAAAATTTTTTGGTGAATAAGAGCCTTTGTGTACATCCCTTAAATGGATTAAAAAAATCCAATTTAATTTTTTTTTTACTTGGCGCTAGTTGATTGGTCATCTCCAACTGAAAGCGACACTTTTGAATAAATAACAAAATCTCAAGCCATAACAATACAACACTTTTATTGTGAATATATATTTGCACAATAATCAACACAATATTATAAACAATTTTCTCTTATTTCACCCCCCCCCCCTCTTTTATACAGGAAATAGTATTAATGTACAAATGAATACAAAACTTATTCAGGCTAGTGAAGTTCCACAAAAAAAGAGTATTTCATGTACGGTATTAAAGCACAATCAGAGGGACACGCACATGCCTGCACATAGACACGGAACCCCCTGGGGTAATACACAAGTCAACACGCAACTTTGATAGACAGCATAACCTGATCACTCGACACCAGCAAACCACCATGAAGGCGAGGTGGAGAGAATTTAACAGCTATCATCACAATAGCCTAAAGTGTTAACAGAAAATCTAACTTTTGTGGGATCGTTGAGTCTTATGATAAAGTAAGGCAATGCTAAATTACCACTGGTGGTAGTGAGTTCGGAAAGTTTCTCTCCAGCAGGCCCTGATGCTGATCAACCACAGGCATAGACAGTGTTCAAACACAGAACAAGCTCATTCCATGACATTGCAGCATTTTTTTGATGCCGAGCCTTCAGCATCATCTTCACAGCACTTTTAGAGCAACGCAAAGAAAAGGAAACAAGCAGAAGAAACAGAGACGGCAAGAAGGAAAAAAGAACAAAACAAAACAGAGAAACAGTCTTTGATATGCTGATCTCATTCACAAGTCATCTTGGCTCCTGAGTCTGGTGATTCCAAAAAGGAACAGAAACAGGATTAATAAAGAGAGGAATGCTGGAACACAAGCTTGAATCTGGTTTAGGTTTGTTTTCTCCAGGGAGGACAACAATACCACGCTCCCCTAATCAGAATCACTGGTTTACTGTACTTTTGTGTGGCTGTCTTAAACTGGAATAATAGCAGAAGATTACATCTATTTCATCAAATATTACTGCAAGGACAAACGTTTCTGCTATACCACAAACAAGCATTAGCATAGAGGCATACATGGTGAGGATACAACTCTGATGCACTGCTTCATACCAGAAGATTTGAGCTACTACGTAGGCACTGGGAATTTGATGCATCAAACTGAGGACAACTAAAGCTGTCAGTCCAACCACAAACATAATTAAAAAGACTATTATCCTAATAGATTTTACAGTGTGTGCAATCTCACCTCACTTATTACTCAGTGAGTTGTTTTTAATAGGGGTGCAACAATACATGTACCCGTATCGAACCATTCAATACAGTGCTTTAGGTTCAATACACACTTGTATTGAACAATGCCGATTTTTCTTTTATTTTATCAGTTTATCTTCTGAAGATGCTCTGTGTTGAAGGATCAGTGCACTCTAAAAATGAAATGTTGTATTTACTTAACCATGTTATGTGGCCTGGTTCCACTTAACTGAG
The DNA here is from genome assembly GCF_001266775.1 of Austrofundulus limnaeus. Classification (NCBI taxonomy): domain Eukaryota; kingdom Metazoa; phylum Chordata; class Actinopteri; order Cyprinodontiformes; family Rivulidae; genus Austrofundulus; species Austrofundulus limnaeus. The sequence goes on from NW_013952492.1 coordinate 1,354,598, forward strand.
TTGAGTAAATTCAAAGCAACATGCTCATGTTCTTTGGTTAAAAAACTGGTATATTGCTTTGAATTTACTTAACTCAGTTAAGTGGAACCAGGTCACATAACATGGTTAAGCAAATACAACATTTCATTTTTTACAGTGTGGATCTGTGTTCGACTACTCCACCTGGGCTGCATTGTCGAGATTCACTGAGAAACTTGCTGTTTCATCGGCATTTAATTTAAAAACTGTACTTTTGAGGTTAAACAAATGTTCGTAGTTAATTTAAATGGTAAATGGTACTGAACTTATAGAGCGCTTTTCAAGTCCCTCCGGACCCCAAAGTGCTTTACACTAACAGACATTCACCCATTCACACTCACATTCACACACTGATGATGGCAAACTACACTGTAGCCACAGCTGCCCTGGGGGCACACTGACAAAAGCGAGGCTGCCATGCACCGGCGCCACCAGACCCTCTGACCACCAYCAGTAGGCAAGGTGGGTGAAGTGTCTTGCCCAAGGACACAACGACTGAGACGGCCGGACAGGGGACAGAACCAGCCACCTTCCGGTTCCAGGACGACTCCCCTAACCACTTCGCCACAGCCGCCCCTTTTTAACTTGTAATTTAAATAAATTACAAGTTAAAAAGGCCATGGACATTTCTCTTTTATTTTTGTATCGAAAACACATCGAACCATGAGACTCAAGTATTGAACGAACCGAATCGTGAATTTTCTGTATTGTTGCACCCCTAGTTTTTAGAAATGTATTCATCACTGTAACTTGAATACTAATACTGCACATCTGAAGAGGCTTTTTTCGTAATAAACTATCAAGCACAATCTCTGCAGAAGTCTGTGTGGTCCTCGGTACTGTTTTGTGCTTTGGTGTCAATGTGTTGTTGTCACTTTTAAGCTCCGAACTGAGCACATGCTGCTACAATAAAACACCTAGCTGCAAAATAGGTAATTATCATTTTTGGGGAAAAAAAAAACACCCAAAACAAAGGGATATCTTTAGGGGTAGAAAAAAACAAACCATCATTACAATATAATGATCCATAGCAACAAACAATACTGACAGCTGCACAAATCAATGCTGTCAGTGGACATACAGTCTGAAGGATTTTCAGTTGGCATAGTGGAATAATTCTTCAACCAATAAATCCAAGAAACAAATGAGGCAGAATTAAAGGGTTTGGTTAGCTCTTACTGTTGCACCATTGGAGAGGATTAAAGTGTAGCTAATGATCGTGAGTGCAGCTGAGCACATTAAATGTGTCTCTACCTTTAAAGAATGACGAGGAGAAAATGAATGAGCACCCTTTGGCATTGGGACATGAAAATGCTGATTCTAGTCATTGGCGTTGCAAAAGTTCTGCATAAATCCCATGTGGCATACACGTGAGTGTTGCCCGGCCTGCTATGGAATGCGATGATGATCAGTGAATGACCGAGAGTCTTAGGTGTGTGCAGGGGTCACGACTCGTGCAAAGATTTGGTGAGCCACAGCAGCAGTTGGAGACTGAGCATTGGCCAGAGACTCGGGATTAGGCAGGTCCCTCTTCCACAATCAGAATCATCTTCCTGTTAAGACAAATGAGCTGTCAAAAAAACAAGGAACAGCCTCTGACGTTTAGCAAATCTTCTAAAATTACCACTGATACTTCTGCTTTTTACAACGTAAATACACACAGCTTTCAAAGGATGAACTGTTATTTCAACACTTTTCCTGCCTCATTCTCCTTTTCAGTGCATTTGTGTGTATGCACATACACCTGCTGGACAGGGTGTATTTTGGATGGGCATATTCAGGATATCCATGCATGACAAAAGTCTCTGAGAAAGAGATGGGAGTCGTCTTCATTCAAAGGGCAGGAAAACCATGTGAAGCTTCCTCTGTTTACTCCAGTGACAAAATGAACTGGCCTGGACACAGACAGTCTTCCTGTGAGGAGCTGAGCCAAGCGGACAGCTGGAATAAAGGAAAGGAGGCACAGCCTACTTTTACTCTGCTCCTCAACTTCCTCAGCCACTCCTCCCCTCCCCTTTTGCCTCCCAGCTGGGCCTCTCCATAATATAAACACACAGTCACATGAATCGGTAGCTTGTTATGTGTGGGATTTATGCCTTTAGAACACAATGAAAGGCAGGATTCACAAAGATATGGCAAACATTTTTCTCCTAAATATTTAGACACCCTGTGAATTGTTCAAATTTGGGCGGCGATGCAATTCTTTAACATCTGATTTATTCCTCTTGCTCTTTTGTTTTAATGACTTGGATAAAATGACGCAATGTGCAAATTTCCTATAGAGCTTTTCAACTAATGCTGCCTCATCACAGTGACATTTATTGGGCTTGATCAAGAAAGAAAGAAACATGTTAACTGATGTTTCTGCAAGTATTTTTGTAAACCCAAGAAAACATTTTTTTCTAAGAATAATGAGCCAAATTTAAGTGTTTTCAAAGAAAATTGGATAAATGTACTCTTTGTCACACAAAAAAACAAGCTAAAAGCATCAGTTTGTGGTCATATTGTATCTGATTTGTAATTCTATCAGAAATAAAGCATTTTGAAGCTGTGTAATGACACTGACCCCAAAGCCAGTAACAGAAACAACAGAAAAGCTGTGAGGTTGGGTGGAGAACCTTTGCTGATCGGACACAGCGGCTCATCCTTGGCATGCAGAAACAAAACAAAAATGTAGAGATGAGATAATGCAAAACAGAAAAGAAAACAGACAAAAGACAGAGATGGCTGAAGTTATGCGAAAAAAACTTAAAATGTTTTAACTAAAACAAAACAAATGAACAAAACAAAAAAGGGAGCTAGCAGCCAAAATCTTAACAGAAAGCAAATGTTAAAAATCTTGCAAATACGGACAGAAGTCAACAGTTAATTCTCACTAAAAGAACTGCTTTCAGCAAATGTTGTGCGTATTTGTGTCTTACGCTTTCATTGTTGTCGAAACACACATCGGGCCCTTTGCGGTATCGAGGACTCTGAGCCAGTTCACAAGGATTTGGACCTTCAGCTGAACAGATGCTTAAGAACATTCTACTCACTTTTAGTTGTGTGCATTTAACAATTTTAAGAGAAAAGCAAGATGCTGGCTATAATGTCCGCCCCCTTCCCCAAATAATTAAATACAAATAAAAATAAAACAACTTGTGATTTTGCTAGTATTTTTTGAGCAACTTAAAAGAAAAGAATTTACTGTATATAATAATAATAATAATAATAATAATAATAATAATAATAATAATAATAATAATAATAATAATGTTAAGGTTTTTCAAGTGCTTCAAGTGTTTTCTTAAAAAAATAAAAAAATAAAAAAATGAAAGTACATGTTTTCAGTGATTAGAATATTTACATTAGTAGCCAATGTTACAATTATTTTCATATGTCGGGCATCTGGTTTGCTGTTCACACTCTACAGCCACAGGAGACCATCTGTAAACTGCTCAGGCAGGCGTGAGCCTTTGCATTGACAGTTTAAAGCCCCGCTGTCCCCTGAGTGATAGCTGTAGGATTGGAGAGAGAGCACAAGCAGAGCGACTCTGTCAGAGTTTACAAGCTGAGTGAAAGGATACACGGTTGCTCCGCCTGTCGAAGAGGCCGGGGGTCACACGATAAACACGTTGCCTTTGCATCAGTGATCAGAAAAACCAGGTTGGTGTTTGGAAGCTTTTCAGCACTGTACATCCTAGAAAGCACACAATTAAACCCATCTTGTATTATACAGTCATATAATTATGCATGTATTCCTACTGTAGCTTTAAACCTCCCACAATAGATGCTTGTGTTTATGGTTTATATTTTAAACGTAATACATGTGCAATTATGTGCACAGTTGGGTACATTCATGCACTTCCCTCCTCTTGAGACAGGTATTTTATGGTAGCTATTAAACTTTTGGTGACTACACTGGTTAACTTTAGGGCACAAGCAGACTTGTGAGACTCATAACAGTTTGTAGTAGCCACATTTAACCCTCTCATGCAGCATGATATGAAACAAGATGTGGTTAGATGAACGGCAGTGTGCAGTTTTCAGAGAATCACTGAAGTTAAAACATAAGTGAATAAAAAGGAACAGAGCAAATTAAATACCATACAGTTGTGGTCACAGACGTATCACTGAGTCTGAACAGAGCTTATTGGAAAACAGGTGCATAAAATGAGACTGCACAATAGAGAAAAGGCCAACAAACAAACAACTTTCTATGGAAATCCTAATTGGTCAGTAAATCGAGGGATGTATGGTAAGAGACACAAGGTGAACAATCTAAAACAGCACATCTTACAGTGCATGACTGGTAGCAGTGACTAAGATGCAACCATGAATACATTTGCACAGATGAATTATGCTCATAGAAACAAACACAGACATACCTGGAACAGTTTCCACAGTCCAGGACACCTGAATATGATCTCTCATCATTGTCAAAAAAGTACTGAGTCTGCTCCGTAATGCAGCTTTCCTTAAACATAGCATCTGGTATGTCCTCATCTGCTGACTCGGCTGGAAATAAAAATAAACAAAGCAAAAGGACAAGCTTTAGAAATAGTTCAGAGAAGTCAGAGAAATGATGAAAACTTTAGTCATTTGGTAATCATTTCAGAAACAATTTTTGCATATTTTAAGTCTTTTGTTTTATAGCAGAAATAAACACGGTAAAAAATCTGGTTTGTTCTCGTCCTCATGACAAATTTCCTTCTTGAGGCACACAACTGGAGTTGTTTTAAGACAGCAGCAATCTATCTTGGTTCTAGCTTTGACTGTTAGCTTGTCAGTCTGGTCAGAATTAAACTATTCCTCCAAAATTGAGGCAATTCGAACATTTACAATATTAATATTCATAACCTTTCTGAGTAACCCCACTTTGAATCAATCAATTTTTGCTGGTTATTACATTTATCTTACTGTACATGCAACCTCTAATTAAAGATGAAAAGTTTTTTTTCTGTCTCACCTGCTTCTAAAAGGTTTGGAAACAAGAGACTGAAAAAGAGTTGCTGAAGTATCGACCTAAGACACAAAGAATGAAAGAAACCAAAAGTATATAGTATTAATCAAAAACAAAGTTAGCTACATGAATGGGTTAACAAATCTTCAAGTTTTATTTTATTTTATTTTTTTTTTACTTTTCACAATAAGAAACAATCAATTTTTACAAAGCAGTAACACAGCTGTATAGGGTTAGTCACTGGTGATGTAAATGTCATGGGAAGTATTAGCTGGTCTATTTTTATAGTCTAGTTATACTGCAGTTGGACGACCATGCAGAAAGCGATGAGGTGGGATATTGCGTAACCGTCCTTGTCCTTCTCTGACCCATACCAGATTCGTCTTTAAACAACAGGCAAGTCCACTCTGCTAAAAGCTCCTACCCTGAAGTACAAGTGTACCCCCACTCTCATATGATAACACAAATAAACAAAGAAGCAAACAGAGAAACACCAGCTCACAACTTGAACACTCACCAAGCAGCACTGGAGGCCCACCAGCCAATACTCAGCAAGTCTGCGATAGTAGGCTGGGGGAAAAAAAAAAACTTTGGTCATTGTCAGTTGATGGTATTTGTGTGTAAACAATAATAATCTCTGAAGATAGCAACACATGCTAACAGTGGGTGTAAGTTTTCTAACCACAAAGATGGAGCGGGGTCCAGCTGCTGCCTTGCTGTCTTTCTCTGGGTCACACACAGACTGATAATCGTATGTCTTGTTGAAAGAGTACAGGGATGTGTTGACCAGGTGGATCATCAACACTGGATCCACCTCACCAAAAAACTGACCAATCTGGAAGAGTTTAAGTTTATACGCACACATAAACACACACACACACGGCCACGAACAAATGCACACACAAACAAAACAGCCAGTTAAAGCATCATAAACCTCTGCTCGTAAAAACAAAGTTTGCAGCTGTTTTCGTTTTCTTGATGATTTTTTTTCTTTTTCGTTTCAGCTTTTTACAACTTAAATTCTGTCTATTCAAAATAAATAAAAATTGCCCGTTTTGTCAATATCTATGAGTGTATCGCAATGGAATATATAGTGAAAGCAAGTAAACATATGTCTGATGTTTATGTGGTAATCAGAAAATACAAGAATCTGAGGAACACGTGCCATCTGGCAGGCGAGAGACTGCGTCAGAGTATCACTGAAAGGGCAAATCTTGTGACGCTTTTTCCAAAAAGCGGTGCAAACGCAAGTTCCTAGGAAGAGCAGAAGGTCATGGGATTTATGGGATGGGTGGCTGTGGCTGAGTGGTTAGGGATGTCATCCTCCAATTAGAGAGTTGGCAGCTTGATTCCCTTTTATTCAGTCACATAAAAGAAATATGCTGTCTTCAAACAACTCCATTCTCAGTTTAGAATCATTCTATTCTAATGCTAACTAATAAATCAGAAACATTTAACTGTAAAAGTTTAAAAAGGTTTGAAACATTCTAAATGGGCCGTAATACCATTTTTTTGGAAGCGCAAAACAGAAAGAATGTTCGTGAAAGGTCCCTGTGGACGGAAACTGTTTTACAATGTCAAAAAGAAATTTAAAAAAAGGTGGTTATTCAATTGATTGAAGAAGAAAGGCTGTTTGACAGATTTTGTGATGGCGGACCAGATCAAAGACAGCACATGTCCTGTCTCGACTGAAATGAAATGTTTTCAAACCCACTCTACCATATTTTCCACTAGGGACAGGCAGGGGCTGAGGGCGGCCAAGAAGGGGCAGAGTTAATGCAGCAGAGCAGACGTCTTAGACTCACAGGGGACACACTTCAGTGAAGCCTCCACGACTGACTAAAACCCATCCGGATTCCCTTTGAACCTCCTCCAGTGGCTAGACTTTTACTATACCGGAGACAAAGGTGTACTGCTGTCCTGTAGGAGTACAGCTCAGAGCAAATAGGCCTTTCTTATAACACAGCAGATTCATATGGCCTTTGTTTCACCTCTACAGGAGAACAATATGCTCTAGTGATTAAAACGAAGAAGGCTTTGTTTTTAGAGAATGAAAACTAGATCGTAAAGTCTGAATTTATCCTAAATGTACATGTGTACAGATGTTCTATTGAGTGATAACCTGGGGTCGGATTTATAAAACGAGTGTACGCACAATTTGAGCCCAGAAACTTGCGTACACCACTTTTTACGCCAAGGTTGTGATTTATAAAATCCAAACTTGACGTGAAAATGTGCGGTGCCTCACGCCAGCTTTGACCCATGCGTACGCTCATTTTGGAGATGTGAAACTGCGACACAGATGGTGAAGTGAGGAATTAGAGCCACACTGTGTAATGATCACTGTCAGATATTTAATTTACCTTCATAAGACTTAGATATTTATTCAACTTTGTCATCAGCTTTCTTAACAGTAATATTTATGCTTCTGCTGCTGCTGCTGCTGCTGCTGCTGCTGCTGAGCCATGAGGACCTTTGAAATAAAAAAACTTAAATCTTAAATAAAAGTTCCCGTGCGCAACTCCCTTCATCTACTTCCTCCTCAGACAATCCTGACCCACAGACCCCTCCACGACAAGAACAGCAGGACAGCAAAAGCTTTGGATACACGCGCAGGGCGCATCCACCTCGTCAGTGTGAATGTTATCTTCACGTTTAAAGTCTGTGTTTGTCACGTGCGTGATTTATAAAGGAAAGGTGCGCAGAAACGTGCGTACGCACGGTTTTATAAATCTGAATTTTTTTTTTGGTGTATGCCATTTCCGCCTTTTGGCCGTACGTTTACTTTTAGTGTGGTTTCCACGCAATCCTTTATAAATGAGACCCCTGATTCTTATTTGAATATGAAAACCCAGAAAATAGATAAATGACAATCATTTTATATACAATATTATACAATAACATAACTGTTGACGATGACTCACCAGGGAAATATACTCCTCTTGATTTGACATGAGGAGAAATCCTCCATCATCCAATATCACACAGTCCACAAGCTGAAATAAAGAAACAAACACTTTTCAAACACACAAATTACTCTATAAATGTTTCTTTTATAAAACTCCTTCTCTATTTTAAATGTAGGGACAATAAAACTTACAAAGGCAACCTTGTGTAAAACATATACTATAAATAACACAATAAGCAATAAATAAAGAAATAAATGAATAAAAAGGTATTTAGATTAAATGAGAAAGCTTCACAAAAAACATCTTCAATTAATGAATTTATACGCTGTACCTTGTCATTCCTCAGGCAGCCACAAATCTCATCTTTGCACTA
>NW_013952492.1:1366433-1378745 GCF_001266775.1 Austrofundulus limnaeus
AGTGGAAACACAGCAGGAAAGGGACAAGGATAAAAAGGGTGGTATCAGGCCTAAAAGTCTGATTGTTGCTAGTAGGGATGGAATGAGGTCTGAAGACAGTGAAGATCCTCATGCATGAACACTTACTGTTGAAAGATGGAGCTGTGAATATATACACTTCATTATCCAAGGTCCTCTTGTAGAAGCTGGACTCATATGTCTCTGGATTCTCTGCCCATTCTTCCCCAGCACTGAAAACATTCCAAACTCAAAACATAAATGAAGGATTTCAAGCATAAAGCAATAAAATACAGTCATCGAACTAATGGACTCCATGCTCACAAAGACCCTCAGTCAAGGTAACCCTAAATGCTTGAACAAGTGACAGCTGGACTTTACTCCTGACCACATGTCCTGTTGGAAGTTTACCTCTCCACTACATATTTCTACTGCAGTTGTAATTTTAACAGAATAAGGCTGAGTTCTTCCAACAAGGGAGCAACAAGTTATGAATTCAGATACTATACATCACATGTGTCAAATTCAAGGCCTACAGGCCAAATATGGCCCACCACAGCACTGTATGTGGCCCGTGAGAGATTGAAAAATGTTTTCATGTATTAATTTAAGCAAATGCTGCTTTACAGCCAGCCCTGAAAATAAACTACATCTCCCACAATGCATGTCATTTTTACCCACAAAGTGACCGAATCCATCCAGTAGGTGGAGGTGTACAGGGCTTTAAATTAGCTTAGTAGCTTAGTACCAGTAGGTTACTTTAGCTACAGCTCAGTTGTACTGGGGAGCGGGAATTTCTCACTTAAACATAAAAAATAAATAAATTTAAACACCCCTCCAATAGAATATCCCTGTAAGAAAGTGGGAGAGTTCAGAATTCAAGACAGCAGCTACTTACCACAACTCATCAGTGAGTAAAATTCTCTTATCTTTACTTGTAATAGTATTTCTATAGTATTTATTTCACATTTAGTCAGTTGTACTCGCAGTACTTTTCAGTGTTTATAAGACACGTCAAAACACTGTTTCTACGCAGGACACACCACATAGAATATTTTTATATTAGACCATTGTCTTTCATAAAACCAGATGGAAGTATGAATATATCTAGACAATAATGAATCACAAAATACTGACTCAGAGCATACACACTGGTAGCCACAAAAATATCTACAGTATTGGGAGGAAGTAAAAAAATAAATCTTTTTTTGAGTAGTTCAGTCTACACTGTTGGAGGATAAAAGTCTCAACATGAGGCATGCCCAAAAGCTACACACAGACCAGCATCTGTTCTTTGACTCACGGCACCCACTGAGCAACAAACTGGCCATCATCAGAAATCTAAACTATTTAGAATGTTGTCTAGAGAAAGGAGCAAAAAACAGATACAAACATGCAAAGAAACCTTTCAAATCCATGACTTTGTGAAGTCAATTTTGAAATGTGATAAAAAGAGAAAAATATAGAAAAGTGGAAATTGCATTTGGGGCACATGTGTTGGGAAATTAAGATGGGTTTTCTCAAGATGCAAAACTTTTAGTGCATTTCAAATTTAGCTTTAGAAATTCTTTTCTAAAAATGAAACAGATCCAACACTGAAATAAAAAAACACCCAAACACAAGCTAAGCAGTGCAGTGTGTGTAGTCCATTGCAGCAAAGAAATGCACAAACCATTTATACAAGGGTCAACTAAACAATCACTTTTCAACAAGAAGCAAATAAAAAAACATGAGCTCATCAAGACAGCTGTCCACCCACACATTCAAGAAAACAGGAACTTTTTGAAGACAGTAAAGTATACACTGTAACTGGAGGAGGCGGATGATAAGAGGAATGAAGGAAGTTGTGCTAAACGGAAAAATAAACTATTAAATACCTGGTTTCAGATATCACTCATTTAGAGTGATAATGTGACTTTGGCTCTCGTTTTCAATTACTTTCACAACTAACTACATTTTGAAATGTGACCAAAACATCCCACATGTTGGCTGAGTTTGACAACAACCAAAACTGATTATCACAATATCCTATTAGCTCTTACCCAGTCAGACATAGATAAAAAAAATGTCATCAATAAACAAGAAAATAAATTCAGTCTCTTTCTATTCATGTGCTTTGGTTAACTATGGCTTGTTTAGCCAAAGAAGACTTCCATAATCTAGTTCAGGCATGCAATGATAAACTTGAGGTTTGGCTTTTTTACTCATACCCTGTGCTGGATTTGCCAGCTCTTACAGTAAAACCTAAGATTATACACAGGAAAAAAAATTGGGCAAGTACCTTCTTGGATAGACTCTTGTGATTCCTCCATCTGTAGCAACAAACCTGGCCACCATCCCATCCCTGAGAACACGAAAAATACCAGCCAATTACATGTCCAAATCAATAGTGTACAGCTAATAAGAAAAACTTATTTGAAACCTGTGACGATAAGCGGCACTGATACAGTAACACAAACAGTTCAAAGACAAGTGACTCGTCTTTGTACTGTACAGCCTAATGATGAACAGACACACTTCAGAAATGGCAAAAGTGTGTTCGGATTATTTCAGACATATGGACACACTTTAAAAGGGGAACAAAGTGATGTAATTACTTTGTTTTCCTCCCAAAACAGCATGTCTTGGCTTAGTTCACTATGTTGGAAATAATGTGCATTTTGTGCGTTGCTTTCATCGTGTTTCACGAGTAAGATTAGGTCAAATCATCTACATTAGAGAATAAAAGGCTAAGACTTTGGCTCTCTTAGCCAATAAGTGGTGCATGAAATAAGCATCAGCTATCATACTTCAGAGGGAAAATGCTCAGTTGTAAAACAGAATGCAGTGCATGAAGCAAATGTTTTTAGCATTTTACTAAGAAAGTTCATATTTCTCCTATGTCAAAAAAATGGTTACATTTTTGCATTGCTTTAAATATAGAAGAAACACATCTTTGGCACATACACTGTTTGCTCTTTCCAAAGTTTAACCAGTTCAGCTGTCAGACCTGCATCCAGGATCAGACGGCTCACAAGAGACTCATTGCCTGCGGATTAAGGACAAGATAAATTTCACATATTGTAAATATTACAGCACCAAACTATGAGGTAGGAAAGCTATGGGAATGGAAATAATGGCAGTTTAACACATCTGGGCAGAGAAAGTGAACGCCTTTAGATTGCAAAAAAAAAAAAAAAAACTTTCTCGGTCAAGTGTCACTGACCAATGCACTTAAACGAGCGCTCACATCTGTTTATTGGCAAACTATAAGGCTTTCAGTGATCCAGAATGTAAAGGCAGTAGTTGGGGTCTGCAAAAGGAGCAGCCAAAGCTTTTCTCAAGATGAATGTTAAAAAAAAAATCTCCTGACATCTTAAAGCAGAGTGACCTGAGTAGCCATTATGACTCAGAGAACAGACAGTATTTTGTGAAGGGTTGGCTATTATAAAGCAGATAATGACAAGGGATTGAATTTCAGCTTCCTTGTCAAGAGAAGTACTTTTCAAAATGAAATCATTTAAGCACATGTTCGTAAAGGATTCTACATAATTCTTATTCAATTCAATTCAAATTCAAAAACACTTTATTGATCCCAGAGGGAAATTAGGTAAATTATGCAGTAAATCTTAAGCATTTTTGTAAATTATAAATCCCTTTCTTTTCTTTTTTTCATTTACAAATGCTCAACATAACAGCAAGAAAAAATAATCAAGAACAACAACTATGCCAATATGACTTGACCTTGGGTTCAAATGGATCCAGGATATGTTAATCCATTTGCTGGATGATGGTGGTAAGCCATACTTGAAGTGAGATCCATTAGAGGATAACAAATCAAACATCATGAGTCACTGTATAGAATGACAACATCAGGCTTCTAGGAAACTCAGTCGATCAGTCTGAGGTCACCCTGCTCAAACAGCACTGACCCTGAGATCATAATATGAGACTGGGGAAATTGATACTGTGCATCTACTTTACATATACTAACAAAAAACATATTTATTACATTATGTAGGAGAATGAAAAACACTGTAAACTTGTCTGGGTGAATTTGTGAAGTTGAGTCATGGTCACTACAATCCTGCTTAATTAAAATAAAAAAAACAAAAAAAAACAATGCATGAAATAAACACAACCAGTATGAATGTGCCAAGTGAAGTAGCAGTGAAAGAGATGCATGACTCACATGCATCTGGAGTGTTTCTATCAATATACTGGTTGAAGTCGAGGAGAAGCTGGGTGTTGTTGAGTGAGAGCTTCAGCTCTTTGCAGTACTCCCTGAAGAAACAGTATTGTTGAGTTTGAATCTCTGTCCCTTGTCTGTTTTTGTGTTCTGTAAGGTGATGTCTACAGTGATGGGAGGACCACTCACCTTGGTGCAATGAAGGTGTAACCAAACTCATCGAAACCTTCTGGTTGTAAGGTTTCCATGGCTTTAAAAAAACACACACAAAATGGCTGGTTTAGGCTTATAAACTGTCAGAGTTTAGAGTTTCAAAAATATATACCAATCATCTATAACATACTGACACATGAAAGCAAAAGTGAGGAACATTCAGGTCTTGTTAGAGTGTAAAGCTTTCTAACATAATTTTCTATGACTACGAGCCTTTCTTCATTCCCGTATGCTGTGCCTCTTAACCTCTGAGCGAGGTAGTGAAAAAGTGGGCCAGCGTAAAACACCAGATTTAAACTTTCTGTGTTTTTGTCATTTTTTTAAAATTTATTTTTCACAAGACCCATGAGCGTCTTGCTGCAGAAGAGGAAATGCAAAGGCTAACAACTTTATCAGCACAGACTAAAATTATGCTGTGGCGTGGATATAACCGTAATAATTATAAAGTTATTTTGAAACTCAACACCCTAAAAATGTGTACGTATTTTGATCCCTGTAATATAAAAAGGGGCAAGAGTCCCTCTGCGACACGGCAACTTGAGTGACAGCAACATGTCAGAGCTGCCATGTTTTTTTCCCATGCCTCTTTTAATACCACACTGATTAATGTCCTCTGAAAGAGCACAAGAGCACGGTAAGAGAAAGTCCCATCTGTGACTTCTGAACTGCCATGGAATGGGCTGTTCACCCATTTAATGTGGTGCTATCTTCTGAAAGATATTAGTGAAATTCAAAAGTGTAAAGGTTTAGCCATGAGTTTGCCATGTTTTCCACAGGTCCTCCAAGTGGAAAACCATGTTACTGACCATGTTTAACAATCAAATGGGAAACATTTGCAAAACATGATAATTTAGGATGTTTTCCCAAATGAAACCATCATAGAACCCTATTTTAAAAGGTTTGAAGTATCACTTTGAGATGATTTGTCTGGATGCCCTATGTAGTCAAAGCAGTCTTGTAGAGTGAGCTCTTCAATTTCAGATGAGTAGTCAGAACACTGTGGCTGATCAGTTTATATTTCAGTAGTTAAGCAACTAGAAAGTATATGTGATAAAACAACTGTTTTTTTTGCAAACATTGGTTAATACAGAGACACATCAGTACACATTCCACAACAAGTTCCCACATCTACAAACACAGACAAAAAAAGGTGCTGGACAGATATGAGGTGATACAGTAAGGTATAGAGTGTGTAAATGGAGAAGCACTGAGGAGGGATGAGAGAGTAGCTGACTGAGAAATACTTGCCTTTTTGCCCTGTTGTGACCCCAAGGAAGAAGAGTGGTGAGAGAGGCAAAAAAATAAAAAGACAAAAGATGATAAAATGCATTCATCATCTGATAAATGCTGCCTGCAGAAAGTTGCTGGAATTTATCAATATTTCCTATAGCAGATACTAAAGTCTACATAAAATTAATAACAATTATTACAAAAAAAATCATGGATAACAGCATCAAAAATCATCATGCAGTGCAGTTTATAAAAACACAGAACACAGCATTATGGAAAACAGACAAGAGAGGGATCACGTAAAATGATAAAACCCCAAAAGCTAGGTAGTATTACTGAAAATTTTCCTCCAAAGCTCTCCTTCTCCTGATTTAAAACACCATCTTGTTATTTTTATCTCATAAATGACATGACAGGCATCAATAGCCATCATTCACTGATCTCTTAAAATAAAGACTTTTTGGACAGTTCCTTTAAAATATATTGACTCATGTGGTGCAGTCTGTGAAAGCAATTACTGAGCACCGAGTTTCCTTTGGGGTCTCGGACATCTGCAGGATAAAGTGATGTCTTCCACATAAAACATAACAAGTTGATTCATTGTCATTGCCTCTATAAAACTGGGCAGGGTGGCTCAGTCTAATGGCTTTCAACACCGTTACGCATTTTTTCTGCTTTTTGCCTATCTGTCAGCATCTTTTCACCATAAGTATTGGGTCATTTACTCAACAAATACGACATTCCTCAAATCACATGAAAAACATCTATACTCAACAAAGACACCCTTGGAGAGAAACCCTTACTATTAGTAGAACAAGTGGCTGCAGAAACCACCAACTGTATGAAAGTGATAAGATAGATTGGGGTTTAGGTGGTCTGGCTCCAATGTGAAACTCTATATGGCTGAACAGGGAACTTTAGAGTCCCAAATCCCCATCAGAGTAGTCTGCAGCAGTAAGGCATGGTGTGTTGCTTTCTTTAACAGGCCTGTAAATGTGCTGACAGCGTTTATGGCACAGTGACAGACTCAGCAGAGGAGTAGTGAAGTACAGGCTGAAATAGTCACTCAAAATCTCATTTGATAGAATAACTGCACCGCTAGTTGTTTATACACTGTGGCGTCACGTCAAAGTTATGAAAATTCCACCGTACAGCAAGATGACGGCATGCTTTCTTCCCCCCAACTCATATTATGTGATCAAAGCAAAGATCAACAGTCATACAAAGAACCATCCAGCCCTTCAACCAAATACGTTAGTTTGATCAACGTTTGCTATGTGAGTCAAGTGTGCAGAAGATGATTTCATCTTTAAAAAGGCAAGATGGAAAAGCTGAACTAATATTTTCAACAAACTTAACCATTTATTTTTTCAGTTTCCATTGAGTTATTCATTTTAGCTTGTTAAGGCCTTATTAAGGTTATAAAAGCAGTTAGAACAGGCAAAATGACATTAGATTTAAGGCTATAATTATACACTATTTTCTTAACTCAAAAATCAACAACCATGTTATCCTTTTAGTTTCCTAACATATTGTTTTTTCTCCACAATGAAAACAATTTAATTACATAGAAATTGTAAATTAAGAAAAAAGTAATTAATTAGTAAATTTACAGCTGTTTGAATAATATTTGCATCCCAGCGTGTGTGGTATATAGCATTACAAACAAACAACATGCTTATGCAGTGGGGAGCAAAACAATCAAAAGAAAAAAAAAGAATAACTGTGAATACTTGCCCCAAGAAGAAGCTGTGGAATATTATTTTTTGAAAAATAAAATAAAAGGAAAACTTTTATCAGAATCAATAATACAAGACTTTGCACAAACAGTTTAATACACAGAATATACCTATGTGTAAAAGCTGTCCTCTTAAAACAATACTTGGATAGTAATTTATAACATCTCATCCTCAGGTTTCAATTAGAAAAGGAAACTCAGGCTTAAATACATCAGTGCAAGAATAAATGGGTTTAAATTATATTTCATAATGTTAAGTGTGGAGGATTAAAATAAAAATCTATTTGTTAACCGGGACAAGAATCATAAAAATGGGAAAGATTTTCTCTTATTCTTCGCCAGAGAGCCAGATGAAAGGAATAAAACGAGATAGACGTGTCAAATTTAAACAAGATCAAACAATGTAATATTTGGGCTGGGTATATCAGCGCAAAAGGCTGTTGGATAGATTGAGTGGGAGTAAAGATCAACTGACCAGTGGGCTACACTACAAAAAGAACAGCTCAGTGGGGGTTCACTGATCTGAGCTGCAAAATACAAAGGAGTGGCTGTGGTTGCAGATAGCAGAGAATAATTCAAAGCAAGTGGAGATACTTAAGACTACTTCAAGAATGAATGTAAGTTTAATGTGACAGATCAACAACATTTCATCTCATTGTTCTGCATGTCTGGATGCATAGATACTCACATATGGCTTGTTTTATATCATCCCCCAGTTGTGCCTGAATGAAGTGTTCACTGTATTTTGGTAAAACAAGAGCCAGGCTGCAGAAAAAAAAACACGATAATTAAACTATGTAGATGTGTTTAATTTAATTAAAGCATGACCTAATCAGAATTAACAGACTACAGAGAAGGTGCATAGTCAGCAAAATGAAAAAAAAAACCTGTAATTTTTAAATACTCAGAAAAATAAAATGACTCGAAATGATTATTGCCTCTTTTAGCTGAAATAGTTTGCATCAACAGAAATATTTTTAGCATTCAGTAAAATAAGCTTAATAAACCTTCAATAGAATAAAACAGGTCTCACCTGTAGTCTGTTCCATTGACTGGCGCCCATGTGTATGTCCTGACTCCTCTGTCTATGTATCTCTGAAGAAAATCAATCCCAAATTTAAGTACAATTACCCAGAAAAAAGAAGAGGGTAAAGAAAGAAAATGGATGAATGGATGGAGCTTGGGTAAAAATTGTGTGATACTCTATATAATAAATAGTTTTTTTACCTCATCTTGAGTTTTCACTAAAGTGTCAATGGTCTGTTCTCCCGTCTCTCCATCGATCATATTTTTTCTAATCTGCATAAAGAAACAAAAAAAGAAAAAGAAATACAGAATATTGTGACCATGACTGAATCTGGTGCAGTACTGGCTCATTTGTTGGCACGGTGCCTAATAATTCCAAGCCATTTTGTGGTTGATTTGTTGATCTGGATACTTTACCCCCACTTTTATGTCATTCTCCAGCTCTGCATCAAGGAAATCCAGAGTTACAGGCTCCTGGAATTTAGGGTTCTGTAAAGGCACAATATTCAAATCTGAAATAAGGCATATTTACAGAAAACTAAACACACACACACACACACACACACACACACACACACACACACACGCACACACAAATAAAACAGCTAAGAGAAACAAATACAATTTTTTTGTACTCATTGCATTTCCAGAATAAAGCTGGTAACATTTTCTTGCAAGTTAGCTGTATTTAATGCAGAATTTCTTTTAATAAAATGAAAGCATAAATAATCTGATTTATGAAAAAGTAAATTTTAATAATTCTTACATATCAAAACATATTCTCTGAATCAGTTATTTTTTTTAGTGCTTTTTGAGGAAACCTCAGATTTGAACAGAAAAGCTTCCAACACAGGGTTTATTAGTTTCAGGTGTTAAGTCCAGTCATTTATCCACATGTTAACAACATATATGTCTATATATATATTTATTTGTGACAGAATGTTCTATATTCTATTCAGAAGCAGTGACAATAGCTTCTCCCAACACTTGAACCTAATCAAATCCAGGACATGAAAAGCAAAGGCCATGTGCCATATGGCAGCACTTTGACACTACATCTGACACCAGACACAGCTGAATCTGATTTGATACAAAGTGACACTGAACTCTATGAATGTCCTCTCTTAAAAATCCTATATGTCTGAGCTGCTTTATGGTGATATAAAATAGTAGCAGAAATCTGGACCTTCTCTATAAAAGAAGAGGTCGTGGAATCTGATCCCAGCCTGCCCTCCGCAGCATTTTCAAACTTAAAATGCTGCATGATGTGCTAAAAGAGAATTGTTAAAGAGGTATCTTGTGAGTTTTAGGTAAAGGAATACACATTTTTCTTAATATATATATATTTTTAGGGGTTAGAGAGGTGAATAACTAGCCATTGCAATAGGATAACTCAAGTTTTACATAATGAAAATGTGATGAACAAAGCAATACACTGGCCAAAAAAAAGCTATTAATAAACAATCACGTTCTGTAAAAGGCATAGATGAAGTCTCTTACATGAGATGGCAAGTGAAATAAAACGAAGCAGCGAAAGGAAGACGATGAAGATGAAGCAGCTCAACATGAAAATTAGAAAAGAAAGAATAAAAGATCAAGAGGTTCAACACAGGCTGGAGCAAAATAAAACATCATTTACACACTGAGGCATGATGCGAGAAAATAAAAAAGGGGACACTGGAAGATCCAACAAGAAGTTTAAATGAGGGGTGGTGTCAAAGCAGAAAAACATGAAAAAAAAGAAAAAAACTGCTGCAATGTATGTCAGCAAGTGATTTAGTGAGTTGGGGTGAAGGTTTGAGATGAAAATAAAAAACACTGAAGCAAGACAGAAAGTTTGGCTGTGATATTTCACATTAAACATCAAGGTCACTCTCAGTATTCCTCATTATGGCATTTGGCTGATTCAGTGAGAATGTGCCTCGGGCCTGATGAGAAAACAGTTTGCTGCAATGCAACAATAAAATGAGATCATTTTGATGGTGCCTTGTTACCGCATCAGGTCACCCTAAGGTCATATTACTCTGTCGAATAATTTGATATGGACTCCTGAAACTTATTATATAACATTATTGGAATAAACACACCAGAATTTCAAAAAAAAATACCATGAACGTGTGTGGTTTTAAACTCTTGAGTGCTATGACTGTAAATGTGAAATAAAGGAAGAAAAAACATAGATAGCAGCCTTTTGGAGCAAAACTAAAACTGATGATTCATACAACAGTGTTCTTTACAACACCTAATATTCTTGTTACATTACCTAATGATGACACAAGTTCAATATATTATCTGATGACTAAAAACAACAGCTGCATCATTTGGTATAGAGGATACTACAGCACAATTTCTGCAGGGTTAATCTAATCACCAATTCAAGAGCATTAGGTTAATGGGTAAATATGGATCTCTATACTACTACTCAAAAATATATTACATACAAGCATGAATCAGCATTATCCATTTAGTTTTGTATGCTTTTAACATGACGGCAAATTAATAATTTCTATTGATAGAAGTGATAGTTGGCTAATGCACCTATGACTACATGGGCTATGTAATAGAAAAATGGTGAAGCCACACCTACAGGTACTAGTACATCTAAACTTAGCACACAAAGTAAGGGCATTTGTGTTTGGCAGATTATTTCTTTGTTGTAACAATGCTTCTTAGCAATAAGTCTTATACAGTTGTAAAGCCTGTTAATTTTCCTTTTAAATGGTGCCAGATTTGTAAGGAACATGCATTAGTGAGACGAGCAGTAGAGCTGAGTATGTGGGTTACACACATGAAAAAATTGCCAAATCTTGACTGCCAAACAGTTTATTTTACTGTTGCTATTGACACTTGGAGCTTCTGGTACCCCCAGGTGCTGCCAGTCACATGCCAGCTACAAGCTTTATTGCCAAAGGTTATTGTTACAACAAAGAAACAATCTACCAAACAGTTTTTTTTCTTTTACTTTTTGTGCTAAATAAATGTCTCACCTCATGGAAAGTGACAGCATACTTATTACTGAACTTTAGCTTCCTGTTTTGTATCCTTTTCTGAGAAAATTGTGAAAACAAAAACGTGCAGGGACAAATTCTGGTGTTAAATATGTGGGATTGTTTTTGCAGTAGTCATTTAGAAAAAAATAGTCCTAGTTACATGCACATCTTATACCAGATTAAAATCTTTCAGGTCTAATGCAAATATGGTGGGAGAGCAAGAAAGGACAAATATATCTTACTTTTAAAGAACTAGATGATAAATAATATAGATCTTATCAGTGAAGCCTGAGGCTTTTAAACACACTGCTTGTCAAGGTGTCATAATAAACTTGACACCTCTTCAGACTCATTTTCTTCCTTGTTTGCAATTTAAAGGCCAGTCTTCATCCCTGATTATAAAAGTCACTTCTTTTTTATGTTATTTTCCAGTGCATAGAGTTTGCAGGCCTACACTAATGGGAACTGACAGCATATAAATCACCACATCAATAAAAAGCATTAAAGTAAGAACCAGAAAAACGAAGCATAATTTGATCCATAACTGTCGTGAAGTGTGTGTGGTCTTCAGTTTCAGATCAGTGGAGGGGCCGTTGTGAAGTTCTGGGCAACACATGGCCCCATGCAGCCTGTCAGTGCCAGCTCGCCTCGGGGCTGAAGTTGGGTGAGCTGCAGTGGGATTTACTGAAGAGGAGGGCTGGAACCTTTTGTGGGGTCACGGCTAATTTTTACTGGGTCACGTCTTAATATGTGTCGGTGACTAGAAGTCCAGATGCATTTCTTTGACAAATTGTGAAACTACTCAGGTCCTTAAAAAAGGCCAGGACAGACATCTTCAAAAACTGGATTTATTGCAGTTCACTACTTCACAGTAAAACTAGCGTTTCTTTAAAATTTTAAATTTGTCAACATAAAAGATAATATTGGCAATAATATATACACATATATAT
>NW_013952492.1:1378775-1380217 GCF_001266775.1 Austrofundulus limnaeus
TATATATATATATGAAAAGAGATATTGGTAACCAAACATAATAATGTATTTATTGTCCTCTAGACTGCTTTTTATCCTCTAAACAAGGAAGAAAAACAAAATAGATTAAATTTGAGTCTCAGGCATGCTAGGAAACTTTAGAACTAATTCAGTCTGGAAAGTGCCACTGAGTTTCTTTTTATCCCTTATTCTCAAACATGTATGCCAGATCAGTGCCAGCTCCTCATATCTATGCCGTCCCATATGCTAGAAGTGACCTTCCAGCCAATGTCTAAGGGCTGATTATATCAAATTCATATTCTAACTGGAGAATAGGTTCTTATTATGAAGATTGATTAGGCGGCGGCACACGGAAAAATTTGAAAAGAGCCTTTGCCATCTGCCAGGCAGATTACTATTCACTGACTTCAACCAGCTACAGTGAAACTATGTAGAATAGTCAGAATTTAATTTCATACACCAACACATTTATATGCTGGTTCATACTTAGTCATGCATGAACCCAGATGTTGTACCTTTGGCTGTAGATTGGGATGCAGGAGGACATATCCATTCGGATCGATGGCAAAGTAGTAACCGTTTGGACCAATCTGGTGTAGAGATGAACAAAGAAGGGAATATATATATATATATATAGTATATATCAAACAGAAACCATTAATGCTAATACACTGATAGCATGATGAGATTGAGATGTCATGTGGAAGACTGAATGAATATCGTCAATTTTAAGCAGAAAGGTTAAAGATGTGAATTATTAGCAGAGCCTTTTTGTGTGGAATTTGCTTGATTTATGACTTTTCATGTTAAAAACAGGAGGTTTAAAACATTTAAGAATTTAAAAATTCTTAAATCTTTGTTGAAAAGATCACAAAAAATATACAGAAAATGAATGTATGACATACCAAAAGTCCCATGCTCTGATCATATAAAGCAGTTTAACATAATGAGTGACCTTGACAGATATTTTCTGTCTGTGTACCACGTGATCACACATATTGTAGTTGAACTCACTGTGAACCGTGGTGTCAGCTTCTTGATGTCATTAAGAGACACATCAATTGCCATTACACCAAGAATCAACTGATTCTGATGCTGATGGAGAGAAGAGAACAGATGAGGAATAACACCATGATAACACTAATCATCATGTGTTAATAGGCTTTACCTCGCCATTTCTGTCATCAATGGTCTTGGTTCTGTTGAACACTGGCAGTGTTCCAGTGATGACCAGGCCCAGTTCCTGATTCAAAGTCAAACAATATATGAAAATGTATGGAAGCGATTGTGTTCCATAATCCTAATTAAAATGGATTAATAGAAATGCTGTTTCATTTTCAACATGTACCTGATTTTTTTGACTCATAAGTAAAATTATAAATACATAATCCAAACTGTATGTTCATTTTCTTCTCCAAGACTGCTCAAAGTGTAAATTAATT
>NW_013952492.1:1380252-1383314 GCF_001266775.1 Austrofundulus limnaeus
CAGGTACATGTTGAAAATGAAACAGCATTTCTATTAATCCATTTTAATTAGGATTATGGAACACAATCGCTTCCATAAAAATGTSCCTAAAAAAAGTTTTTCTCCTTTTTTTTCATGCTTCATGAAAATGTCATACCAGAGCATCGAGGTACACATTTGTCCACTGAACTTGTTTGGCCTTCTTGTCTGCTAGAACCATGGGTCTTCCCAAAACATCTAGGTATTCCTAAAATACACATATAAAGTAACAATAATTAATTTTCTGGATTCTATTTAAGCATTTTTTTTCAAACTCTTGATCAATGTAGGGGGGAAAAAAACATCACCTGTGTGTTTATCCTGATGGCTCCAATAGAGGGAATCTCATAGAAGTAACCTAGGAAAAGGATCACAGTTTGCAGACTTTAATCAAATGCAATAAGGTATTTTGCACCACATATGTTTAATTTAATTGGTTTTGACACTATTTTCTTTCTAATTTACATATAAATGTTTCACTCCTCCTTTAGTTAGTTGTTTAGTTAAAATGAGTTTTAGGCGGTCATTCTTGTCTGAGCTACTATAGTTTACATTTTACCAAGACTTTTTACAATCACAAGCAAGCCCCTCTGTTTCACCACGTCAGCATCCTAAATTATTCATAATGTTAACAGTATTTAATATGTTTTTTTGTAAAAAAATAAAATAAAAAAGAAGCTTTCTGAAATCACTTATTAAGATTTGATAGTAATGTAAGAAGATATTGTTTAACTATGGAATTATTAAAAACAGACAATAATAATACCTTTATTGGAACAGGCCATCCATTGAATGGGTCCTTTATCATAGTTGTGTTGTCCTACAGAAAAGGTAAAGATTCTGACCTGGAACATCAAAAAGAAAAAAAATATAAAATTTATCATTAACACATACTGATAGGTTTTAACGATTGCTTCTTTAATTTAGCACAAAAAAAACTACTGACAAGTAAAACAAAACATATTCTGCAGGTAAACAATAACTCTTGTCATTTGTGTAGATGTGTTTCTTTTTGCAAACTGAGTAACTAAAACGGATTTGCCAAACACAAAAACTGGTTCGAGGAGCATGGTACAAAGCCCTTAAGTGTGAAGCAATAACACAAACGGTAGATCTCAATCTGACGAAGCATCTGATGTGCCCGAATTAATGAGAATTCTGGAGGCAGACACCAAAACACACCCTTACAGCTCCTGTGTGTTCGCCCCGACAGGTCCGAGCAGTTTGGGCGGCAGGATAGGTAAAGATGGCAGTTTAAACATCGGTGCTGATCAGTCGTTGTGTTTACATTGTTTGCATTGTTTGTAAATGTTTGCAAAATTCTTTGAACGGATTAAAATGTATCCAGATTAAACAATTCAAATGTATTGTTTATATAGGAACAAAATAAATTAGGGTTGTAAACTTTGCCTTAAAAAAACCACAGAATAAAAAGTTGTATTTGTGTCTTATGAGTGATCAGATTGAACCTGCTCCAGGTTTTAATAACGGTGGAGAAGTTACTGCACTCCGTGTTCCCACACTTCCTATCATCTAGGTGTAAGATAATTTCAAGATCTTTCAAATTTTTTTATAGAAATTTTGTATTGCTAACCAACCAGTTTTGCTTCCCCAACATATTAGGATCTAAGCAGGTGGAAATACTGTATGTCAGGCTGTCATAGGATACACATACACAAACAAACTTGATCAGAATAAGTGTTTCCATCCACGTGGTTAGGATAGCTTTTGTGTGTTTCAGTGAGAATCTTTTCTTTATAAGACATTTTTTTGGGACAAAAAAGATTCACATAATGTAAGTTTTTACATTTTATTAAAATTGTTTAAGATTTGTTTAGTAAGAAATGTAAAAATGAGAGTAATTTTCATGATATAAGTTAAAAGTGAAGAAAATAAAGTATGCTATCTACTGATGGAAAAACATCTGGATGACATGGGTTGTAGAGGTGTGTAATTTATTTTTTTTCCTCTCTTCTATTTATTGTTATGTCAGCCTTGTTTCCTTTTATTCACTTACAGGCTTTTTTTTATATTGCTTGCCTTGCAGCGCTTCTAGTTTTGCTTTAGTTAATAAAGATTTATTTGCTCCTCATCTTCCTGCTGTCTACCTATCAACTTGCATTTGTGCTCTCATGCAGGCCATCAAACAAAACTATGTGCGTGAATGCACCTTTTTGTCAGCGTTGTATTTCTCCAGCACAAACTGGGCTCTTTCCTCTCCCCCATCCGTAAACAGCATGATGATCTTATTGCAGTTGGCCCGGCTTATATTAGTCTAGTCAAAGAAAACAGACAAGGTTTTGAGAAATATTGCTTTACTGCACAAAAAACTGAGAGATTTGAAGATGAAATGCATTTTTCTTCTAGTGAAAAACCATAAAATGTTTTTTTTTTTGCATAACAGGCACGCATTAGAAGGGTTTCCAGGTTTAAACTTTTTCTCCTTTTTTGTCATTTTTGCTTTTTCCAAACATACAGCTGGACATTGTAAATCCAGAGCCAAGAATTAAGATTTTACACTTGGAAAAGTAGTTTTAAAAGGCTTTAATCATCTAACTAACTGTTTCTGTCAAACAGGACAAAAGCAGTAACACAATCAACCAGCAGATGGCAGCAAAGGCAACAACTTAAAAGCTTCTAAATTATAGCGACTTCATGGGCAACATTCACTCAAAACGTGATTTAAACCTTGAGCTTTCAATCACGTTGAAGTGAGACAAAACAAAACATTTTCCTCACCGCATTGAGCTGCTCAAAAGCAAACTCGAATCCCTTTGTGTAGTTTGTAATCCCTTTGGCTGTGATGTTCTGAACAGCATCTTTTAGCAGCTTTTTGTTCCTCACGTTGGCTTGAACCAGATGGTCGAAACACGCTGTGTTCTTCACCCTGGTGTTAAACTGGGAAACAGAAGCAGGAAGTTCCGACCTGAAAATTATTCATATTATTAAAGCATCTGTGCATGTGTAACAAATATGAATGCCACATGGACACATACTAATGCACACACACACACACACACACACACACACACACACACACACAC
>NW_013952492.1:1384364-1387797 GCF_001266775.1 Austrofundulus limnaeus
CACACACACACACACACACACACACACACACACACACACACACACACACACACACACACAAATATATACACACATAGAAACACTCCCACCTGGCCTTGGCTGTTATCAGGCAGTGGTAAACAGACACATTCATCAAGCCCCACTAATTGCTTCACATCCTTGGAACTCAACGATGTGGTACCCATGGAAACAAGATTCTGCTATATAAAAATGAGGATAGGCTGTTGCACCGTCCTTTTATAAAAGTGGGACCTCTTTATTTTAACCTTGCAGCACATGTTTGTCCAATATGTCTTTGGTAACTAAATAGTGGAACAGTGCTCCAAGTTAAATAGATTGTATTTTATCGGCAAAATATTAGCTTCAAACTGAAGCAAAACAAAATCTTTACAAAAAAGCTCCAATTTGCACGTAGTAATAATGAAAAGACAGCTTAAAGAATAAATGGCCATTAACATAAAGGACGTGGAACATAAGTGTAAGTAAACCAGCTGTTCTAAAACAACAGAGTGCCTCATTGATTTTAACTGATCAATGTGTCCATGTGAGATGGCCAATGGGGAGGCTGATAACACCGATCTACATGAACAAAAGGCAAAACGAGCCTTGACTGTTTAGCAGTGTGTGCCTGGCTGGGACTGAAAATCCTTTGAGTGACAACATCAGACATGCAGTACATCTCTCTTCTGAGCTAAAGACCGTTTAGTTTAAACAAACAAAATAAAAATATATACGTCACATAACATAAATGCAAGCACAACAGATGCTAATATAATTGGCCACAACTATGATAGAGATTTTCTAGCCTATAATCTATCAAACCGAAAAGTGAATAAGGTGATACCTGGATAAAAAAGAACACAAAAAATGACTCAAAAATAGATTCAAAAACAAGAGCATTAAAAAAACACAAACACATCTCTTTTAATGAGCTCATGTTTTTCATTTATCATCTAATGGCTAGATGGATGCATTTTACTTGTTAAGCTAATCATGTCAAAAAGAAGAAAAGTGGTGTACAGATTTAGGAAAATAAAGCTACTTTTTGCGCTGTAAGTCCAGGCTTTAAATATAAATGTGATACAACTTATTCCAAATTCCACTGTCCTCCGTGATCCTATTACAGCAGCACTCATATGCGTGTGCTATTGTCCTGGATTTATGTAAGGATTAGTGATGACTCAGGAAAGAAGGCTAATCTTGAAACTCTAATCCTGCCGGACTCTGCAGTTGGGCTTTAGTACTCGGGCTTGTTCACCAGAGTGACACTGGCCAACAATGCTGACACGGACGAACATGGCATGGTAAAAGTGACAGAAATTCGATGAGGTGATGGGGTTCGAGGAAAACAAGAACACAAGTGTGAAAACAATAGAAAGAGTGAGAAAAAAATAAAGGTGAAGGAGACAAAAAGGCAGACATCAGTAATCTTCTAACCTGTCCAGCTGTTAGGGAACAATGTGAACATCCTCCATTATCAAATGCCAGCATAGTCCCTGGGCTACATTTAATGAGGTTAATGATTAATGGGTGATATCAGATCAGTGATTCAGTGACGGGTAACAACCTCAGGCTCCGACACACACCACTCCGTCTACATGTGTGTGAATGAGTGCAGTCAATGTTAAAGAAAAGACAGAGTATGACAACAAGCATGATGGTCAATCATGTTCAAGTATGGACAAAAATCCTGACTGCTAACGCAAGTGGTATGATGAAGAGGAAGGACGGCAGTTAAGTCCCATTTCTGATGGGCGTTGCTTTGGTCAGTCGTGATGAACAAAGCTGAGCTGAAAGGCAAAGCTCTCGCTTTACTGGTCTAAGTTCCATCCCTCACCATTGGCCATGAGACGTGAATCATGTCAAAAAGAACAAGATCCTGGAAACAATAGGGGAAAATGAGCTTCCCCAATTCCTGGGTGGCCAGGCTCAGCCTTAGAGACACGGTGAGGAGCGCCATCATCCAGGGGGAGCTTGGAGTAGATTCGCTACTCCTCCGAATCAAAACGAGTCAGTTGAGGTGGTTTAGGCGTCTGATTAGGATGCCCACCTTTTAGAGGTGTTCCAGGCACATCCTACTGGTGGGAGGCCTGGGACAGACCCAGAACTTGCTAGAGGGATTATGATCCTCTCTGGACTGGGAATACCTTGGGGGTCCCCCAAGGATGAGCTGGAAAGTAATGCTGGGGAGATGGATCTCTGGGTTTCTCTCCTGGACCTGTTGCCTCCGTGATCCAACTCCAGATAGGCATCAGAAGACGGAAAGATGGAGATGGATCAGCTCAAACCTACTGAAGGACTGCTAACTATTAATTTGCTGTCCGTGTTGTTGATATTTTTGTGGCCAACATTTTTCTCCCTTTTCTATGATCTTATCTTCACATTGACATCTTTCAAAAATTGTCCCATCTCACAGACTTCTTTATAGGCTGTTAAGTAGTAAAAAAATGGTTTCAACCACAGACACAAATACACAAAATAAATAAATAAAATTCTAAATTTTACAACACTGAATTGCATTTAGCTTTGAAAACTAAATCCTTTTAGTCAGTCTGACTTTCTGGGAAACACACACACACGCATTCATACAGACACAGGCACACAGTGCTCTCCATCAGTTTCTGATAATTGCACATCTTTATAGAATCACAAGTCCACCATGAAACAGAATACATTGTGTCGAATACAAAGGGTCCCCATGGAGAGGCGACAGAGCTTGAATAGTTGTCTTTGTGCAATACAACAGCAGACAGCTTCGATCTCTACAAAAAAGCCATCTCAATAAACATCTCCACAGGTACCAGCCTACACATCAACTAATCTCCTGATTAGGTCCTTCGGAGTGTAATCACAAAACGTTGATGGGGAAATGTAGAGGGAGGACATCGTGAGTGATGGGTGAGTGAGAAAAGTGGAAATGAAGAGAAAGAAACTGAAAATGATGGAAGGAAAGATCAGGTATTGGGGGAAAAAATGAATGAACAGATATGGTGAAAACCTGGATGAAATTGCAATGCCTAATGATAAAAGGGACAAAAGATGGAAAGATAAAGAGAGTGATGGATGGCTGCTTCCTGGGTTCACTAGAGTCACGAGTCCAGGCTTTAATTTCTTTAGGAGCAATGGGAATGTTCATCCACAGTTGTGTCTCTATTTGTGGCACAGGAGGAGGGTTGGGGGCACACAGAGCAGAGTTTTAATCTCTAGCACCAAATAGAGCAGTGGGTATTTCATTAAAGATCTGTTTCAGGGTGGCCAGACCTGAAAGAAATCCATATTTCATTACTTGTCCTCTATCTCTGTGCCTCTCCTGTATGCATACTGTATGTCTGCTCGGGCATGTGTTTTGTGTGTGTGTGTGTGTGTGTGTGTGTGTGTGTGTGTGTGTGTGTGTGTGTGTGTGTGTGTGTGTGTGTGTGTGTGTGTGTGTGTG
>NW_013952492.1:1387867-1391351 GCF_001266775.1 Austrofundulus limnaeus
TGTGTGTGTGTGTGTGTGTGTGTGTGTGTGCGCATGCGTGCGCGTGTGTTATCTGACAGTATAAGTAGCACGAATAGACGCTCATGCAGATAAAATAAATCCGTCTTTCATTATTTGACTCGGACAAGAATCTACCTGGTGGTCCCAAAAAATAAAATCTTTCCTTTCATTAACTGGGAGATTTATTCATACTCACGAAAACAACATTGACATAGTCATCATCAGACAGAGTCTCCAGCATCTCACTGACAGATGTTCGAATCAGTTTGAGGGTTAAACCAGACACACTCCCACTCCTTAAAAAAAAGAAAAGGAAAAAAAAGATAAGATGAGTTTTGACTTTACTACTTGTGCTTCAAAAAGAAAAATCCAATCTGATGTGGCAAATCTAGATACAAAAGCTGCACTCACGCATCCACAAGGATTAACATGTCTTTGGGTGAGGCAGCTCCTTGAATGTACCTTCATGAATAAAAAAACAAACAAAAGAAATCCTGAGCTGTGATCTTTGATCTCTCGCTCTCTCTCTCTGAACAACAGAAAGCTTGTTGAAAGCCAAGGATTTTTATAGTGGTTTACAATTGCAACACTTTTATTTGTACAATTTCAAGACTAGCAGGAAAGAATTTTGTCATTAAGTTAATAAAAAAAATGTGCATGATAACAGTAGGAGAAACACAAAACAAGTTTTTTTTTATTGTCCTGATGCATCTCAAGTTTTTTATTATTTTTATTTTATTTATTTTTTACTTTTGCACTGAATCATAAAGTTAAAATTTACAATTGATTTAAAATCCATTTTTAAAATAAATGAATTCATTTGGGGGAGACAGATGGTTTTCACTCATGGGCTGGATGCAGCCCGTGGGCCACAGATTTGAAAGCCCTGCATTAATAGTTTTAAAATGCCTTTTTCATGAATTACTTGAACTATTTTTTGCACTGGGCTTCAAATAAAAGTCGTGTTTTTTTCTCATTTTCTTTTATGTCTTGTTATAAAATTCAATCCCACTAATTAAATGATCACAAGGCACGAGGCCTATAAAAGGTTTGCTTCTGACTGACATTGAATAAACCCTGAACAGTATGTATTTATACTCGGTTTCTTACCACGGTCTTCTGCGGACATCATACAGATCAATTTTACTGGGAGTCTTTCGAGCATCCATCCAAGGAGAGGCTAGAAAAGGTGATCGCATGTATATGATTAGATTTTTTTTTGCTATAATTAAATTTAGCTAATTATCACTTAAGCTTATTTCTGTCTCATTTCTGACACATTCCATTGCAAGACTAACAAAACCTGGCAGCATGCAGTGCCAAGCAGTGAGTCACTGCCAGACATGATAAGTCATATTTTATAACGACAGTTGGCTTGTTGGATTGATTCCTAAATTTATCACATCTACATGGTGACACATACGATGATCGCAAAAATTACTGAACAGGAAAATGGGAGAAAAAAATTAAATAAAAGGATAAAATATTTATCCAAGCTAAGGTATGCAGAGCATGGGACGAGCTTGTTTTCTACCTGCATTCCATCAGGGAGGGGACATAACAACAAGTCAGTACAAGGGCGTGTGATAATCTGTCATGCATGCTAAGAAGTAAAATAAATAAATAAAAATAAAAAGGAAAAATACATTTGTGGAAAAATTGAATTCAAGCAGTTTCAGACATCTTTTCGGCAAAGCTATTACAAAGAATGATGGATTTTTTTTATTTGTAGAAATAACTAGACTGAAAAAAGCAGATACTATTAGTGTGTGCCATCACATAGAAAAAGAGGCTAGACAAAAAGTATGGACAAATGAATGTATTTGATGAAAATTATGATGAAAAATCCCAAACTGCATTATAAAATAGTCACATGAGGGGTCAATAAGTCATGAACTGATACTGATTAAAGGAAGCCGACACACTTTCAATATTATGAGTTCACATTTTGAACATAACAGCGTTGTGGTTTTGTTTTGTTTAGCTTTTGGGGGGTACCTGGGTAATAGCGAGCCAGGCCTGTAGCACTGCCAAACACTTGCCAAAGAAGTGTTGGGTCATCTTCTCTATTCTTTTTGAAGACATCCTCCAGTGCTTCTGTCCAGTTGAGTTCATTCAGCACAATGGTAGCTGACAATAAGAACAAAGAAAATTGAAACAAACAGAAAAAAACATACTGCATGTCAAAAAGCAACATCTTGAACACAAGGCAGTCAAGTCTGAGAAGAACATAAGTTTCATAGCCAAAGTCCAAAATTTAGAGATTCATATTTTATCAATAAAACGACCATATAAATATAATTTAAGACATGTTTCATACTTATAAGGCTGCTTGAAATGCAGAAATTGTGCTTATTTAACTTTGTGAAATCTCAGAACACAAGACATTAAAACATTCAAAGATTTTCTTATAGTGCATTGGACATTTAGCCGTAGACTAAATCTGGTTCAATGCGTCAAATGTTTTTATGTTTATGTTTTAATTGCACATTGTCCTTATAAATAAAATTCATTCATTCATGTTCCAGACCTTTGTAACTAAGAGGATATATTATCCATTCTCTGCCATTAAATTAGAAAGAATAAGACAGAATCCCATTAGAAAGAAACCAAAGACATGTGGTCATCCCAGATTAACATATTCATTGGGATTCACACACTGACTCACTCGGTCTCAGCCCGTTCACCCAGCAGGACGTATAAGCAAATATTTGTTCAGCACACTAGCAAGTGCCTGCATTTAGTCGTAAATAAAAGAAATGTTACTAAGGAACATATTATGGCTGTGCTCTGACCAAAATTAAACAGTATTTCATTTTTATAGTTTTTAATATTTAAAACACCCAACAGGCCTTGTCTCTCGGTGTGTATTAGTGCATGTGCGTGATTGATAATGTATGTTGTAAAAGGCAACAGCCATTATGGATGTAACGGCACATCACCCAGACAGTTTAGAGCCATATAATCCTGACTATGATTGATGGAGGTACAACATGTGCTACCCCAAATTAATCTTTTTCTTTGCTTTTTCTGTCTGCTTGTTTTCTGTTTATAATTGTCCATTTGTTGTTTTTTTTCCCTCTCATTATATCATCTGTATGTAAAATATTTTCTCTCTACGTATGGCGGTGATATACGCTGTATCTATGCAGGAATGATGCAGGTTTGAAACACACATCCTGTATCTTGTATATGGTGTGACGTTGCTCATTGATGTGCAAAGCAAACACTGTTCATCTGTGTGCCAGTCTCTCGAGGGTAGATTTAATGAAGGCTAGTCTGCCAAGAGTGTATGCGCATTTTGTTATGAAAAGACTGCAAAAAGGCATGCGGCGTTTGGTTTGTGTGGTGCAATTAACAATTCGTTTCACTCATTAGGCACAATGGGCCTCATGCAAGAACCGTTCGTTCGCACAGATTTGTTCTTAAGTTGTGCGTACGAATGATTTAGGAGAATTTGTGGCATTCACCAATGTTTTCGTAT
>NW_013952492.1:1393212-1417268 GCF_001266775.1 Austrofundulus limnaeus
GGGTAGGGGTGAGATTCTTGATGTGTGGGAGGAATTTGTCCAAATCGTGACTGGCAGATTTTGAAGAATAGGTGGAGATTCCTGGATGGACAGAGTTTGGCGAAACCGTGATTGGACAGATTGACATGTCTCGAAGGCAAGTTAAAAGATGACTTAATGGTAAAAGTAAAATCATTGTGAACATGTAAATATAATGTATTGACTTCAAATTTGGTGCAATTAGAACCTTCCCGCCTGGAGTTGTCGAAAAATAAATTTTATAATGAAAAATGTGGTTGGGGCTATTGTGGCTCAGACAAATTATTACACATCCCTCCTTAAGTCATTCAAATTTTGTGTGATTAGCACCTTCCTATCTTGAGTTATGACTAAAATTATTATTTATTTTTAAAAAATATAGGTGGTAAGTATATATGTGTATATATATTTGTTGTCTTTTTCTATTAAAGGGTCGCCTGTTGAGGCTGATTTTATTAAGTTCCCACCTTATCCCATATCACGCTTTATCAAAAATGTCCAATTTTCTCCACCTGAGCAAAGGCCATTTCTGGAACATTTATAGGGTATAGATCAAATTGGAAAAGGTGAAACTTCAACAACATATAAAGTATGTACTGTATCTTCAGTTTTTTTTTCTCCTAGCAATACAAAATACACACAATTGCACATATGCTAATGTCAAAGACACACTTCTGTTGTCAAATTAATTTAGTTCATTTAGTTAAATTGATATGAATATAGCTCATCCCAACTACTGTATCTCCATTCTAACACACTGTCTAAAAACAAACGTGCAAAAACTGGCTCTTCACTGGACTTGACAGAGACTGTTTCCCACATCCCCACATATACACACAAAAAACACACATACAGTTACTTCATCTCGTTCAGATTAGAATTCAGTGAAGCATAGATTTCAGAACCTCAGAATTACCATGCATACTCATTACCAGCTACCAGCAGACAGCATTCATGAGAGAAAAAGTGGGTGTGAAGAGTCATGGCAACCAGCCCAGACATTAGTCACAAAGGTATCTAAGGCAAGAAAATGACAAAGTCACAGCAAGTACAAGTATATACTACAGAAAACTTGCACTTTTACCAATAACATTAGCTGACATCTATCTAGCCCCATCACAGTCCCTCACTTATTCCTGAGCATTTGGGGTCAGAAAACAAGTCATCTGTGAAACCTTGGAACCAGGCGGCTCCACAGCAGGCCAAAATCCATGCTGTGGAAGTCACTCCATCTTCCTGCCGCTCCAAGTCACTGCTGACGCAAATTCCACTGCACACAAATAACTTTCCTGATCTAGACACAAACACGTACAGATCTAGTCTCACACGAAAACAGTAAAAGTACACAAGCACAAGTAAACGAGCAAAGTTGCAGCCTGGTGGTTAAACCACTGTGTAGTCAGACTCATGTAACTCTAACGTCATCAAGTAAACCTTTCAAGACAAAGTAAAAAGGCATCAGCTCACAAACTAAACTGTAAAAAGATCTGTAAAAGAAAAAAATATATACTGTGGCAGCTACAGTATATTTGGATGGGAGATTCAGCAGACCATCTTTAAATCACTGACATTCAGCTTGATCTCTGTTAATGTCAGAGAGACTCGAGAGAATCCAATTATTCTGAACTACTAAAGGTAAATGTCAGCACATGCTGATGAAATGATCAGAAATCTGCTTTTATTACAAGCAGACAACAAGCACTTTGTAGCCATGAACACCACAGCAGAACGTTTCCGGTTTGTAGTTCATCCTTCCTGACCTAAAGTTATTAGGATTTCTCAGTGGGAAAGAAATCAAACAAAATGCAGCACACACCAAACTTTACAGAAAACTTTATATAACAGTTCCTGCAAACAACTAAAGAAATAAGTCTGGACCATTTTATGGATAGTATTTGGCTACATACAGTATATTGTCAGTGTTTTGTGTTTAAACGGTGATGCTATTGCTCTTGAATTGGAGAACTGAGAAAATTCATAGTTTTCAGGGGAAGATAGATTCACAGTTCAGGAAAATTATGATTTATTCACTTCCTTATTGCTTGGAAAACCTTATCCCAGCATTTCCTGAAGCAGCCAGAGGCACAGGAGCTGAATTTATGCACATACGTGCTTCATGGGAACTATGTTTCTCTCACACTCTAAAAACAATCTCAGCATTTTCACATTTTTAATCAGTTACCGAAGCTTATTAGTGGTCATAAAAATACAATATAAAATCTAATTGTTGAAATGCATTACTTGCATTGCTTTACGTTTCTGTCATTTTAATGTTTTAAGCCTATTGAATGAAAGATTTTTTGCAAGGCTTGAGTCAGTGCAAGTTACATTTTGAACATTAAACAAACACATTAAAATGTACAAAATGCTGCATATGCTATATAGAGCATGACCTCTTTTGCACTGTGTAAATGGAAGTGTGTTTCAATGCACCTATTCAAATTTTAGTTTTCGGCATCACATTAAGGCACTGTGAGGGGCACATAATGAGTCATACTTGTATATTAGGAGTTAGAAAGAAAGGTTTCCAAAAAAATATAAAAACACTGCTAATTAAAAAAAGCTTTGAAACTTCAGCAGATTACAGAAAAAAATCTCTCAGCCACAGAAAATATGGTACATTTAGCTTCTCTCAATGAAAGGACAATAATTGATCTTTTGCAGCTGAAGTATTATTACCTGAACATGAACAAATATCTTCCTCTGTTCACCAAGAAAACTACCAAGATGAAAACATAGCAGCCAATATTTCACCTTTTTTTGTTTTATACAAAGTGCTTTTGCAGTAATGTTTAATCCTGTAGTCAAATTATGCTAACAAAGGTACTAAAGGCTTAGGATGTCTAAACATATAAACATATAAACGATGTTTGTTTCAACTGCATGCAGTCATGATGTCTGTTGTCTGGTTCAGATGTTATGGTGTTATATAGGATTGTGTATTGGCATAGTGAAGTGATACATATCACAACACAGGCTTCACAATATGATAAACCATATGGTAATACTGTAAGCAAGGAGATGTATTGTCCTTTAAAAGATTCATTTTTTTAAATCTCAGTTAAAGAGCACACCATGCATAGCATGCAAAGAACAATGAACAGTGACAGCTGCATTTGTATTTCACAAATCTTCTTACAACATCCATTCATTAAGCCTTAATTAAAAATCAATACAGTTCTATTAGGAATCAATACAGAATTAGGAAAAGTGTATCAATATTTTATGACACTCCAAGTGTCATTTACTAAATTCAAATCAACAAACAACAAGAAGCAGGCCCCCAAACTGTATTTTATAATAAAAAAAATCTTGGTAACTGGCGATAAAAGAAGCTAATTGAATTGTTTCAAAAGCTGATGAAATTGTTCATTTACATTACGCGAGGAAATTATGGTTTAACTAACCTGATTTATAATTTAGCACTTATTTTTGAATATAAGTTTCTTGTAAAAAAGTTTTCATTTTCATTTTAAAAAAATTCAAGTGTTTATATGGAGAAAATACTCAGAAAACAACATCAGAAATATTAACGATTGTATCTGAAGAAGATGCACCATAAACCAATCAGGTTATTTTCATGACTTGGCTAAGAACTCACAAAGTAGTTAACCTAGAGGACTGCCTCAGCTCGCATGAAGCACAATGTCGTATCAATATTTCATAATGGCTTGGTGTGTCAGCAGTTTCCATAGTTACCCCATACGTTTTTGTGTGACTCTATACTCACAGCCATCATAGATGTCAGTGGGAATGTGGACAGCCGTGTGGTTGTGATCTGTCAGGCGTTTAAATGATGGGTCCTCTTTAAAGTCTGGCCGAATCCTGTATTTTCTTCCCTCTGTCTCATTCGCATCCAGCTGAGAAAAAGAAATCAAGATGCATCCAGTAGGTTTGACTGCAGGTTCCGGATATTAAACCAAGCTCCTTGATTTTATTTGCTAAAGCATAGCCTATAATATACACTGTGATGGTTATGCTAAAAAAACACAGGACCTATTGACAAGCTGACTACTCATCCTCAACAAATCCTCTCAGACATAATTACAACGTTACAGCAATTTTCATACCCGCTTTAAAAACGAGGCGTTCTTAACTGTTCGCCAAAAGACGTCTCGGCAATTTCTTTCATATCATCAATGCTTGGGAGGAGGAGCAGCAGACATTGACACTTTTATATGGAGATTTCAAACTCGTGCTGTGCTTCTGCCAATTTACATCAATGAGCACAGCAGAGACGGGGCAAAATGAGGTGAAAAGCATGATGAGATATGAAAGAATTTTGGGTTTAGAGGTAGCAAGGTGCTGAGACGGAGAAGGAGAGAGAAGGGGGGGTTTAGTGTGAAACACTTGCTTCCTAATAAAGCAACAGCGTAGCCAGCTCATACATCTCATCTGTCAATTAGAGGAGAAGCATGGCAGAGACCTCTTCACCTGAGAGAGGGTGGGAGGAAAGATGGCAGAGAGGAAGCTAGATGGGAGGAAAAGCCCAAGGAAGAGGCAAAGGAGGGGGGTAATACAGTAAAAAAATTGCTGAGGCAATGATAGCATTAAAGGGTAAAAAAAATGTGTGAATGTGGTGAATAGTAGAAATAAGGGACATGAGGGAAGATGACACAGTGAAAAGGCATTCAAGAATAGGGGTGGGGTGTAAACCCAACATTTTATTACTCAGTTATGTTTTTAACTAATGGTGTTTAAGCAGAAACAGCGTAAATAGACTAATGATAAATGTAAAAATGAAAAAATAAAAAAGCACTTACATTATCTTTTGAATTGTAGTAGGCAATTTCATTATCCTGTAGACAAAACAACAATACAACAAATGTTATTTTTTGGTGTTGCGCAGTAATATGTTTATGTTGTCACAAATCAATTTAAGGAAATGAAAAATCTATTTTTTAATTATTTTTATTTCTGTATTAGTATTTCTTCATTTTTATTTTAACATTAGTGTGTGCTTCCAAGTAAATAAATGCTGAGCATTACTCTACTTGGACATTTTCTTGACAATAAAGTAATGACAGGCAGACATGTAAAATTAAAGACATACTCTGTAATATTTAAATGCAAATAAAAAAAATGATTTAATAAGTGTATGAAGAACTGATTTCTGATCAGACACTACATACAATAGCCATCTAAAAATAAGTTAAAACTACTAGATTAGACCCTTATTCTTTTCAAATTAATAATAATTAATAATCTGCAGTTTGACAGTTGCACTTGGTAAGACTTCTTGAAGTAAAAAAAAACAACTTCAGATTAATAAGATTAATTAATTAATTGTTTAGTATATCAGTCTAAAAACAAGATAAAAAATACTTTTTAGATGATAGAAGTCTGTAAAACTTGGTTAGAGGAACATGTTTCTGCAGTAAAACGACGTCTACTGCTCAAAAACACTATCAGATTAAATAAGATTCACTTTAAACCTGGTTGGGACCAGGTTAGTTTCTGAGCGCTTGTTACCACAGAAACACAAGTGCGTCGTTGTTAATGCAACCAATTCAAGGCTTAATTAATTCAGGTTTACACCAAAATTCCAGGTTAATCCCTTATCCTAGTTTTGTGCAACAGGCCTCTGGCATTATTTGAATGACTATTACCAAACACCACGTTTCATGCCAGAGTCTTAAGATGAGATCATCTCTCTCTAAAGCCTGAATTTTGCCTGAAACTCTCAGACTGAAGAAGTCTCTTGGAGGAGAGACGAAATGTTCCATCAGAGAAGAACCCGTCCAGAAGACCTATTCAATTTTTTTTCTTTTTGATTTTTTACCTGGATTACTGAGATGCATCAGGACATCATCTCTAGTATTATAGTTGCGTTAGACCGGTGGTTCGCAATTCTGGTCTTTATGACCTACTAACCTGCATGTTTTAGTTATTTCCCTGCTTTAGCACACTGGATTTAAATTAATGAGTGATTGACAAGCTTCTGCAGAACTTATTGGCCTGCAAAAGAGATGGAAAACAACAAAAACATGCAGGATAGTGGACCATGAGGACCAGAATCAAGAACCACTGTGTGTTAAGACAAATCAC
The DNA here is from genome assembly GCF_001266775.1 of Austrofundulus limnaeus. Lineage (NCBI taxonomy): Eukaryota > Metazoa > Chordata > Actinopteri > Cyprinodontiformes > Rivulidae > Austrofundulus > Austrofundulus limnaeus. The sequence goes on from NW_013952492.1 coordinate 1,399,279, forward strand.
ATAACATTATGTGTAATCTGATCATGCAAGATTAAACAAATGTGTCAGTGCTCACATTATGTGTTGAAAATGACTCTCAGATAAACAAAGGTTTAGTTTAATATATCTAAAACTGTCATTTTTTTCTATTGACTAATGCTTGTTAGCTGTGGCAGTCGTCTTGAATAGAGTTAAACCTAAAAGATAATCATTTGTAGAAGTGCTGATATTGACTTTGCAAGAGTTTCAATAAAACACATCCAAGATTGCTACAGAAATGAGCAAAAACATTATCACCTCTATATGCCCTTGGCGGCAGATGATAACTGTGCATCTTTCCTGGCCATGATTCACTCTTTAATAAAACAAAAGTTTGCACTATTGTAGCTCTTGAATTTGGAGACTTAATGAGTCATAACATGGTGCGTGATGGGCAATGAAGCATAATTAGGCAATAAAGATGTGATTACAGCTTCATTTAGCAATGGAGCTGTAAACCTTGTTTATGACAGGTATCTGCAAAGCAATTGCATCTATTCAAACAATAGGAGTAAAAGTAAATCTAGAGAAAATGGTGTTTTTGAGTGATTTTTTTTTTTCTTACCTCAAACTCATCTTTCCATGCATGCTCCATCTGGAATACTTCAGCAGCTGTGGCCAGTTTCTGGGGAGACAAATGTGACAGGAGTTTAGATTAGAAACTGCCTTGAGTGCAGTTTTCTTTCATTCCATCACTCATTTTAGAAAACGTGTATTAAAGAGTTGAAAACAGCGAAGAAGATACGCTTAGAAACAGAGAAAAGAAAATAATCTCAGTTGCACAACTCAAACCACATGACTTTTACTGTCCAAGCATTTTCTCTCCACTAAAGGCCACAACACTGAGTATCAGAATGTCAGACTGAAAAGGTTGAAACATAGGCAAATGTGCATATGTGTGTGGGTGTTTTTGCAAGTGTGACTAAGACAGCTTGTGAAACAAAGACGCAAAAGGGCCAGATCGCTGGATAAGGTCAAAAGCAAATGGGCTGCCAGGTGAGATGGTGTCGCTCAAATTAGATGTTTTTGAATAACCAAGTGTAAAAATTATGTGATTAACTCTGTTTTCCATGCAGACACGGTCAAATGAAAGAGAGGCTGCAATAAAAATCCAAAAGTAAACTACAAACAATGCAAACTTATACCAACTTCATGCATAATTTAGCTTCTTAAAATAACTTCAGATTTGAAGCAGAAAAGTATATAGTCCTTATTAAAACATCAGACAGTTTGAAGCTTAAATTTTAACATTTATACATAAAGTATTTGTCTCCATCTGCAAAAGCCTTGATAGAGCTTCAGCAGGTTTTTGTAATGAGCTTTCAATTTTTTTTGAAGAAGGATGAAGAAAATCAAACGGAGAAAAAAAGAAATTAAAATTACAGCAAGTCACAGTGAAAAAAGGAGTTCAGCAATCTGCATCATAATATTTATATGTGAAGTCATTTCACCATAATTGCCTCCAATTATACAAGATTTTGGTTTAATAATAAAACCGTGCACACCGAGATGGAAATGTAATATGAGATCAGTGATATCCCCGAGGCAGACAGCAGAGAAAGCAACAAATAGAAAGGAAACAGTGGATGTGTTCACCTCGGCAAATCTGCAGCATAACAGCTTTACTTGGCCCTGGCTTACTGTTTGGTAATAACAACAATGTGAAGGAAAGGTATGCTCTTGAATCAAACAGATACAAATCATAGCAGCAAACAGCAAATGAAAAAAATGAATTTGAAAATACCCATAAATATTGCTCCTCATAATCTGCATTTGGCACGTGCAAGTAAGTTTAAGTGGCATATCAACTCTAGATTAGATGATTAAAGTACGTGTCACTCTGTGTTTTATTCTGGGTGTGGGTATGTGAATGTATCTGTGTGTCTCTGACCATGAGTCTGCTGTCGGCAACGGTTCCATTCTTGATCAACAGTGCCATCTCTTTGGCCTCTGGTTCTGGGCTCTGTTCCAGACTTGTCACTGGCTAAATTTACAGCCCACTCCAGCCATAAACAAACACACACACTACCTGGATGACACCAAGTAGTGATTGGGAAATTAGTATGCCTGATGTACACCGTGCAGAAAATAGTTTGATTTCTGAATTAAGTTCCATATATTGTTTTGTGGCAATAAATTTTGTCATTCAAATTCTCAACAACTCTATAATTTCAACCTATACTTCAGAACTTTAAACAAGGAGTTTTGCAGAAAAAAAATATAAAGAATTACTATCTTAAAGGGGCAATATCATGTAAAATCAACTTTTTTTGAGTTTTATATCATTTTATGATGTTCTACTCTCATTAAAAAAAATATGCCCAAAGCCTTGCTCTGACTCAATCATGCATGTTTGAGAAATCCTGCAGCATTTTTAGGCAGCCATGCTGAGGAGCAAAACGACAGGTGGGGACCAGAAACGCCTTTGGGCGTCTGTCGGCTGTGGACATGAAAGTGCCCGCTGCGAAGCAGGAGGAGAGGAGAGCGGAAAAAGTTCAAAACTTATTTTTAGCGGCAGAACAGGTTGGGAGATGGTTGTTTGATGTTATTGATTGTTTGTTTTAAATCATCCTACAGGTTCTGACATGTTAGATAAATTTGAAGATGAGGTTTTGAAATAATCTGTGAGATTGCTCTATACGTCCGTACACCTGCAAAATGACGTTAAATCCTTTTAACTTATGGACAATCCGTACAAGTTGACATGTGTGAACTGTTCGGCTTCAGATGGATTATAATGAGCTTTTTAACTGTTGGAAATACCTCCTTGAACAGTCTCAGAATGGAGAAATATAATTTAAACCTGATTGGAGTGACAAGCTAATGGCAAGTCTGAATGTGACCTAGAACAACTAAGATTTATTTTTCTCTTCAAACAACCCCTGTCTACAAAATCCATTTGGCAGAAAGTTACTTTGGAAATGCTACATCTTGAACTGATGAGCTAATACCATCTAGTGCAAGCAGAGCTCTTTCAAACTGCATTTCTGACATTTTAAAACAAATCTAATCTCATGTATTTATTAGATATGCTTTTGATGGACAAATACTGTACTATACAGTGAAGCCCAGCAAGTTGCATTTCATGGTTTGCGGTCTCAGTCTTTCACAGTTTTTTCATGGAACCTAACTACTACTAGCTGCTTTAATCCCATAATATCACTGAAACAGAAATACAGTACAATAAGGAACATCAAATTTTCCCTCTCTTTCTTGTGCTTTTTCATGATCTTTCAAGTTAAGTTTTAAGGACAATATAATTTACTAATTTCGTAACAAATATTAACGTAATTAAGTTCCGTAAAAAAATACATGATGCATGCCCTGTGCTCATGCTCCACCCAGAGCACAGCATTTCTGCCTTCTATTCACCGTGTGGAGTGTAGCTGCTAACGGTTTAGCTCTTGTGATTTTCTTTGCTTTTTACTGCATCAAATATTTGTTTTTTTTTTCTTTTTTTCCATAATTTGCTGGTACTGTAAGAATGTAGTCCCTGTGAAAACCAGAGCTTCACTACAGTATATTCTAAATATTGCACTCCCAATTAGATTTTACATGGCTATTTGACTGAAACATTATGATACTCCTGCCAGAGGTACTACAGCTACTACTTGACCCTGCTCAGACTACTCATTAAACCAGTCACACTTAAATTTCCTTTTTCCAAATTCAGTTTATTTAAAAAGCTATCTACAACAGGCAGGATATTGTTCATGACCAAAACCCCACTTCAAAATAAAATTTGAACTATTACTTTTTTTTAAATAAAATGTTTAACAATGCAAGTGATAATAGATTATATAAATGCTGAAAAAGTTATGTAGATTTCACTGAATGGAGTGCATAAAAAAGTAGCATAGCATCATATAGCCTAAGCATGCCCACTTGATCCTAAACTTAATCACCCATAAGCAGCTCTCTCTCCTGGCTCAGTATTGACTTCAGTGATGAGAAAGAAGGTGAATTGAATACAAGCAACAGTTGTTTAGTGTCTGACATGTCATTTTTTACACAATTTGTGAGACTAATGGATAGTATAAATAGATAATGTTGATGTAAAAAAAAGTACATCCTTACATTGACAATATATAAATAAGCATGCAAATCTGTACACACACTTCTCAAGAGAGTATACCAAGAGGCTTGTTAAAAATTCATGACAGAGCTTTGACAAGGCTGCTCTCCCCTGTGGGAAATGTGGGGGAGGGTGAGAATGAGAGTGTGAGCAAGATACCTAACTACCCTCCCATTTTCCTGTACAGCTGAGCATACTCAAACACATTATCAAGTAACTCCATAGTCAGATACACTCTAAATTACAGAGTCCAGATGATGACTGCACAAGAGTGACAGTTTCTCTGAGCTAGACTATATAGTTCATTAGTGGGCTCCTGTTTCTGCCTGTTGGTTACAAGTCCGTTTTGACAAATCTGGAAGTCCAGTGTTTTACTTAACATTAGAGCATTACAGTCTCTGTTGCATGTTCCAGCTCATTAGTCTTATTTTTATTTTGTAAAAGGTTCTATGCAATAACGAGTCTACTCTTTCATTTTATGACCCCAGAGATTTGAGAAGAGCCATCACTCCTCTTCACTGTAAAACTGCATGTACTGTATACAGTGGGTATTGGGTTACTGCCATTAACCCATGCCCACAGGAAGTAGACCGGTACAAGGAATTAGTTGGAAACTGGTTGCAAATAGATGAAAAGAGCTTGATTTAATGATGGGATCTAAAGTGAAAATGTTCTGTAATATCCACAAGGCACTATTAAAACCTTTTTACTTCAAGCTAAACATAAAAAAAAAGCTTAGAAAGACTAAAATAGTATATGAACTTTAAAACATTCACTGTTATGTACGATGATACGATGACACGACTATGAATGTTAAACCCGTAGTTGGCCTGAGTTTAGTATTAGAGACCTGAAAGCCCCCCACACAGAGGGATATTTCTGCCTGACTCTCACCAGTCTTATTGTCATGCTGCCAGGGCAGTCCAGCAGCCCACCATGCATTTAGTGAGAAAGAGGAGCACAGCTTAAAGGATAGACAGGGAAGATGAGACAAGCTCTGCTAAAGCTCAAAGAGCGTCTCACACTCCCAAAGTGTGTGTATGTGTGTGCATCTCAAGGCTCCACACGCCTAAAATCAATGGCCAATTTGGAGTACACATCACCACTCCCACAGACAACAAAGCAATACTCAGAAAGGTCTAAAGATCATTAACACCCACACTCAGTGGTATCCTTCTCTTCCTTGTTTCCGTGTAGCAAGTGCATGTTCCAGAATACTGTTTTTTTTATTTGCCATGAGTCCTGTTCCAAAGGGATGACAAGAAAGCATAAATGGTGGAGAAATTGTCAGTATTACAAAAAAAAAGAGGCATCAGTGAAGATAAAACAGAACTGACTAAATCTGATCACAGTATTAGGAGTAAGCTCATTAAACCCCAGCTTATGAAAACAAATATTGGAATAATAAAAAGAGGTATGACAGGGTGTGTAAGCTTTTTCAGTCGCTGAGTATGTGCCACAAAAAAAGGACAAAGAAAATTTGTTAATTTATATCTAATAAGCAAATGTATCATATGTAAGAGGAAATAAGAGGAATTAGGAAATAGTAGGAAAAAAAGGATCACGTGATAAAAGGAGACCACGAATTAATAGCAGAGGAAATTGGTTAGTTGAATTGCAAGAACAGGAAGTGTAAGATCAGAAAACAAATAAGAAAAACAGACTGGGGATAGTGATGCGTGAAAAGAAAAGACAGGAAGCAGTTGGAAGAAGGGAAGAACACTAAAACGAGAGGGGGTGCCGATGATTTGATTTTCAAAATCTTGTTTGACAGAGATATAATGCATGGCCAGGAACAGGACAGGAGGTAAGGTTTATTAGCCTTGAGAAGCAGAGAAATAGAAACTACCGAGTAGGTCCAATGATCCACAGAGAGGCAGGCTCGACGAATAAGGGAAAGAAAGGATAACACACCGACCAAAGGTTGATGTAACTGCAGTTGCGAGAACCCATGGGAGAACCTTGCTGCTCCATTTGGCTTCCCTCTGAGGCCAGGAAATTCCCTGTTGGAAACAGTAAATCGGCAGCTGCTCCTTGTTTCATTCAATTTGGGTATTTTTTTTTAAATGCGTGCATGTCTGTGAGGTGCATCTGGTGCTCCTATTTCAAAACTGTTCAGAACTTCAAAGAAAACCTTTGCTTAAACAACAACAAAAAAAATTTCATTTGAGTGCGAGAAAAAAATTAAAATAATAAAGTTGAGACTGAGTTTATTTCTAATTAATTCACCTTTTCTTTATTTTGAAGTAACAAGCATACAAGTTGGCAGATGAATAATGAATAATACTGTTCTACATACAGTATGAACTGGGTTGTGTCTGTAGCATGGCAACAACTGAGCTATAGACGTTTCACACAGCATTTAGTTTTCTTATTAGAAATAAATAACTAACAGCTAATTGATTAATGTCCAGATAAATATCCCTTTATAGTAAAGTCACCAATAATATACCATTTGTTCCTAACAAGCAATGAACTCTCTCCTTTTGTTGGTGAGACACTTCAGTCTAAAAAACTGAAAGTCATGTTGTGATTAATGCATGACATTCCTGTTTTATTCCTGCAGAACTGTAAAATATTCCCTTTGATTTACCAAGGATCTCAATTTATCCATAAAAGTTAGGGGAAACCTGTTCTTATTTTTAACTTAGTTGCTGCTTGATTATTAGCATCATTTTTCAAGTTATCTTAGATTTGGCGTTCATCTTACTATCCTAGATTAATTAGACATTTAAAAATTCACTTGTGCATGTGAACAGCTCACCTGTTGGCACATCATAACAGATGTTAAAAGTACCTGAGGAAATCATTTAATCAGAATGACTAAATCAGATCCCCTCCTCTGCAGCGTTCAAAATGGTGCTACCCTCTCAGCTCAGTGTATTTTTTTTTTACATTGGATAGCCCCACTCACATTCAGCATTTTTCATGGAACCCACTTGGCTGAAGTTCTAAGAGGGGGCGAGAGGAGCTGAAGAGATAACTTCAGCAGACTACATGTCTGACTGATGGACATAAAAGATGACTTCATCTCAGCCACAGCACTTTTGAGAAAGGTAGCAGATAATGGTGAATGTTTTGTGACTTTCTTTCTTTTGTTTTTACTTGCTGGTGGTAAGTTTCAGTTGGCTGCACTATAATGACTTGCATACATAGAGGCAACACTCTAAATGTACTGTAGAGCCAGATCAAGTCAAATTAGAGTGAAGTGACTTGCATGTTCTTTACAAATGCAACACAATGTAAAAGGGGAACTAACAAGCTTTTCAAGGATATAAGATTTATTGCTAAGAAGCATTGTTTCAACAAATAAATAATCAAACAAACACAAATTTCAGTACTTTTTGTGCATAGTTTATAATGTAAAAAGCACTGTATTGTTGTGTGAATGAAAAACCCACTGTACTGTTATGCTTTGCAAAACATAGATGTGGTTAAAAAGGTGCAAGTGTGGTCCATATAAAGAGGCTGAAACTATTTTAGCACTCTTATAAACTATTTATGTAATAATATGTTTATATGTACAGTAGTATATTTTGCTGGTTTTGTGGGATATATAGTAATTTTTTTAGTAAACAACAAAAAGAAGAAATATTTTGGTAGACAAACTTAACAATTATTACATTTAAGCTACTTCATTTTATGCAGAGTTATAGTTTTTGCAGTGGAGACACTTGTCTCTGGGCTACCATAAGTCTAGTTAGAATCCCCATCTGCTTTACTCCCTGCTTCTGCCTTCGCCTTTCTGTCATCACTCATAAACATTCATACGAACACGAAGACAGAGACACACGCTGACACCTCTTGTCTGCCTAATTTGATCAGTGCAGAGCGGAGATGGGAGGTTGGGCAACATCTGCTCTGGAGACTGACATATCTCTGATCATATCATTGCCTCAGCTCATTACTGGGTCTGTGTGCGTGCACACACACACAGATGGATGGTCCGACACACACGCACGTGCATGAAAACATCACAATGTCACATCTTCTGCTCCACACTATAACACTGTGACAACCGGCGAGATATTAATGAAATATGGTCAAACACCTGAGGCTCAAACACTCTATTAAATATATGCAGAGATAACACATGAAGCATTTAGCACACACCTCTAGATGAATGGAACTGGAAAACTGAACCTCTTAACTTGACACTGGGATTCTGTCTTTATTAGTCATGAGTACGGGAAGATGCATTTGCTATTACAACAGTTCAAAGTGTTCCTTATTAACTGAACATATAAATGTCAAAGAACATCACAGTGCCATGATGTCTGAGACAATATTTGCAGCAAATTAAAATGATCCACCAATCAGGGACATGTTCTCCAATATAACAGCTCTTATTAAAGCTCTTTATAATCTTTTATTTTTTAATCCAAAAATCTACATATGTTATGTAAAAATATTGGCTTTTATACTAGAATTTGCAACCAGTCACCCATTGCATTTTATATGTGTTTCACATAAGCTCACAGTTTTGAGCTTGGAAGCCACATGAGTGTTTATGCAGGAGACTCTGAGCTGTTATGGTGTTCCTCCAGTGAGTAACATAACTCATTTGGTCAAAAGAAAACTCTAAATTAATTATTTATGATACAATGTGGGGACCTTGAATTACAATGATTATTAAGATTCTGCTGCTTTTGTATGACAGCAAGTGCCTTTTTGAGGTTATGTGTTACACCTTTAAAAAAATCATCCCAGCAAAGCTTTAGAACAGACTATAATGTATTGTTCACTGTTGCCGCACACTGTATGAACTAGATTTTTATCATATACCATAAAAAGGTATGTTCTCTGATACTGTGTTGGGCCATATTTAGCTTTCAGAACACTTTTATCATGCATCAAATTATTAAGTATATGTATTGTCAGAGCATTTTCGTCCAACCAAATCAACGTTGTATCACTTTATTGACGGGAGAGTCGGATCACAGCCCAGAGTCTGCTTCAGCATATCCCGAAAGATTTCCAACAGAGTTAGGTTCTGGACTTTGCAGTGTCCATTCCATTAGTGAAAATGATGTATCATGTTCCCTGAGCCGATCTTTTACTCTTTGATCTCAAATTTGGCTTTTTCAATCTACAGCGTTCTCTGGGTATCAGGGAAGTTGAAATCTATTAATGAAAAACTGTGGTAAATTCAGTATTCAGTTTGTCAGACGTAATTTTAGGGAAAGGCACTAGCTCTGGATGCTAGATTAGGTCAACATTCTTGTCTGGTAGCAATTAAACTAAATATTAATTTTTACTTGAGATGGAAATCAAATAAAATTTATTGGGGGGTGGAGGGAATGCAAAATCTACTTTTTTTGTTATGTTATTCCTTTATCAAAAACAAACCCAGAGTTGTCTTGTATGATGGATCTGCCACTTGCTACAAAGCTCTACCTATTTACACAAAGCTCCTCCCTGGAGCTCAGCCCCAGCCAAGGTCCCGCCCCACAGAGCACCCCCTACTCCTAAGCATTGTTGTGAAGTGGAAGTGTCAGAAACGGTAGGAGGTTCTTAAAGAGACAGAGGCCAGATGTGTTTAGATTGGGATTGGGATTAAGATGTAAAGTCAAATTTATTTTTGATATATACAGCATTTTCATAACAATTGAAGGTAACAGTTACTTGATTGTGGTATAGAATTAAATCATGTGCATGGAAAATACATGACACCCCCCCCCCCCCTTAATGTACACAAACATCTTCTCAGGAATCATGGGGCATGATAATGTCCAAAGTTAATTTACCAAAACTAAACTATTTGGAAATGCCATTTAAAAAAAATAATAACTGAAAATTAAAAAATACATCAGGTTGGAAACTACATGAAAACCTATTTTCTCATTGATGAGCTACAGAAAATAAACAGATGTTTTTGTATGAAGCACTTTCAAAAAATCTCAAGTACTGTTCATTTTTATTAGAAACAAAATCCCCAAACTATATTTGCAAAATCCAACTTTGAAAAAGAAAGATAAGCAATTTTGAAAAGCCACTCTTTAAGTCATAAACAGCCAGATACACAGACACCAGTTCAGATGCAAACCTTTGTCTCCCTTATAGAAAAATGGGCCACCTGAGTCCTGTTGAGTTTTACTGGTGCCGGTGGAAGTATCCTTCTAAGTAATGCTGCACACTGGCTCATTAGTCACTGGATAGAGTCCTTCACCACAGGAGATGAGATGAATTGAAGAAATACACACATGCACTGTACACCTGCACACACATGCCTTGGAGACTGTTCAAGCAGAAAAAGAAACTGCAGCAGAAGTAAAAGCTTATGGAATCAGATAATATTGTTTTTATCATAAAAGAGGTGTCAGGTGGTGAGCATCCAACACATTTTGAACTGTTTCATAACTGAAGAACATAGATCAAATCTTCCTTGTGATCAATCACATAAGATGATGATCTACCATGGGTACGCTACAATAATTACACAATATGCAGTCAAGTGTTATACAATTAGGCTGTTGGTACCGCAAAGACAGAAAAAAAAACATGTTGGGTACAGCTGGCAAAGTGTGGCCTCATGTGGTATTCAGTCATCTATTTATTAAGACTAATGCTCCACATTCGACCATTTTTTAAAAATAATGCAACACCAAACAAGTTGTGCGACTATGGGGGGAGGCGGTGTTACTAACTGATATTTGTAATACGCTCGGTTGTAGTATGTTCAAATTGGTTTGAATTGACTGTAATTTGATTTTAATTTTATCCTGTTTTGATTTTAAATGTATAATTAGCTTTGTTTTTTGTGAAGTGTTTATTTGCTTGGTTAAATAAATGCTATTTACTTAAGGAAAAAATAATTCTGATAGCAAGAAAAAATATTCAAAATTTTTGGGAAATTAAAAAAGGACAAGCTCTTTGTTCTGCACATATACAGTCCTCACAGTGTCTTTAGGGCTTATTCACTTTTGGGACAATAGTAAGATTTAAGCTTGAATTGCAAATGTGCTTTAAATGGCAGATATTTTACTGCAGCAGGAAACTGCACTGATCTTGTTTTAACTTAAATATCACAGTTTTAGTACTTGTTATACTGTACTACTTCTGTGTAAGATATGAACTTAAAAACCTATAACTCTTGTCAACCAGCAATACTACAAGGCTGTACAATAGTTGTACTTTTGTTATATTACTATGGTAGGACATAATGTGTTTTTGCATGTGTAACATATGAAGTAGTGATCTTTTTAACATGAAGAACAAAATATAAAAAATCGTAATCAAACCTTTGTATAGTTTTGTATCATATTTACAATAAATAGTTTAATTAGTAATTTGATTTAAAACAATATCCCTTTTGGAAGATATGAGTGATCAGAAAGACAAACTCTTTCAGACTTATTATTGTTTCCCTACCAAAAAAATCTATCCACAATCTGCAATGATTACAGGCAAGATGTAGGTACAGTAATACTAATTAATACAGTATTTAACTCATCGGAAACACACTGTGCAGTTTAAATGTTTATACGAAAGTGTGAATGTTTCCTGTGGAACTCAGGCCACAATCAACTTTGTAATTCCTTTTGATATGGTATAATTTCTCAATATTACACAGTCAAAGTCTCATTAATAATACATGTAACATTCTGCCACACACTTACCAAACTGTGAGTCGACACAGGTATCTAAACATCTATTTTCCCACACTTGGAGCTAGGTAAACAATGGACTCCAGAAGGTCATCCATTGTTAACATTTGAAAATTAAAAAGGAAAACAAAGTAGACAGGAACAAAGGAGGAAAGAAAGGGTGAAAGTTTAAAAACAAGTGACAGCCGAGTGGAAATGATTTCAGTGCCTTAGGCTACATCCAATTATATTGACACTGCAAGTCCTCCCAGAACTCATTTCGAAGGCATTGAACACTAAAAGAAGTCCCGACTATAATGAACATTTTCTTCTTGTATCGAGCAGGACAACTTTACAGCGAAAAGACCAGCATAAAGATTGCTGACCAAAAATGGGACATTTTCTTCAATGTTCTTATTGGAGTTTGCAATTTGGAGTTTATTACCTCTGGGAAGCTTATCAGTCTTAGAAAGACAGCAGTCAAACAAATAAACCCCTACGAAAACAATAACTTAAATATGTTTTGCTTGTTTTCCCTTCACTGTATTCTGTGCAATAGCTTTCCTGGTTATTTGTCTCTATGTCCATATATCCATCATGCCCTGATCATCTGTCCATCTTGCCTAACTTTTGTTAGACCATTTATCTCCCCATCCAAACAGAACAGAAAATCCATTATCAGTGTGCCTTTAGGATTCTTGTAAGAGAAGATGAGGCAGAAAGGTTGTAAACAGAGATGTGATCAATGAGTTAGACAACATCAGACAAAAACTGATGGTTCAACAATCAACTCCCCTATTAAAGCATTTTCATTTAATAAAATACACCAACACAGCCTACAACTATTATCCTTCTTAATAATTTAGGAAATGTGCTAGAGTCTGTTTCCAGTCTATTGCTTACTAGTCTTACCATTACTTGGAAAATGACAAAAATGCCAGAGCTTTTACTTAATATACACAAGGGAGAGACTTGGCAGGAGATGTGTTTATGAGATTTCTAAATACTCCTGTTCCATTACTAATAAGACAATAATGGGGAGGCCTTTTAAAGGCAAAGTGAAGAGCCCTATGAACTTCTTAGAAATGTAAGAAAATATTGCAAACTCTTAAGTGAGATGTGCATCGCTGACCCACTTCTGAGAAAAAGAAGGAAAAAACACTCCCCAGGGTCATACCGTAGCTTTCATTATATTATTCCCTACAGAAAATACAGTACTTTCATATTAATAATAAGAAGAATCTTAGTCCCTCTTTTCAACTTTCTTTTTAAACATAAATTTTCCTGCTTTTTATTTCACATTCATTAATAATTTCACCAATTTACCATTGCTAAAATGTTCACATCAAGAAATGTTAAGAACTGTGTAGAAAATAAATGCACAAATGTTTTGAAGTTTTCTAAAATGCAACAGGATATATTTGTTGTTTAACCTGAAGAGGCCTAAAATTGTATTGTGTGACCGACCAACTTTATATTTATATATTATACAGTATATACATACACACATAGCAACAACATGTTCAAAAGTTATAGGAATAAATTGTTATTTATCACCTGTTACCAAAAGGCAAAATATGATAGTGTCTGTGCCTGCATCTGCTTTTGCAAGTGTTCAGTCTTCTATAGTGTTAGCAAAATGCATCTTGAATTGTAACTTTGAGAAAGTCAGTGGAGCTGACCAATTCATGATGGTGACGAGCAGTAGGACACTATTGTGGTAAAACTCAGTATTGAAATATGGTGCAGTATTTAAAAATTATGACACTCTGGAGCCTAATCCCATGACCTGTTTCAATCACCCAAGCCTGGAAGATATGTCTTCACTGAGACTCTGTTTCAATTTGTGTCGAAAGCAGAGATTTCCAAACACCAGCTTTTAAATTGTGTTGATAGGCCAACTAAAACCACAGTTATGATAATTAACATTAACCACTTTTTTTCTGAACATGACTGTCCTTATTTGATGCATGTTGCAGCAGCAGGCAGAAGAAAGCATGGTAGTCTCATGGAAAAATAAAACATTTCAATCCGCAGTAATCTACAGAAGAAAATAGAATGACGCACATGTTGAATGAAGTTGGATGGAGAGATGAGGGGAGTGGACAAAGTAACTAATCATGCCACATATCATACACCCCTCTCCCTGACCCTTTCTGCCCTGCCTTGGTTATACCCTATATCATAATATTGTCTAAAGATTATGTTGTTATGAAAAAGATCAATACGGCCCAACTACAGTCAATTAACATTAGGATACATAAAAATAGCAAATATATGTTGCAATAGCTAAGGCTAATTCAGAACAGATACTTTGAGTGCTAACAGAACACATGCGATTGTGCAATAATGAATAAAGAAACATGATAGTTTCAGGATTGGACCAAAACAACTAGCACTCCATCATTTCTCAACATAAGATGGTTTAGTTTAAAATTCGGACAAAGAAGGCAGTGGGCAATATGAATTACTTCAAAGCACGCTAGATCATTAAAATCTGTAACTTCTGTGTAACAGTAGCAGTTCTTAAATGTAGGACTTCACAAAAAAAAAAACAACAAAGTTTCATGTTGTGCTCTTTACTTGATCTGATCTTCTCTGCCATATATTTGGCCTTTCCTCTAAAACAGTTCCAGTGCTTTTACTGGGCCAGTTTAAAACAGAAATAAATTGCTATAGGTTAGGACCTATAGCAATTTATTTCTGTTTCTATCAGAATAGCATCAGCTCCATCCCTGTAAGCCTGAAAGCACCAACTTTTTGCTGGGGCAGAGCCTGTTAATTGTCTAGTTCATTGTATCCAAGAGAAAACAATTAAAATCTGAGCATCCGCATGCATGTGTAGTCAGTGCAGCAGTGAAGACACATGAGAGCTTTATTTCTCAAACATTTGTTTAATATGTTAATATCAGCAATTATGTTTCTGTTTGCTGGAGAAGGTACTTAGGCACCACATGGCATTCTTCTCCCAACTTTTTTTAAAGATCATTTGTATTCATGTTTTTATGACACTTGTTTTTGAGCAAAGGGTTTTTTGTAGAGGTTTAGTCAAGTCCCAATGGAAAGACTTTAAACAAGAACAATTAAATGCCACAATGGTCACAACGCCACATTGCACTTCTTACCGTGTACAAGAGGAACAGATGGAAAACTCTTATCCATCATGGTTCTTGTTAAAACATTTACTCTGTACAGCGTCAACATCTACATAAACTCGCAAACTGACAGTTGGTTTCCCTCAGAGAAGCGAGTCTTACCTCCAAGGCAGCAGACCTTTTCCGCAGCAGCTGTTCAATGTTCCTGGCTGCTCTGGCCACCAGCTTGTCTGCATCATTTTGCTCCACAGTGTAGAGGTGCTGGTTCCTCAAAAAAATCTGGATAATTGGAAAGTAATCAATCACATGTGGAAATTCTGGATTATACATAAAGATCGACTGATTTAGAGGAGTGACATTTTAAACAATCAGCTTTGTCAAATTATATAATGGACAACATAATCTGATAATTAAGTAAGGCTTTCCCTATGAAAGTATATTTAAAGTTTTTAGGAGTGTTTATACCTGAGAGAGATGCTTCCCGGCTGTGGCTGTATCTGCCAGGGTGACGAGCTCTTTCTGCATCTGATCAACCCATTCTTTAACCCTGAGGGACAAAACGATGCACACGATCAATCTTGTGACTGAAACGTTAGCAGTTTAGAACCGACATCTCAGGCATTTCAAAGCACAATTAAACTGCCAATCATGCAGTTTCACATCTGTCCTGTGACATGAACATCCAGTCGTATAACATGAAACCAACCAGAAACAAATACAATCCCTACTTTTGGTCAAGCTGGATGTCGCCCAATCTAATGCAAACGGCCAGGAACAAACACAACAGAATTTAATAAAGCATGTGTCACTGGTTGATCCAATTTCCTTAAGAGTTCAAACAAAAAGTCAACTCATCAGATAGGTGTCAGTTATCGTGAAAGGGGGGCATAAATTTGAAGGGACAGGTGGGATGTGGGAGGTAGCCCCGATCATGTTGTTTGAATCAAAAACCTTTGCCTCAGTTTCAACATCCTGGTGCCACACATTTTAAGCCATTCAGATAGGACACTTAGTGACTTGCTTGAGTCAAAAAAGTTTTCTAAACTGGTTTAAGTTTGTCACCCTCTGGATTATACACATAGTATTGTCATAAATTAGTTGTTTTTTAGTCATTTTGCCAAAAGCACAATAACCCTCCCTCCCGTAAGATGAAAATGACAAGAGGATGATGACAGTGACATTGTAACAAATAATTATAGTCATGTTTTTCCAAAGATGGACCTCAATAAAAGGAAGAGCTTTGTGTGCCACCAGATAAGGGTTAGGCAATATTGGCAAAAAAAAAATCACAGTTAATTCTGGCATTTGGCTCACAACGATTATTATGATGATTAATAGATGATAATCATACCTGCATGTTTTTTAAACTCTAAATCACTTTGTATTTGAAAAAGTAGACTTACAAATAATCAGTCAAATTAATTTCTTGCTTTTAACATGTTAAAATGATATTGTGGATTTAAACCCACCTTTTCCACAATGTGGAGTGTCAACATATAGTAGCGCAGTGTGTCACGAGTTCACACAGAAATACGACACCATGTGACACTAATCATAGTAATAGCAAAGTGGCATATAGGAATCAATAGTAGGCTTGAGCAGTATGATAGTATTTTGGTATACTATGGAAAATTACAAATTTACAGTTTTCACACACTCAAAAGGAGTGGGCAGAAGTATACTTATATTAGCCCACCTCTTCTCCTGCAACCTTATTCCCATCACTTCTTATTTATCAAAATAATTATTAATTACTTAAAAACTGAATGCATCCAACAACAGTGTCACCTGCAATTCCTTTTTACTTTGAAACCATTTCAAACTTGACAGTTTTCTTTCAAGATTAAACAGTTTACGTTAAAAGTTTGCCCTTAAAACCTGTTGTTTATGTTGAAGAGAAAAAATGGTGATATTGTATTTTGCAACAATATCAATAAATATTTTCATTGAATCGAATCAAATCAAATCGTGATTAATCGATTCAGAACTTTATGAATCGAAATCAAATCGAGTTAGAGAATTGGCCACGATACCCAACCCTAGTAAAGTGAGGTGAAGCACCAAATTTCCACAAGGCTGCTATGGAAACTGGGACATAAATATTCTAGGTTTTTTTCAGAAGATACCCCATAGAATTACTGAGGCATATTTTGATCACCTCAGTCCATTCAGAAGACAAAAAGGAGGAGTGTGAGTGACATAGTCACCCCTGCTTTATAAAATAATTGCAGTCACCCCCTTCACCGATCTACACATCTCCTCTCTCCAATCAGGCACAATTTATTTTTTGTGTCTTCATCTGGCACCCCCTCTGCCGCTTATGTAGTGTATGCAAGTTTACAAAATTTACAGAGTAAAAACAATACAAAAAAAAACTTGATAGATCCAAAAATCTGCAGTGCCCTGAGAGTGTCCTGAGGTGTCGCTAGCTGAAAGAGGGCATTGTAAAACTGAACAGGGTGTCGTTATGATGCCCCTCTAGCCACTTGCCTGATGTAAATGCTCACAAGCAGCTGTTTCTCTGTTAATTAATATACTGTGGCATGAAAAAGATCAGTAGCACCCAACTCCAAGTGATGTCAGTTTCACTGATGCAAAATTGCACACAATTTGATTTTGCCCTACCCTAATCCAGATGCATTACCTCACAATTTCATGTTTTCCTGCAAACAATGCATTTATTGTGCAGAAACATAAATATACTAACTGCTTAACATTTTAACAGTGACTTAGTTCCAATCCTTCCCAACGATAAAGAAGTATACATACAAAAAATATATATATGAGGGTTACTATTCATATTGCAAATGGATATTCTTGAAAACTGTCACTATAATGCCAAATATATATGCAGAAGTGAGTGCAAATGATATAGTGTGATGCTAAGAGAGTGGGAAAAGGAAAAAAAAGGATCTGAGAAGTTGGAAACAAAAAGTACAGATAGATGCGCAAGAGACTCACAAAACATGGTGGATGAGAAAAGTTCAGAGACAGGAGAAATATGAGACCTTTTGCAAGAGAGCAAGCACCCGAGGGGATAACACTTTGTGAAAAAGCTTAGCAGATGCAAAGTGAAAGTCAAAATATGTATATTGATGTTTGCTGCTCCAATTTTTGACTCTCAACAAAAGAGTTTAAACTCTGGAATTTCTTTGGAAAACGCAATACTATTCTAAAAAAGTCTATGTACCGTAATCTCATGTGTGACACAAGGGG
>NW_013952492.1:1417322-1421855 GCF_001266775.1 Austrofundulus limnaeus
ATATATATATAAGATGTTGGGGGTGGGGGGCCAGGGGCAGTTATGTGTTGATTAAAAGCTATTTCAAGATTAATAATTTTGAGAAAAAAAAACATTTTGCAATGTACGAAGTCTGTATGCATACTTAAATTACACATAAATTTAGATAATTTTCAGCTTTAGGCCCATAGAGACATGCAAAACTTTAGAGGTGTGTGTTTAATAAATAAATAAATAAATAAATAAATAAATAAATAAAATAACACCAGTTTGTGATATTTATAAGTAGTGTGGGCAGAATTTATGAACTTCAATTGTGAATCTGTGGGATAAATGTGTGAACATATGCTCACAGTTTACAAAATTAAAGCTACAGATTAAACACAGACTTCAAAAACAAGCTGAAAATAAATAGCAGACTCTGAGGAAGGATTTCCATGTGCTCCGTATTTTCACTGCGGCCCCCGCTAAAGGTGGGCTCCATACGGAGAATGCATTCAGTCAAAGAGTAGATAGCACCGAGGCCCACAGAGATGTTCAGTTAACACTACAGGTGCATTTCTCTGCTTCTCGGATACAAGTCAGCTGTTAAATTACTTCTGCAGCCAGCAGGCCCTTGCCTTGCCCTCTGTTTTGGCTTTTTTATAGCTCTCTCATGAAGCTGAGGTTGATTTTAGCTCAGTATTGTTAGTCACTTTCCATCTTGCTCTCTCTTGTGGGAATGCCACTCTTTGCATGTCCACATCTCTTTTACTGCATGTTAAACATTTTCCATATCTTTCTTTTTTTTGTGAAAACCCCCAGAAACATGCATGTTTAAGCTGCTTTTGGGCCAAAAAAAAAATCTAACTCTTGAAATGTGATTACTGAATGAACATATTTGATTAAGTTTTGGAATCACACCAATAAACTAAACCTTAACTCAGGTAATTTTACAGATTTTGAAATAAAGTTTGCTGTAGTTGCAGCTGAGTCTCTTTCTCCATACATGCTGCTAGCACTAAAACATCACAAGAGATCTCGCAATATTGCACAAATCTTTATTTATAAGATTTGACCAAAGTGGCTACAACTCATTTCTCATCACATCATGATTTTAGTTTAAAATTATCTCATGAAAGGCAGTGGGCAATACGCATTCCTTCAAGAATTCTAGTTCTTTAAATAAAAATGGGTTTTTCCCTGGGTTTCTCCTCATGTATCGTGTCCCTTGTTAAATTAATCATTTTGTAAGGAAGAGATACACTCAACTATCCTCAGAGACTCAAGTCTGCAACTTTATATTGATGGTACATTTTTGTCTTTGAAGTAATAAATGTTAAGCAGTTACATATGTTATTTATAGTCATGGAGATATTACGCACATTAAGTCCCTACCAATAAATCATGTAGGAATGTACACTATATTCAGACATCCAATCAAGTTTAATAGCAGTGCTTCATAAGTGCAATGAGGTGAAGCCCACTCTCAAGCACTTTTATTGCTCATGAAGTTAGGTGACATGTACCGTGCTATATGAATCTTTACTTTTCCTTCTGACTGTACACATGATAAGTTTTTTTTTTTTTTTTTTTTGGTCAGGGCTAGAATAACATAGTGATTCAAAAAAGTAATA
The DNA here is from genome assembly GCF_001266775.1 of Austrofundulus limnaeus. Lineage (NCBI taxonomy): Eukaryota > Metazoa > Chordata > Actinopteri > Cyprinodontiformes > Rivulidae > Austrofundulus > Austrofundulus limnaeus. The sequence goes on from NW_013952492.1 coordinate 1,418,918, forward strand.
AAAAGTCATGAAGTTGGTGCAGTTGAGCTGAGGTAGCAACATTTTTCTGCTCCGGTTGCTGAGCTTTGATTACTGCAGCCTGTGGTACAATACTGGATAATTAAACACATACACACACATTCACACACACGCAGGCACAAACTCCCATTGAAATGGCAACTGGGTCAGACATTGCCCTACATTGTTTTACAGACGCAGGAAGAGCAAATGAGTGCGAAAAACAGATCGAGAGGCAGAGACGTAACGCGAGACGGAGAGAGGCAGATGTTGCGCTACACTCACTGTGGAACTTGAGGGAATAATGAGACGGCCTGTAGCGTGTGTCTCAGTGGGTGGCTGTGTTAAACTACACTCTAATTACACATCATTACAGAGGCGAAGACAGAGGCCGTCCAGTTCGGACAGCAAAAAATGGACTGAAGCATGAAAACACCAGCTGTAACACACCAAAACATCATGAGGCAACCTGCTCACACTCTGTGCTCTGTACACTAACACCCAGAAGGCAAATACAGATTTCAGATACTAAAACATCCCATAAAATTGTATTTTTAGAAATGTTTTCTTTTTTTAGGCTGACCACCTTTTTACCCTGAAGCTCTGTGCCCTAATGATTAACAGCATAGGGTGTTCTATGTTTGATGTAAATACTTTATCTTATCATCAGCAAGAAGTTACGATTGGTTCTTTTCACAGTAAACTATTTTAACACATCTAACTTTGCATTGAGTGTTACATTTTTCAGAGCAGCTCCTCCTAAAACAGCAGAGCTAATGTTGGTTCCAATTTTACCAAAACGTGGCTCTTTGAACAGACTGCTTGTCCATAAAATCTCCATCCCAACTGTCCAAACGGTATAATCCATGGCCAGTCTTTTTGGGGAGTTTACTTTGATTCCATTTTTGTTCATTTCATCTGTGTTTGAGCATTTCATCATTCTTCAACCAATAATACACCTTTTCCTCGGTCTTCATGTTTGTACGTTTCCCCATTCTTAATTGTATAGATTTTTCAGACAGTGTCTCATGAGGACACAAGCCTATTTACACATAACATTTAGCTTTTTTTCCACTTCATGGATTTTTTGAATTAAAAAATGGTGGATATTCAAGGTTGTAGATTTTTCTAAGAAAAACCTTTTAAAAAATCAGGTTAATTCCGCAGTCATCCGATACAGAAACAAGGTCAAAGGAAGTAAAGATTGTGACCCAGAATTGCTGATTTATTTTTTGCTGTTCATTACCTTTAAAATATTGAAGTTTCTTATGGGGATTGGGGAAGACTAAAGTGCTGTGATTGAAATAAAGAAGCTTAAACATAAATGTGTTCAATATGTGTTTTGATTTAAAAGCAGCATTACCTGTAAGAATGCATATCTCCAATGCTGTTCATGCCTAAGTTTTAAACTAATGCCATCTAAAGATGAAAAGTGACCGTTATAAACACAATTTCCTATATTGTGAGATCCTGAGAGATGTATTGAAAGATGTTTTGTAAAAACTCTCAGCTTCTATCAAACGATAGCTTAATATTTAAAATAAATTACGCTGGTCTTCTAGATGGGTTCTTCCTCTTTGAAATGTTTTGTCCCTTCTCCAAAAGACTTCTTCAGGCTGAGGAGTTGCAGGTAAGCTCAGCCATACCTTTCCATAATGGTTCAGCAAGTTTACAGTGACAATCAAAACTGGTTGTTCACATTGCAAAAAAAAAAAAAAAGGATCAAGTCTATGCCTGTGCATGAATAGAACTGTTCTGAAGCACGTTGTTGGACAGGGTTCAGGCCTGCTTACTGTTTGAAAAGGAAGTAGCAAAAGGGCAAAATTTGTCATATCTGTGCGTCTAGTTCTTGTTTATTTTGGATTTTTTTTTTCAGTGTTGACCTTCACTTTTTGTGTGTTTTTTTATTTTTTATTTTTGGTTTTTAAGTTTGAATTCTGGTCTGTGTTCTCATTGGTTGGTTTCTGGTCTTTCATCCATATCTTCCCTCTTTTCCCAATCAGTTTGCCACGCCCACTCTCAAATGTTCCAGTTCGTTACCTCAGCAGGTGTTTGTGAATATGTTCATTTGGCTCTTCTTTATATTCTGCATTTATCAGTTGATCATTACTCTGGCTCGTGTCACACCTCTTGGTCACCGCATACTTTGTGTGTGCTGCATCCAAGTTTGTGTTGTAATCATACTGTATTTTGTTCGTTTCAATCAAGTAGTTTGTTTTCTTTAGCTCTTCGTGTCTGCCTGCAGTCTGGGTTCATCCTCGTCGACCGAACTTGACAAAATGTCTCTGCTGCTGTTCACTTTTAGACTGATGGACCTGCCAACTCAGAAACACAGCTTAATCTGTTCTGATGCTGATCAAGTTCTGCTATAGGCTCACACAGATTGTTGATCTTTCATTGGACACTTAACTATTTGTTGCTAACTCTGATGCTGATGATCTGGGATTAAATGCAAGGATTCAACTAGAATCGTTTGAGCACTTAGTATGAAATTTGATAGGACAACATGATTCTTTTTCCTCTTCCTTAGTCATTATGGATGGATAAACAAGGCTTCAGGAGGATTGGCTAATTAAAACCTAATTCCACAGATAGTGTCACAGACAAGCCTGTGTGTCATTTGGGGACGCGTTTGGAACTCCTCCACAACTTCACAGAGGAGCTGTCACGGCTCAGCGTGGCCACTCCAGCCGGTTCTGGTGCCCAACATTCATCAGACACACAGAGCCGGGCTGAAATCCTCTCCTTCTGCCGTCAGTGGGTCTGTCTGACGACGACCACCGGTGCATGAATGGAGCGAGCAGCCGGGTCTCACACACCCACTCTCTTCACCTCAAACCGCACAGCGCTCAGTTAAACATGTACACACACACACACACACACACACACACACACACACACACACACACACACACACACACACACACACACACACACACAC
>NW_013952492.1:1421885-1440269 GCF_001266775.1 Austrofundulus limnaeus
CCAGTGGGCCGCGGTCCCCGCTTTGAAAAGTTCTGACTTGGAACACAGAGTATGAGGGAAAAGGCATAAGCAGGGCCCGTTTAAAACAATTTTTAAAAATCTGATTTATAAAATATCTTTTCTGAGAAATGACATTCTGACTTGAAAGAACATTAACATCGACTAACATCGAATTCAAACTTTGAGTCACACCATTTGCTTTGTCTCTGTTTTCTCAACTGAACCAGTGTTACTACAGCATGTGCTGAGTATTCACTGTATTCACACTGATGGTGCTGAGGCTGCGAATGTTCACCTGATCTCGTCTCCTAATTTTACTCAACTCCTGATTGATTTCTTCATTGTAGCAACACAAACATGCTGCACAGAAGTGTCAGTGTATGAGTAGCTGATGTAGTTCTCTCTTATTTCATTTGAAACAGTTCCTCTTTGGCTATTAGCCTGCAGGGACAAAGACTTTTGCCCATTTCTTTATGCTCTGTGCTTTATTGATGTCATGACTGACAAGTTTAAACTTCTCTTTTTATATCAAAAGTTGCTGTGTAAGACTGTAAGAGACTTTTGTTTTAAAGTTGATATCCTTTTCTTACTTACTTTCTTATATTCTGTGTTGTTCCTTCCATCTGTTATGCATCTCAGATCATTCTCTCATTAACTCAGACAACAAAATGGATGCAATGTGAAAGTATTCAGAACCCAACAATACCTCCCATCTGTTGTTCAGATGGTTAGATTACATCCTACAAACACCTTGTATTCATTAATTAATTTCATATCAGCTCAGGTGTCAGCCGACATCCTAATTAAACACAAAAAAGTGAACTTTTAAAAATTTCCAAAAGAGCTTTGGTGCATTTTTCCCCCTCCCTATTTTGTGAGCAGGTTGTAAGCAACATTTTTTTTCTTCCCTATGAAGAAACACCTGCTACAAGAAGGGTCTGACTACCACCCACACGATCAAACACATCCTGAATATAAATTCAAGGTTTGCTTTTTAAAACGCCTCACAACATTTCAATGTCTCCTGCAGATAGAAGGAAAGATAATCCACTTGGCTTTTATTACAAATACTTCTCCAGCCGTAATGCTGTGACAGCAAACAGGATTGTCCGGGTTGGAAATGACTTCTGGGGCGAGAAAATTTACTGTTTTTGTCAAACATTTTTGTTCTTCTTGTTGTTTTGTGCAAAATCCAGAAAAAAATACAGTAACATCCTGATGAATCTCAGTGCCATCCGTCATGTCTGCTTTATTAGATTGAATTTGTGACAGTGTGCTGCACAAATGCAATAAAGGTTATATGTAAGCTCTTGCACACAATTAAAATATTCATAACGCAGCCATGATGCAAGAGCAGTTACTGTAATCTCTGCTTTTCTGTGATGTATGTGATGTATCTGTGTTTATTTGTCTGGTTCAGACCCAGAGAGAGGGCAGGGTAGCAGAAGCAAGATGCTTGGGGATTTGGTTATCAATCGTTGCTTGGCAACCACACACCATCTCTCTCGGCCTCTCACCCAGCCCTCCCCCCTCCCCTCATTCGTTCTTTGTCTCTCCCTTGCCACCTATCCATTGCTCTAACTGTACTGCACCGCTGCTCATCGCCGCTCAGTTTCTGCTCAGTTCTCGCGCCTCCTGTCACATCACCGACTCCACATGTTTTTTTTTTTTTTCCATCCACACTTTTCTCACATGGCTGAAAAAAAGCCTGATGCACCATGGGATGGGAAAGGAAAAAGTGAACAGTGAGAATCTGGAGCGGAGGTGCTGAGTGGAGGAACACACTGTAACAGACATGAAACTGAATTGACACCCTTATTCAATCTATTTTACTGCTTTCTTAATAATTTTCAGCAACACCTTCAATAGAATGTGTCAGCTTAGTTACACATCTCATGAGAATCAACCTGTTTTTACTATTCAGTACATCTATTTTCGATTATAGTTTTGTGTGTTGTATACTCACTGTTTATTTTTATTTAAAAAATTTGGGAAAAAAACATTATCAATATGGGTATTTGTTGGAAAACACGCTTCATATATGATGACAGACAATTTCACATTTAAAAAACATAATCTGGCAGAAAATCTAATGATTCTAACCAGACATATGTTTAAAAACACCACTTTTCAAGCATTACCTTTACTACTACTGGTGTTTTTGTTAGAAAATGCAGCCATCTGCAGGTAATGCATGATAACCACAACAAAAATGTGCACATGTAGATGCAGTTTGTGTGCTTCCAGTTATTCAGTATCATTTGCTGTACAGGTAATGAAAACAGATGGATGTCATTCCTTCCACCTTGGGACAAAAGATCAAAAGTTTAAAATCTGGTCAGAGCAAACAACTTGGCTTTCTGCCTCAAAAAGCAACTCAAGTAAAAAACAAACTGTCAGCATGCCATTTTAGATGCTTTTTTGTTAAACTAGATTTGTGTCAGATACAAAATATCCGAACATGTTAATGATAAGTGGAGTACACTAATTTGAGAAAGTAGACCAAACTGCAATTAACAACATGAGGCCAGCTGACCTACGATGTCACATGAGAATGAAAGCAGCAGCCTCTTCTGACAAACTAAGGCTAAAAGGCTGACAACATATGGCCCCAATTAGGATGGACTGAAAATTAAGTAAGAGACACTGGATAGTCAGCCAAGCAAAGACTCACAACACTTGAAAATATACAGAATACGAGAGGATGTACTCTGACATCTGTGACTGGGTAAAATGAGAATACATCCACTCAAAGCTGAGACTGAAAAAGGTTTTTTTTTTTTAAAAAAACGTGGACATAAAACCAATATCCCATGCTGGTAGGATCTGAGAGTTGAAAAAAAAATAATAACCAAAGACCATTATGATGGTCACATGGAGATCTGAGGCAGTTTTATATTGGAAGAGCTGAACTGGATAAGATCTTAGCATCATTCAAACCTGTTGAGATATGTTATTAACGCCTAGCAGGACAGATGAGCCAGCTGTTGGAGTATGGGATGTGCCCAAAGGAAAGACAGGCATAATCATGAAGCATCCTTTGCATCATCTCTGCACTACACAGAGTTTTTTCAATCCTACAAAACATCATAGGTATAGAGAGGAAACTAAATGGAAAGTCCAATGCATGAGGGCTCAGAAGGAAACCAGAACCATCGTCTAAGAATGCAGCAGCTTAAACAACAGACTTTACTTTAGAAAAAAAAACTGTTGCTACTTTAACCACATTATAATGGTGGTTCTTAAAGATAGAACACGCTAAAAGTATATTTACGCAATGGAAACTTTCCTCTGCAATTATGAGCCTTAATTAAATGTTTGGATCAATGCTGCCACCTTGTGGTCATGTCTTCAAATTACAGCTAAATAAAAAAACTCAACAAAGCCCAGTTTTGGATATGCAATATAGCTCTTAATATTTATTCTTTTGATTCAAATGAAACTTCAATATTTTTACAGCACAATTTGCATATCTCAACACATCCTGTGTACAATCACAAAAACCATAACATCGTATGCTCTGTTTTTACACGGAGTGAAAAACGAGTCAATTGTAGAAGCATTTCTCTTTACTCTTAGCATACAGATAAATCTATACATATTCTCTCTCTTTTTAAACATAATCTGTGGGCAAAAATATACAGACAAAACATCAACAAAACATGCAACATTCAGAACAAAAACTTTTAGACAACTACTGAAGTTACTTTTTTTTTCTTCTTATGAGTTGTTTCTGCAGGTTAGAAGACATAATTGCACAAACAGTCAATGGTTGACAGCACGTTTTGATAAAACTCCCCTTGTACAACTATTGACACCCATTGGCTGTACAGTTATAAGTCTTTTGTGATTTTTTATTTTCTTTTTTAAACACTCACATGCTCAAACCTCGGACAATATAAATATTCAATCATTGTAGAAAATAAACACTTTATGTACACGTGTCAGACAACTTGAGTCACATTCACACCCCTCAGTACGACAACAAATGAATGGTTTCACGATCACAGGCAACAGCTGATCAGAACAAACAGTTTTTAGTTTGAAGTAAGTCTAATGAAACATGAGAGGTCAAACAGTCATGACTGAGCAATAAGATGTCTTACTTACTGCACTGAGTGCACAGACTGAGAAGTACACTAGAGCGAGAAGTAGTTGAGGGTGATTCCACGGAAGATTGTGCATTTTTTTTTAATGGAACAACATGTTTGTATTCCTATTCATCTTTTTGCCACAAAGATACAAAATGCACACCACAATTGATGACTTTTTTTCTGCCACCACCACATACGTCATGACTCAGTCCATTTCAGTGCAGAAACACAAAAACGTACCCATTGCATGTGACAGTTCAAATCAGACAACAAAAATAAACATTGTAATAAAGTGCACAAGATCCATATAGATGTTAACAAGTGTTAACATCAATATATATTAAAATAAGTAAAAAATTAAGATATTTTCTCTCACCAGTGTACAAATATGGTTGTTTTTTTCTCCTAAGACGTTTTTTTAGACAGACCAAACATTAAATTTTTTTTTAACTCAAATGCATTCAAATACTTATGTTGCATAGAATTACATTAAAAGAACAAATGAATATGGAATCAAATGTACAAAACAGAAGTCCAACAAATACAAGTGAAATAAAAAGTTGGCACGGGTAAATATTTATTAATGTTTAAAAATGGTCCCACCCGCATTAAACTTGATTGTATAGGTGACATCTTGCTCTTTGTGTGTTGTTTCCTAAAAGTTGCATCAGCCCCATTTTAAACCTAAATTTGCTGATATTTCTTTTCTTTTCTTTGATTTTGTTGGTTTGGTGGTAAAATACAGACAGACGAACATGAACAAGTACATGGACACGGGTCTTCTTGCATACACAATAATATCGAGACACGGCCCCCCTGCCCCCATGCGCTCTTCTGAATCATCGCCATGGCTGAACTCTTGGGCCTGAGAGAACATTTTGATCACAGGCAGTGAAAGATGCTGGTTCACTGTGTTTCACGGGAGTCACTGACACAAACGAAAAATGTTCAACTTTTTTTTTCACAGACACACAGAAGAACCTTGACAACTAACTAATTTATTTCTTTTTTTATCTTAATTTGAAAACGATTTCCACAGTCAAACTGAAATCAAAGGGATTCACAAATACACACAAAGCAGACCTGCCAATAATCAATGCGGTGGATCCACCTTTGGTTTTGACACGACTTGTTTTAAATTGCTCGTCCACAAAAACAGTGAAGGGCCTTAATAAAATATAGAGCTTTAAGCTCCTACAGCAACCTAAAAGTAAAAATGTCACACACATGACATAAATATAATGAGCCTTATTCCTAAATAGTTGTGACATTCAACACAGCATGTGCTTTGGGTGAAAGAGCACGAGATGCTGCTCATTCTTACTGGAATTCCAACTTGCCCGGAGATATAATGATATAATAATCTGTCCCTGGATGATGACACGACCTACGATCACAGCCCTGATCGACACAGAAGGTGCATCGGTGTGATCAGAGGCCTGAAGGAGCCACTGAATGTGATAATGACCATCCTTGAGCTCACATAGGTCCACATTCACCTAACAGTAAGGACTGCTTACTGGATTGTCAGTGCGCCACCCACAGCCTCAATCTTGCAAGAACTTTAGTCCGCCTCGTCTCATATATAATCTAGTTATAAGAGAACAAATCTGGTACTCTAGATATATTCTGCATAAGCTATATTTTTTTCATGTTTTACAAATATCACACTGTACAATTCTTTGATATGCTCTGTTATCTGCATGTGGGATATCTGCTGTACATTTAATCTTCATCCCATTGCAAAGGTCAACAGTCTTACTGAGTTCTCTTTAGGCTTTGTAATGTTTTATACTGTTTTATGAATAGAAAGTCTGTCATATGAATAAAATTATCCATTGTTTTGTTCTTTTTGTACACCAAAGCAATCCACATCCTTCATAATATAGACTCTCATAAAGATGACATGTTGCTTTTGATCATTCTCTTCTTTTTAATTATCTGTCTCTCTGAAAGATGTGATTGCTCAGCCGTGCAGCATCAAAACAAAGTCTCATATGGATTGTAGAATTTGAGCCATGGTAAGAGAAAACATGTTTGCCCTAAAGCCATATTGCTGTAGAGTACCTCTCAGTACCTGCCTTGGTATTTGCATGCTTGCATTCAAGCAGTCTGCAGAGAATCGACAAGGGAGACGGTGAATATGTGTGTTGGCAGTGTTAGACTGATAAACATGCAATGTTACTCTCATATTATTTCTTTTTTTAACCACTTAAAAACTCCATAAACAAAACACATCAATTTTTTTTTCAACTATTCTTTTGCCAGATCTCATCTCCGCATTCACTTTTACCGGTCTGCAGAAATTGCGTTTAGGGAATGGTCTGGTTGGGACTGGCAAACAGCTTGTGCCAGCTGACCACTCTCTTCCTCATGTCCACTTTGTCAAGCCAGATGTAAGCTTCCCCTATCAAGGTTTTCTTCAAAAACTTGCCACCATTAGACACCAAGAAAAGCTGGAAAGAAGTAGATGGGGGGGGGAAGGGGAGCAAAGCATTTGTCATTTTACTGTACACAACAGTGTCTTGTAAAGTTTATTAGTACACGACAATAAAAAAGTCAAAAAAAGTTTTGTGATTTGACAAAGTTTAAGTTTGGAAGTTTAACTGTAACCATGCTAACCTGTATGGAATGTCCCGTTGGATTGAGGGGGAATCTGAAGGTCTCATTAAAAGAAGGCTCTCTGTCATGGCGGCAAACTCTCGTCTTTTTCTTGATGATCCTTTTCTGAGTGGCGACGTTCACCACGTACAGCTTCACATACAGGTCTGTGGTTAGAAAAGTTCCAAGAGGGTTGAGCAGAAACATATTTAATGTCATTATAAGATAACATGACTGAAAATATTATAACACAATTTCATATCCATACTGAAAAAATTAATGCATATTCAGACAATCCAGGGATGGGCAACTGGCAGCCCATGGGTGAGTTTAACTTTTTATTTTGGTTTAATAAACATAAATACACAAACACTTTTAAAATGGCCATTTAATCACATATGGGTAAGTGTGGAGTGCTATGTGTCCCTCTTAGTGTGTCTTCTTACGTCATTTAAGCTGCCCATCCCTTAAATAATCAAAGAAACATGCAGAATTTCCTGACCTGGCAGGTGGTCTGGGGTTTTGAACTTGTACGTGATGTTTCTGCACTGAAGGATTTCCAAGACCAGCTGATCCCCCTCTGTCTTCACCTCTTTCTTAAGAGCAACCTTGATTTCACCTATTACTTGTGTTTTACCACCTAATAATAAAAGCAAAGAGAAAAGGAGTGATGTTTGTGACTTTCATGTCTTTAAATCTCCCTCTAAACCTTGCATTCGGTAACTGCAGGTGGAGTTGCCTAGTTGCACCTTAAAGTAATATGTACTGCTGTTACTAAAGCTATGGTAAATAATTTAACACATTTAAATCATCAAACTCGAGCCTTTTCAAGAATGAAAAGGTTTGAGGCCGTCGCTGAAGTTTCACACAGCTCTTATTGACTGTGACATGTCTGCAGCTAATTAGGCATAAGAGCTTTTACTCGACAAGCTGAGTAAAAAGCAGTAAAAGAGACAATCAGACACCATGGAAACAACCTCCTGACTATCGCCTGTGTAACAATAACCAGGCTATAGCCTTAATTGACCCTGAGCACTTTGTTACTAGACGAAATGGGAGATGGAGGGGAGGCACCGTGACACATGAGCTACATGAAATGCAGATATAGTTATGGCAATGAGTGAGATAGTGTGACAACCACTTCCCTCCCACAACGACAAGCCATGCACCGAGTCATTACTCAGAGTTAATTTGACAATAACTACTTAACTTAACATTTGACACAACAGTTTATTCTGAAAACCCAGTTTAATTGTGACTAAATGAGTAATGGAAAGTGATTTTGCACATTGTACTCTGCAGGGGGCAGCCTGCAACTGAGAAAGAAAAGAAACGGGGCTTGCCTTCATTCTCTGGGGTGATTTGTTGGTTTTTGTCTGTACCGTTAGGAATAGCTTTACCGCTGTAAAAAAAATTTAAATAAAAAAGAAAGAAAGAAACAAACAGTACTGCTGTAGTCACAAAGTACTGTGGGATTATGTTAAAGCACTGCTGGATGTACAGTGTGTTAAAAGGGGCATACTCACATGCGTGGGACTTGGAAAATGGCACTGTCCACTCCGATGCCCACCCCTTCCTCCCCATCCAGACCTCCATACGCATCTCCGACAAGGCTCGGGGCAGACAGGACCACTGACCCTGAGACATCGGCCAGCCTGTGTCCCAGTCCTGTGGGAGACAAGACAAAGTGGGATGCTGGGAGGCTGAGAATCAGTCAGGCAGCCAGTCCATTTTTTGTTTACATCTCTCTGTCTATCCATCATTTCAATGCATTTCCAATGACAAAGCACTTTTCAAAACACTCCAGCTGACACTTTCACCTTCAACCTTCACCAAGGTCAGTGTAGACGAAAGTGTTTTATTGCATTTAGCTGTGCAGAGAGTAACTAACCTCACTTAATACACAGTGGATATCTTCATTGGAGAACCACAAAGCTAACAAATCAAACAGAACTTAGTGTGCATTGATACAAATGCTCATTCTTTGATTTTATTGGTTGTTCTCAAACCATGGCTGCTGTTTTTGTTACACAGTAAGTAAAAAATGGAAGTGAAAAATGTAAAATTAGCAATGACTCTGAAGTATAAAAATAGAGGAAAACTACTAGAATAAACACTCTCAGACATTCACAAACTTAGAACTACTTTATATGGAAATTACTAAATGGAAAATAACTTTTTTTGCTTGTTTATTATCATCATAGTTCTCTGTTTGACAATTTTTTCTCAGCTACATTTTAAGATGTTGTTTTATGGCATTTTATATACAAAGCGTAGGATTTGTTATGTATACTGTAGGAATGCATATATGGAATAAACTTTTCCTATATCGTCTCACCTTCCCTCGAAAGCTCTGCTCCTCTCATGGTTAGCCGAAAGCTTTACTCTCATTGGCCCGTGAATGCAGAGTGAGACTCCTGTTGACTTTTGAAACTTCTCGGTGTTTCTGCGTTTCCTGGTTTGACTCGGTCAGTCTCACATTTGTGTCCCTTTTGCTTAAGGCAGTGGGGATGGGAAAGGACTGGGCAGGGTGGGAAGACTATGTGCCATAACTGAGTGTACCTGTGTGTGTCTTAGTTTTTTGTTACTTTTTTGGGGGGGAGTTCATTCATATGAGACATGCATATAGACAGCAGCAGTACTGCAGTACTCAGTACTCAGTGGCCAGGAGCAAGGAGTTATGTTACTGCATGCTTAAAATGCTCCATCAACTTATCTCAGAGAAGCATTGCAAACTGTTTACTTGATTAAAGGAAATAAGACTAAGGATTAAACAGGAATATTAATGGATGGCATTTTAATTATGTTAACATAGAAAAATAGACATCATGTGAGGGAAAGCCATTGGTTTCTACTCTGAGGATCAACACTGGGGCTCTGTAGAAACCATGTGCTGGGGATTTGCACATGCAGAATTCTTGCAGAAACAGAGGGGTCTGACCCGTTCTTTGGGGGCCAAAAATATAATTTTTTTTTTTTTTTTTTTTTAGTTTTCGCTGTGTTAGCAACTCAAAATGTTCTCTCATGATGTCGTCTATCATTGTATGTGATATTTAAATTATAAAAACAACTAATAAAAAACGCAAATACTTTTAACTGTTTTAAGCACAGGTTGTGTCATATTTTAAACATGCAATGTTAAAATAACTGAGGAAAAAAGTATCAGTAAATTTCAAACCTATTATATGTCCTGTTTTACTTCATCTGTTTTTGAATTTGCTTACAGTCGTTCTAAATTAGATGAATATTTAATAGGGTAAGATTAAAAAGCTAATATATTGTGGGCACAAGTTTAAATGTAAGCCGGAAAGGAGGTCAGTGCACTTCCAGATCAGGCTTTTAATCCCAACAAAACTTGCATGCACTGGAGGGGGAGGGATAAGGAAGCATGTCACAGGAAGCATGTCACGGGTAGGGGAAGGATTTACTTGGTTGCAGGCGGGATTGTTGCACGGCAGCCTCTGCGGCAGCAATGGCTATCCCAGCATCCTCAAGGTGGGCCTGAGTGACGCTGCTCTTGCTTTGACTTCGGGACGGGCCATGGGAGCGCAGCTGGCCATCAGATGAGGACTTAGAGCTGCCGGGACTGCTGTGTGACTTTTCCAAAGGCAACATTTGCATGTCTGGAAAAAAATAATAATAATTTTAAAAAATTGCATTACAGTTGAATGAAAATGTGGCTAATGCGTTTTCACGAGGTTATTTCAAAATAAAGCTTTCTTGTAAAAGTGCTCCCTGTGAACGGAAAATTCATAACACTAATTCAAGTTCATAGGTTTGATATTTATATAGTGGTTGATATTAGTCCTGTCAGAAATTCTTAGTAAATTTTGTAATAAGGACATTAAAATTCTTAGAGAAGTTAAGACTATTTCGTCCAGAAAGAACTCTGGTTAGCTACCTCATTTAAAACATGTGCATTTTTTGACCTTGCCTCTAAAAGGAAATGGAATCAGGAATCATTAGGACCATCCAAAGGACAAAGATAGTTGTGACAACTTTATTTTATTAACCATATAAAACAGGATTATGGAAGCCTGTTGAGAGTATTTATGTAGGTTTCATGGTTCAAACAATCCATCAACAAAGATTGAAGAGATAGCATTGAAGAGATAAAAAAAAATGGCAGGTTGGCGTTCCTGGATCGCGATGTCTCGGTTTCGGATGGAGGATGGTTGGAAACTGGCGTATATCGTAAGCCCACCCACACAGACCAATATTTGCGTTTTGACTCCCACCACCCACTGGAACACAAGTTAGGAGTGATCAGGACTCTGTACAACAGAGCAGACAGTGTCCCTACAAACCCAGGAGCCAAACAGAAAGAGAAATCACACACACGACAGGCCCTGGRGCAGTGTGGTTATCCTGACTGGGCTTTCCTGAAAGCAGACAGGAAACACAGACAGGATTCCATGCAACCTTCAGGTGAAAATGAAGACCCCARACCCAAACCAGTGGTTATTCCGTATGTTGCGGGTGTTTCGGAGAAACTGAGATGTTTATTTTCTAAACATGATGTCCCAGTGGCTTTCAAACCCCAAAACACATTACGGCAAAGGCTGGTTCACCCCAAAGATCCGGTTCCCCGGCACAAACAGAGCAATGTTGTATATGCTGTTAAGTGCCAGGAGGACTGCGACCAGTTATACATCGGGGAAACAAAGCAACCACTGTTCAAAAGAATGTCCCAACACAGACAAGCTACATCTAATGGCCAGAACTCTGCAGTTTTCACTCATTTACAGGCCAGCGGTCACTCTTTCAGAGATGAGGATGTTCTCATTCTTGATAGAGAGGAACGTTGGTTTGAGAGAGGAGTAAAAGAAGCCATTTTTGTGAAGAAAGACCGTCCATTATTAAACAGAGGTGGAGGCCTCCGTTTTCAGTTGTCCCCCTCCTAAAGCGCGGCTATTGCCAGTATCACTCCACCCCCTGTTAACAATAAAAGTGTTAATTAGGTGTCAACGATAGCCATGTGATGTGAGTATCAGTCACATGGAGGCAGGGCTTAAAAGTCTGAATTTTGCCTGAAACTCTCAGACTGAAGAAGTCTCTTGGAGGAGAGACGAAACGTTTCATTAGAGAAGAACCCGTCCAGAAGACCTTTACAATTTTTTTTCCTTTTGATTTTTTACCTGGATTACTGAGATGCATCAGGACATTGAAGAGATAGATTGTGAAGTGGAAATCATATCAGTGAGGCATTTTTTTTTTTACCTTTGCCTGGATCAGGGAATATCCCATGGCTTCTGCTCTTAATCACAGAGTTTTTGGGTGAATCCTGGCTGTCATCTCCCTGGCCTGGTGCTTGACCTGGACCCATCCCATGCCACGGTCCAGACCCAGATATGTGGCCCTGGCCGTGTCCCTGACCTGGCCCAGAACCTGGTGGAGCTTGGGCCGCGTGGTGGGCTCTGCTGTGTTCTATGCTTTCACTCTGCTCTTTTAAAGGCAGCCAGCGAGGAGTGTTGTCCAGCTGGGCTGTGTTTGACAAGTCGATCAGAACCTGAAACAATGCACACACAAAGTGACAATAAGTGATGACAAACGAATGACCCACAACTTCAAAACTGTGATTCAACAGGAAGTGTTATGATCTTCGGGGTTTTGTCAGGCCTTTGTTTTATCAGTGTTGATCATGTTTTGTAGATTTTTGTGCACCAGTTTTTTTGTTTGTTTCTTTCCTTTTTATAACCATGTTTCTGTTTTCATACTCTGTATTTTTGTTGCCTTATTTTTGTTTTACTCTTTCTACACCTCTGGGGGTGAGCACAAAAAGTTGTTTTAATTGCAGGAGCTGCAAATAAGAAGCAGCCATGAAAATAATTGTTTAAATTCTCTAAAATGCTGCATTACAGAGCATTAATGCTTCTCTCATAGCTCCTTTTGAACAACATGGAAATTAAACAATTCCTTTTTTATTAGCAGCGACCAAGAAATTAATCTACTTAATATGCACTTTTTGTTGAGTATTTTTACTAACTTAACACAACGTCTTGCATTTGAGCAATCAATTTTATCCAGCAAAAAACATCTAAGTGTCTCAAAACCAAATGTCTTGTAAACAAACTGATTTCAGATTCACAGAGTTGCCTTGTTGCAGTTTGAGTTGCACATATTTTAAAATGCTACATGAATTTTAATGTTTAGACAAAACAATATCAATTATTATTCAAGTTCATTTATTGTGAATACTTATTTTATTTTTATATTGTGCTTTTGCATCTCAAAAGGGTAAGAAAGTCACAATAAGCTGTTGATGCTGGTGTCGGCAGGCTCCATTTGCTCTATGGCTGCTGACTCCAGGATGCAGTGCACAGTGCCATGCTTGACTGTTGCAGTGTGCAGCTTTTATACACACCATCTACTTAGCCTCATGACATCATTATACTATACAGCAAATGAAAGACACAGATGACATTTTAAAATGCACTGCAAAACTGCTGACTGTATTCAAGTCAAGATTACCAACCCCAACTTATTACTTCACACATCATTCATTAAATTTTCCTTTTAGTTTTGACTTGATGATGGTTTTACCATTATTATTCCAGAGCTTGCTTTCAGGAATGCAGGATCTTTTGCTTTAACACATCACATATTAGCCACATCAAGAAGACAAGGAGAAGAGTTTGTTTGAAGGATGATAACAAGGGTTACTATAGTATTTATAAGCCTGTGCTTTACTTATTTCTTTAGGCACATCAAATAAAGCATGTTTTAAAATATTGTACAAATAAAAAAAGATTAACATTTTATCGCATCAAGAAAAAAAATAATTTAAGACAAAAACTTGAGATTTTGACATTTTCCAGAAGCGCTTACTTCTCCAAGAAAGTCATTGGAGGAAGATCTGTCATAGTCCCACACTGTTACCTCCAACGTCTTCTTCTTTAGCTTAATGGAGAGAGGAGAGAAAAAAACAACAACATTGTTTTACACAGCATCCTGCATGCATGTCAGACAAGAAAGTGTAAGTTTATAAGTATGATTTGGTGACGTGTGCAGAATAGATATGGTGAGAATAGTGTAAAATAACCTTATCAAAAAACTTGTGGTGTCCCAATGCCAGTTTTTTTTTACGGAGTATGAGTACAAGTACTTCAGTTTGGTTATTTGCCAATCCTTACTGAACCAAGTACTTACTGAGTTTGAACTTAAACGTTACACAATGACTTTAAAAACACATTTATTATCTTTAGAACAATGGTGGCTTTCCTTCCTTATAAGCCTACAGTCCCTTTGGCTTTATGGTAATTTCTGTTGCAAGATTTTAGAACAAAAACAAATAACAAATATTACTTTTTTTTAACATTACACAGTATGGTATTTAAAGAATGTAAAAACCAAGATAAGAATATGTTGGGAAATATGCAGTATGTGAGTGTTTGCACAGTACCTGTTCCAAATGGATGTTTTTGTAGATGACAGTCTGATTCCACTCTGGGTTTAAGGTCCTCTGGGCATACTTGGTCCTTCTCTTGTTATCAGCACTGATGATTTAGTTAGCATGGAAAGTCATCAGTAACACATCGCATTAAGATACGTAACTAGACACACCTTCATTCAGTCTTACTCTGCGGCAAATACTTACAGACCAAAATAAACTGATTAAATAAACTGAATTTGTAGATGCTTGTAATGGTTGATATCCAGATGTGAAATCATAAACAAGACATGTTTGATTTGTAGCTAGTGACTAAGATGCTGTTGCAAAATCAAAGTGAACTCATAGGTAGAAGGTGAAACCTGTCCATGGAGTTGAAAGAGTTGCAATGACACACGTGTTCTCACATACATTAAAATAAACCGGACAAACAACAAAGGCCACAACAAAAGGATGAAAAAACGTTCGATCTGAAAGCAAAATAAAATGTCAACTGAAAGCAAAGATCAGCACCACACTACCTTGCATTCTGGACAACCATGACTTGACTGAGGGAGCCCAGAAGAGGAAGAGGAGGGCAGATCACACAAACAAGAAAGAAAGAAAAACATACAAAAGAAAAACTGTCAGAGAAGCCCAGAGCGCTTAAAAAGCAGTTACGAATAGAAAGGTGAGGCAATCAACATTCTCAGAGAGGTGTTTTCTTCATTCCTGTGCCCAACTGATAGATGTGTGACAAGTTGAACATAAAATCAGCTGTTGAGGCACCTTGTATGAGCACTTTCCTGCTAACACCAATTAAATACATAAAAGATACCCTAATGAATGAAGCAGAGGAGCAAAAGTACTCTCAATGAGCTTTTTATTTCTAACCTGTGCTGCATGTAGGTCGAGAGGGACCATAATCTCATAAACAGACCTGATGGAGTCATTATCTAAGAACAGATATTGTTACAGAGCAGATAAAGGCTCTATCGATCCTCTCTCCAGCTATTCACACGCTCTCGGGAAGAGAGCGAGGCAGACGGGGATGAGAGGAGGAAGTCTGAAACACGGGGGGATACGTACTAAAAATATTCAGCTGAGTCAAAACTAAACCTAGCGGGAGAGATTTTGAGCAAATATAGGTAATCTGCCACGTTTTTTATGAAAAAAACTTGACAAAGGATCTGTAAATCCAAACCAAAGAATCAAATTGAATCAGATTTCATAAAAAAAAAAAAAAACTTAAAAAAAAAACTGCCCTCTGTCATTCTCTGAAACAAGCTGAAGGGGTTAGTGAGTGTTAAACAGCAGGGTTCATACAAAGTTATAAAAAACTTGGGGGACACAAAACGAGACAGGCACAGAAGCAGAAAGACAAAGACAGACATCGGTGGGCAGTAAGGCACGCTCAGAGCTCACCCTCTCCCTGGTAAAAGGTAGACCTTCACAAAAGGGTCAGAGTAACCGTCGTTGTCTCGGGGGGCCAGGTTTCTAGCCTGCAGGACGTGCACAATCAAATTTCCTAAGCTTCTGTCATAGTTTATCTGGAGCTGTGGGGAAATGAGTGAAGCGAAGGCAGAGTTAGAGAAAACCACACTGCACGAGTACATTTGTATTTTGTTGCAGCCTGATGCATAAAACCATGTGGCGATTTGTTTTTATAATGCTTTTACCTGAATCTCTCCTGTGATGGGATGAGCTGCTTTTATCATCTCTGTTGGCTGAAACAGCAGTAAAAACACTGTAAGTGCATGGTGAATGAGTTTTATTAGGTGTTTATCATTTATTCGTCCAGAGGACCTATACAATTTTTTTTCCTTTTTATCATTTATTGTTTATTTGCACACTGTTGTTTTAGAAGAGAAAATGTATTTCTTGATGTTTTATTTTTTAACAAAATTTAGCATAAAAGGTAAGGGAATTTATGTTTGGTAGGTTATTTTTTTGTTGTAACAATGCTTTTTGGCAATAATTGTAATAAATAAATAAATAAATAAATAAATAAATGAATGTTTGGGTCTATATGCAGTGGAACTGCAATGCTTTGGTCTGAATTCCTACTTATTGTAACTCCACAAGCCCCTCTTTCACTCCTTTTCTGCAGTGTCTCTCAAAACAACTCGTTTATTAAGGACACATACAATATTTTCTGTTTTTCTGTATTAAAAAATAAGCATTTGTGCATATGTTGCCCATTCCATTAATAAATAACTTTTGCTCCAATGAACATACACTACAGTGTTCGGTTTATTCATTCTCCGATGAACACCATATAACCATCACATCCACCCTTCTTTAGGGTTGTTTCACGAAATATAAATCAAACTCTAGGATCCAAAGTACATAATAATTCACACAGGATTGATCAGGCTCTGTTTAAAACTCATCTCATCTCTGCTGTGGGTAGAATGTCTGCAAGTAAAGGACGTACCAAATGAGTTATATTGATTTACCTTCTGACGCTGTTTCTTGTTGATGGCAGGAGAGGCTGGCTGGCCAGGGCTTGGGACCCCACTGGAGGCCGCTGACCCAGTGCCTGAGTGAAGGAGGGCAGAACGTTCCAATGCAGAGAGGACCCCCAAGCCCCCTGGTCCTGTCCCAACTATGTCAGGGCCTTGTTGCTCAGATACCTTTTGCAGCTCTGCAGCCAACTGCTTAGGATCTACACCAGGGGAACGCTGCCCACCTGTAAAAACAAACGTGAAAAAATAAATCACATTCTAAATATACATAGGTGCACAGATGCATGCAGAAAAACAAGTTTTTATACATACCAGCTTTTAGCTGGATATGATGCTCCAGAATTTGTGGATGTTCAGGGTCAGACAACATGTTAAGGTCACTGTTTCAATCCAAACACAAAGTGTGTTAAATAGATAATGGAATCACAACTAGTGTATTTTAGCAGTAATATGTCACAGAGGCATATTTTGGCAGCTGAAGGGGTGTGGAGTTCATGGGAGAAAAAGATGGGAGGGGAGAACAGGCACCTTATTGCAACTAAATAGGCAGAAATTTCAGAGAGACAGTGAGGTAAATGGTGACAGATGTTACTCACAGTCTCACACAGAGCTCCGCCTCTGCACATGGCTGACCCACAATGCACTGCACCTCTTCGTAAGTCTTTCCTGTTAGAGGGACTCCATTCCACTCCAACACCTGCATTCCTGTGAAATAGGCAAAAACGACAAAAGCGTGTTGCTGATAAAATTATCATCAGCCTATTGTTAAAACACATAATTCAGCATGAAATGTTTAGTTTTTACAGTCACACGACAAAACAACAAGCAAACCAAAATAGTAAAACCTTTGACTTTTTGAGTTTGCTTTGTATGTTAACTGTGCTTGGATATAGAATCACACAAACAGTAAAAATGCATGAGATGAGACGGTTGGCAGGTTTGTTGGCTCATACAATACAAAATCATTAGATGTTTAGTGTAAAAGCACTAAAATTGTCATAATCTTTGATTTCTGTTTGTTGTGTCTGACTTTTGTATTTTGATCTAATTTCACCACATTTTACTTTGTTTCCCTGTTTTATCAGCCAAGTTTGTGCATTATTGTCTTTGTGGACTGAATTTGCATCCAAGGTGACATCAGACCTTATCATTCTGATAACTGTTGGGTTCTGAGGCCCTACTGAACCCATTACACCTTTTGTTATGTTATTTGAACAATTCTTAAACTCTTTTTTGGTGTAGCCGCTTTGCTGTGAAAGAGCCCAGTTGGCATGTAGGCGGCTTGATTATCCTGCAAACTGTAGCAAGTTTAAAAGTAACTTTCATCTACAATCTTGATCCATGTTTTCTTTGCAAGAAGCTGAATTGCAACAAGATTTGTCATTTTCCTCATTTTATTTATCTGTGATACACCACTGCACCAAAAATCTAAAAAAAAAATGTTCAGGAGTAGGGACAAATACAAGGATATTCAAAAGCTTGTTGATTATGTATGATGTGTCTATGCTTTCTTTTGTGCATTTGTGTGTCTATAATGATGCTAAATATAGTCTAATGACTAACACAGCCTACTAATGTGGGGAGGAGTTTTCTGTTTGCATATGATGTGCCTGGGAAGAAAACATGACAAAGCAGCAGGCGTAGGCTTTAACAACCGTCTTTGTTTGAAATTAAATTTACATAAAAACATCTACTGAAAGTACTTACTGCACTTGAATTATAAGATGCTTAAAAGTTTATATATATACGCACACACACACACACACACACACACACACACACACACACACACACACACACACACACACCCTCAAGCTCCCAGGCCTCTGGTAGAGGACCCGAGCTCAGAGGA
>NW_013952492.1:1443217-1449323 GCF_001266775.1 Austrofundulus limnaeus
ATATATATATATATGTGAAAAAACAAATATTCTGACAAAATGCAACACACCTGTTAAAAGGAAGTCTGTATTTTCCAAAAAATACACAAAACTAAAATGTTATAGATGTAAATAGACACTCCTGAAACTAAGCCCCAAAATACAACCATCATTGAAAATTTGTTGTATTTTTAAAGTTACGGACCAGTGTTTTCTCTTATTGTTATCCTTAGGCTGAACAGTGATGTAACTTTTGACACTGTCACCCATTACTATACGTTTCAGCAGGGGGTCTTCCTGTGTGGAGATTACATGTTCTCTTTTTGCATGCAAAGGTTTTCAGTGTACTCTGGTTTCCTACCCCAATCCAAAAAAAAAAAAAAAAAGCAACATGCATGTTAGGTTAATTGGAGACTCTGAGCTGACTTGACCTGAGGAGTGTAAATCCTCATGATTATCTGTCTCACATTTCTGTGTTGGCCCTGCAGTGAACTGACGACCTGTCCAGAATATACGCTGTCTTTCCCTTGTTGATTGCTGGGATAGGCTTTACCCCTTCTTGTTTTGCCTAATCATCTGTGTTTAATTCCGTGACTGCATGCATCTTTATTTTATTTGTTCATTACCCTGTCAGCATTTAGGTTCTTTAATTCTGTTCACTGCCAGATGATTTTCTAAGCATATCTGTTTGGATCAAATTAGGTTTTAGCTTCTCAGTTCCACTGACAATGAAGTTTATGTTTGTGCTGCTTCTATCTGCTTAGTTGTTCCTGTGTTACTGTGAGCATATTGATGTTTTTTGCACTACTGTTTAGTTAAGTCTGACAATAGCAGCTGTTTTCCATCATTTTTACAATCACCACCAACACTCTTATTTTTTTCACTTTCAGAGTTTTTTTCCTTTGACAGCACACATAACAGCTGGTGGTTTCCTGCCCTAAGTTAATTTAAAACTCTAAAAACTCACATTAAATAAAACAAAACAAAACAGAACAAAAAGATGAAAAACACATTTTTTTAAGGTTTAGTTGCAAACAGCATTAATCTTGACAGCTGTGCACATCAAGAAAATGAGCATTAACACTCTAAGACACACACACACACTAACTAAACAATTAAAATCTATATAAATTAATTTTATGTGGCTGCTATTTAGAAAAGCTGCTGAAGAACACATCCTAACATCTAAAGCTGAGTACAGTCTAAATGTGCTGCCTGTACACGGCTGAGTAAAACATCATTACAACTGTCAGGAGAGATGGATTGTAGGTGATGTCCAATCATTTTATCAAAGTCGTGTTTCTCACAAAGGGGTGTTATGTTAGCTTTGCTCACCATAAAGGCATTAACTGTGCAATGTGTCTATGCTTCTTGTTTTCAGCAGAACCTACAGATCTTGTCAGAGTCCAATGCTTTTTCCACTTTGTTAATGTTAGATAGTTCTACTTACTTTTTTACTGTTTTCTGTTCGATTTTTTTTGTTATCTGTGCCATAGACAAGAGCACATTCAATTCCATATTTTATATGTTCGTTTTTATCAGCTTTGTTAGCTCTAGAGACAAACTGGATTCAAAATGTGCTCTTTTAAAGGGGAATGGGGTACTGTGACTTTTTGAGCTTTATATGATGTTATAATAACATCCCCTCTTCACAAACATACCCAGAGTGTTGCTTTGATTCATTCCTGCATGTTGGAGAAACCCTTGAATCTCCTGTTGTAGTCATTTGGAGCTACTGTTGTGTCTTTTCCTGGTCTCTGGTTCCGTTTCGGCTCGGTTCGGCTGGGCTTGTCAGCTGCTGAGACCCTTCTCGTCTCTCTTGCGTATGCTCAAGTCTGGGGCTGCTCTGGGCCGGCTGGTTCGATCCTCCCGTCTGCTGCTTGTGTGCTCACTTCGGCTCCTGGTTGGTGGCTGCTCACTCTGGCTCTGGGGCTGGTGAGGCTTACGGTGGCTGGTGCTCCGGCTGGCTGTGGCTGGCTCCTCTCGGCCGATGCTGTCTGCTGGCTTTTKGGTCGAATGTCAATAAAACTCTAATCTAACACGGAATGATGAAGAGGCGATTTCTCAGCTTTGGACATCGTTTATTTACGAGAGAGAAAGAAAAGCGTCTACCTAGCTAAAAAGTTACTCTAACTCTGCCCCCGAGACCAGCGTGCGCGTGCCCCTGTCGGCCACGCTCGTTCACATTCCTTAAAGGGCCAGTACACGAAAATATACGACACTACCTATATGCATGCTT
Source organism: Austrofundulus limnaeus (assembly GCF_001266775.1). Taxonomy (NCBI): domain Eukaryota; kingdom Metazoa; phylum Chordata; class Actinopteri; order Cyprinodontiformes; family Rivulidae; genus Austrofundulus; species Austrofundulus limnaeus. Next base: position 1,445,436 of record NW_013952492.1, read on the forward strand.
GTACACAGCACCACCTTTTTGTACAAAGCTCCTCCCTGGAGCTCATTTCGCAGCCAAGTACCTCCCTGGAGCTCAGTCTGCAGCTGAGCTCCTGCCCCACAGAGCGCCCCTCCCTCCCAAGCATTGTTGTGAAGATGTGCTAAATTGTGAGTTTTGGAAATGGTAGGCAGTTCTTAAAGAGACAGAGGCCAATTTTAGATTTTTAGTCAAATATATTTTTGAAATATACAGTATTTTCATAAAAACTGAAGGTAACGTTTACTTGATTGTTGTATTGAATTGAACTATGTGCCTGCAGAATACCCCCCCGAAGTTTTGTTTCTAATTTCTCTCTGAGATGTTTTTTTAACAAGCACAATCAAAGTTTAAAAAAAAACCATCACATTGGAAAGAAACTGTTAAATTTTTGATGTTGCTGAATTTCTGTACAAAGCTAGAGATTTGAGCTACTTTTGCTGGCCAGGGTTATTAAGATTATTGTGAAAACACTTTTACAGTAACAAAGTTTACACAGATAGAATTATATATGGTTACAGATAAAAGCACATTTTTTAAATGTAATCTTTTTTAGGTTTTAGGAGTTAGGCAGCATTGACCTTTCTTTTCAGAGGCTCAGTGACAGTACATACTTTGCATGCAAGGTCAGGCAAAACATGATACTGACACATTACCCAGCTGTGGACTGACAAGCTCTATAATTTGTCTTGGTTTGATGGCCTTAAGTTTCTCTCCTCTATCTCTTCTTACCTTCAGCAACCTTTCTCGTCTGTTCGGCCACGCTACCAGTCATAACCTTGGCAATGTAGGCTCCGATCTCACCCCGACTGCCTGGAATCTCCTTACCCCCTACAACACGGATCCCAAGTCCATTCCCTGTAGTAAAAATATGGACAAAAATCCCATTTAGAAAATTTGAAAGAAATTAAAACATTTGTAAGCATTTTTTTCCCCTGAGCAATTCCAATGTTTTTTGCAGCATACCTGAAACACTGGGGTCATTCATGTCTCTCTTAAGCTTAATGCGAGTGTGAGGAAAGACGTACGGGACCAGTTTTATCTATAGGAGATTTGAAGGAATTAGTGAAGTGAATAATTGAGTGAACACACACACAAAAAAAGCTTGCATCACACCTGTCTCCGATCTGACATGTGGCTGCTCTGAGGCTGCCCTTCTCTTGGTTTATCAAACCAATCTGTGTCCTCTCTCCGCAGGTGGTAGGCTGGACAAGGAGAGGAAGTCATTAAAAATTATGCACGTACAAACCCACAGCCAGTGATTGAATGCCTGATAGCTGGATAAATCTCTGCTTTAAACATGGTGACTGCTTGACAGAGATAAATCTAGCAATCAAGCTGGGAAAACTGATTTTTTTTTCTTCCGTTATGCTTAGGAATTTTTTGCACATCCACCCTCATTTGTTAAAATGCAGGAAGATCTCTGATCTGCTCTCTTTGGTGAAAGTACAGCAAAATAAATACAAACTCTGTTCAGCTCCTGCCTTAACATCTACGCAATGCAATTATCACCAAAAGGCTTGTACAAAAGACACAACTTGCAGCATTCAAGAAAATTTCATTTCTGACATGCTTCTGATAGTAATGCATGCTGCTGTGCTATGCCATTGATTTTAACCATATACATCTTTTAAAAAATGGTTTTGAATAATCTGGCAATTGCCACAAGCTAAGGCTGCCCCATAGTTGCTTACTTTATTCTGTTTGTAACAAAATAAGATTTTTCAAAATCAAAAGTGTTTGGGAAGGTAGACTAAGTGTTGAAGCACAATCACACCTTCTTTTTCATTATAGCTGCTTGTTGTAAAATATCAATCCATGTTCAGACAATATGTCTGTACTATAAGTACCTATTTCTGAGAAATTGAAGTGCCACTCATCATACAGACCTTTCAAATCTTATATCAAATCTTTTATATCCATAGCTATATAATACCCAGAAGAGTGCATGTTTTAAAATCACCATTTTACAGCCCATAAAACAAACAAATAATAATAAAAAAATCACAATTTAAATGTAAAAAGCTCACATTAGCCACTCTATGATCAGAGATCCACAAATAAGTTGCATCAATAATAATGACAGAAAATGGACTTCTGCATGTTTTGGAGTAAAAAGCAGTGAATACCACTCAGCATCATTTTTGTGAAGATTTGAGCACAAATATACGCATGATTTTTCAAAAGTAAATATTTTAGGCGATGAGCATGAACACTAGGAATGGGTCTGATATGGTTACAAAACCACAGAGCAAACATTCCAGAATGACGTATAACTGAATTCACTATGGTGCGTTGCAGAATGAAACTAACATGTCAGCTACTACAAATGTATTAAATGATATTTATTGTTTACTAGTGAGATGTGGTGCATTCAAGGATGGTTCTGATATGTTTACAGAATCAGCCAGAGATGTGGATCATTCAAAAATCATGGTGCCTAGCATGAAGTTGTAAAACTTCTATGTAACTACATGGAATGCTGTCTCACCTTCTATACTCCAGTTTGTGCCTCCGGCTGGGATACAAAGTTATATGCTTTTTTCAGAAGTATGTTCAACATTTCTGTTTTTTTTCTTCACAGATGTGTGCTACATTTTTATTAGTATTGTGGATATTCTTTCGCACATGCAGTTAAAGCAATAAAATGCATGCTTAAAATTAATCTATATTACTAGCCTGGAAAAAAATGAAGCAGAAATAATGTACAAAAAAAATAGATAAATTGAAAGTTCTTTTAAAAAAATGAATCGAATACAGTAAATTAATGAAAGATGAAATTATACATCTTAACTTGTCTGTAAGCTACTTTTAGATACTCTACCGTGTCTGATACTTTCATGAAAGATTCTGGCACCATCTCTGTTCAAAGCCAGCATGGACTCACTTAGCACTGTAATAAAGGCAAATTGACACTTTAATGTGGCGTCAAAACAATTATTACTCTATCAAGTATTTATTAATACTTATTCTATTTATCTGAGTGTAGTAGAAGCAAAAAATCTGAAACCCATTCATGTTGCTTACATGTTTCACTATCAGTGTAAAAGTCATTACATATTCTAAAACTTAGTCCAACTGAACTGTTTTGCAATAAACCACTAGCTATTTAATGTTGCTATTTTCAGTGTGGTTTAATTTGATGACCAATTTACATACTTCCTGTCTAATATCTGGTTATTAAATGAGATCACAACTAACATGTGGAAATAAATCTCAGACGGGAACATGGACATCTCACACTGGCAGAAAGACATCTACAACAAGTAACACACCAAAATATTCTTTATTATTAAGATGGACATGAGAAGCACATAATACAAAACATGCAAGGATGCAAAATTAGATACAAATAAGAAATCAAAAAGTGTACAAAGACAAACAGTTAGTACAACACAAATGAGACATAATAAGTACAAAAAAAAAACAACTAAATGTTAGTCAGTAAAAAAAGGGTTACTGCATTACTGCATGGCTTCTTTTCCATCATAAGCCAATGAGGATATGGGTTTGTTTTTACATTAGTGTAACACTGACTCACAAAAAAATTAAAAAAAATAAAACCTGGTGCAATTTATGTGCCGCGTCATAACCTAAATTGATTAATGTATTACATCACAATGATTCAGCACTTGAAGATTTAGAAAGCGCAAACATGTTTTTACCTACTTTTAAAAATGCTGCTATCCTAGACATTTTTTGTTGTGCTTGCTTTTAAGACTGTTTTGATTTTTTAACAGAAATTCAAGTACATTTTTTATGTTTCAAAAATATACAATTTCATGATTTTTGTTTGTAGGACATCCTTCATGTGACACAGGAATTAAACAGACTAATCCACTTCATTTGTGTTGTTTAGTGACAGTATTATAT
>NW_013952492.1:1449858-1468885 GCF_001266775.1 Austrofundulus limnaeus
CATATATATATATCAGTTTGAAAATTTACAACACAAAACTTAACTTTGTGCAAAACTTTCTTCCATTTGAAGTCACTTTTTACCATGCAAAATTACTCAAATGCTGCATTGTTACTTTAATATATCTGTCTGAATCTGTCTTTGACTATAAAATATGGTTTGATGGTTTACATGATTTTTTGAAGAGTTCTGAAAATGTAAATGATTATTTAATTTTGAAAAGAAGATAAAAATAAATTCTGAATGAATGCATGCAAATGAAATCACAGATTCAAAGTAGATAAAACTGATTGGTGACATACATAAACTCAGGTCAAGAGTATTATGTATTGGCGAGTTTGTTTTATCAAAGAAAGGAAGGGCATGCATACATCTAATGTAATGTTTACCACAACAGAGGAAAATGCAGAAAAAAAAAATATATATATATACACACCGGTATATCTGATTCACTGGTAATTGAAAGAACCACTTGACGCACAAAGTCTGTACGACCACTCTGAATTTGCATGCATAGCAAGCAGGTCTGCACAGTTGAATTGCTGCAACAGTCTCAAACTCCATTTACCTTCGCTGTCAGACATGGCGCCTTGGAGATCATCCATGATGAATGCGATGTCTCTATCATAGCCCCGTGTACGAGATTCCTCCCTCATATGTTGTTGTACTTCTGGCAGGGAATGGCTAGACCCAAATTGGTCCCTAGAGTCAGCAGAAATAGGAGGAAGTGGACCAGCAGATGCTCTAGCCATACCCATAGGCTGCCCCACTGGGCTCAGAGGGCTTTCCTCCTCGGAATTCTGAGCCACAATGGGGATGCGGCCCCGGCTTTGGCTGATAGGTAAACTGGTGGGCTTTGCTCTGGAGACTCCAGGGGCAAATGCTGCATCCAAGACCTCCCCTTCCGTTTTAAGTCTGAGTGAGGAACTGGAGAGATCCCTTTTTATGGAAAGATCCAAGCCATAGACAGAAGATGGGCGGGAAGAGGGGCGAGAGGAGGGACGGGATCTAGTGCCACTTGGGTAAGTGCCATCATCATGAGTGGTGGCCCTAACAGTTGATCCAAGGCTAAGGGACTGCCCGATATTAAGAGAACCAGAAAGGTTGGACCCAAGGGAAGAACCCAAATATTTTTGCTGCTCAGACAAGTTTTTTCTAAGCCCAAATGTAATTTCATCCTGAAGTAACCTTGCCCTAGCTGCCAGACTGGACACAGAGGAAGCTCCAGACCCCATGTAGCTACCAAACTCAGGTTCAAGATCTCGACTTTCCTGAATTGGGGAAAATTTTGTAATAGCTTTGGAGTCTAAAAGGGCCTTTTTGTTCTTCATCTGTTTTTGGTAAAGCACTGCAGCCGGAAGTTGCTTTGCAGCCTGTTTTTCAAGAGTAAGTCTACCAATGCTGTATTTCTCCCCTTTTGGAAAATGGCGCAAACTGCTATCGCTTGAAAGATACTGGGGAAGGCCAAGGCCTGTTAAGTGTTCAAGCCCCTCTGTTCCTCGCCTGAACTCCTGCTTTATTTGCTGCTTCAGTAGCTTCAGCTCATAAGGCTCCTCCATAGCATCATCTTCTCCTTTTCCATAACGTGACGTGCCTAAAAATTCTGCCACCTAAAATGTAGGAAAAAATGTAATCCAGTTTAGGATTTTTAAGCAGTAACAGTCACTTTCCTCCTCTCAATCTGGCTAAATTGAATTCTATTTGTAGAAGATTAGACAGTGCTTCCAAAGCAAGTATTTGCTAAAAGTAGCTACAGTGAAACTAAAGCATTTAGGATTCTGTTATCAATAAGTCATAACTAATATTTTTGTCTTAATCCTATTAATATTGATGACATCACTGCATAAGAAAATATGACAAAATGTTTGCATTTTTACAAGGTTTGTTTAGTTTGCAGTTTTACAGGCTGAAACATAGCAAAATAAAGAAAGAAAAGTGATTGACAAGCAGCTTAAATGTAGACATGAAAAGGTGAAGATGGTGTAAAATATAATCTGATACAAAACACAGTATTTACCTCTGCGGTGCGCCTTGCTTCTGCTGCCCTGAGCAGTCTGTCGGCTTTTGATAGCTCCTTATCAGGGAGGTTGAATCCAGATCCCAGTCCACTACTGCCCAGCCCTGTTGAGGCTTTGGTGAGCTCCCCTATGTCCTCTATAAGGACATAGTTCCTGGCATTGTGGTGGTCAATGTCAGCATAGAAGGAATCAGCAGAAATGCTGGACATGGGACTAGAGGCCATGCTCCTCTCTTCTAATCCCACCCTTAAGTCTAAATTGCCATATTTCCCACCTAAGTGAGCCACTCCATAGCCACTTTCTGAAGAGGTTGGCACTATGAGTAGAGGTTGGTTGCGAATCACCTCATAGTTGGAGGTAATTTTAGGCCCCAGTTCTGACAGGGTGGTTTGACGCTGCTTTCCTTGCTGCATGAGCAATGCGTGTTGGTAGGTGCTCGACTGAGCCTGGCCATGGGAGAGGGAGAGTGTTGGGTAAGGAGACACCTGTTGATGGTATAGGGACTGCTGCTGGTACAAATTTTGCTGAGTGTAGTGACTGGTGGTTTGGGTCTGAGGCACATATTGACCATAGTGTGAGTAGGGACTAGTTAGTGTGTTGTACTGGGAATCAGCCTCAGTTTGTGGAGGAATGAACTGATCAAACTCTGACCGTGGAGCAGTCCGTGGTCTCTCAAGGCCTTCGCCACTAGTATCTCTGATGTTGCCAACCTCACTGTCTGACATGTAGTCTCGTTCCTCTGCCACACCCTGAAGATAGGCCCTTTCTCTCTTTTCTCTTTCCTTCAACAAGGCTTCCTTTCGGCGATTTATACCCATCTCCAAATACCTAAAGTAGCAAAAAAGAAGTGTTTCACAATTAAAGCACTAATAGTTCTCTAGGCACACTATAGAAATGGAAAACAATATTCCATTTTCTCACACATTTGTACCTGTTACTATGTTTAAGAGTGGAGAGGTCTCACTGAGTGTTGTCAAGGCAGTCTTTTAGCCCATAAGCTATCAAGGTGAAAAATGAAATCATGCACATGAAAAACATAAGAATGGCAAAAATGTATGAATTCAATGGCACCTGTAAAATGATTTGTTATTGTTTGATATTAGTATTTCTAAATGCAATAATGTCACAAAGAAAAACAAAACTTTCATCCCTCAGCTAACTGCTTTTTGGTTAAATGTGTAGCAACTCACCGCAACTTAGCATCAATTTCCTTTTCTTCTTCATCTAGCTCAGCTTGCTTTTTGCGAAGTTTAGAGGATTCTCTCTCGACCAGGTCAAGTTCTTTATCGATGTCTTGCAGGATCTTTGCCCGGGCCAATGTTGTGCTGCGTGCAAGACGGCGACGAGCAGAGTTGGTGCTGTAGCCTGACCTTCCACTCAGAGAGTCATCCTCAGGAGGGGGGTCTGGCAGTGTTCGCTTTACTTTCTTACTGGTACTAGAAGGAGAACCGCGACCCTAAAAAGTATAAATAAATATAAATACAGTGTATAATGTTGTAAAATACTACTGCAATAGACTTGTTTTATTTTATGCTCTTTGGTTCTCTTCTCTGGTTTTTAACATATTTGAATATGTGACCCATCAAATCGAAATGAGGATTAAGTCAAATTTAGTCAAAATGACCTAATTACATTTTCAGATTCCTGCTTTAAAAGCTACATTTTGATACCTGGATCATACTGATGTCATCAGCTTATCCAGAGATATGACTTAATTTGTCTTGTTGGTTATGATAACACTTTACTGTTAGGTCTAAATCTTTATTTTATGTAAACTTGTTGAGTAATTATTGATGTTAATGTAAAGAGGAAACCTCAAATAGTATTTGTATGTTAAGATTTCCCAGTTGTAAAGAAACAAAAACATTGCTAGCTCTCAATGAAAATGTTCAAATTTTAAGGCGTTTTTCCTCAAAATCAGGGTTTTTGTTGCTCCTGCTCAAAAAATGCTTCAAAAATGTTTTTTTAGGATTATATTTCAGACAGTTCATTCAAAAAAATAATTGATAAGGCATTTATTCATTACATTTTGACAAAATGCAATTTTTGCACGTTTAAATTAAAACCCTATATCTGCCTATTTTTCCACATCCCACTTTTGGACTTAATCCTCGTTTCGATGTGATGGGTCACATATGAATTACCCATTTAAATTTTTGATATTACATAGTATTTTATTAAAAAGGCTTTTAAAGACTTACAGAATAGCTGTCAGTGTAGTAGCCTCCGATTCTGTCTTCTGTTGAAGGACTGAGTGATTTAGGATCAGACAGAGACTTCTGACCAGCTTTTAATATCCGAGGGCCAGAAGAAAATCTGGTTGGATCAGCAGTTAACATTCTCTGCCCTCCATATGACTTTTCAGGGGATAAGGAAGAAACTGAAGTGTAGAGCACTTTAGATTTAGAGGGGATATCTGCTGTCAGCTGTGTGCTGTAGCCCACCTCAATGGGTGAATGCCTTCTGTCTGAATCTGTCTGACAACTCAGACTGCCGCCTCTATGAGAGTTTTCTGGAGCTGATATGTGCTTAATGATTTCTACTTTTGTATCCATTTGTACATTGGGTCGTTTAATAGTTCCAGAATGGTCAGTCTGAACAGATATTTCTGCCACTGTCTGAATGGCAATGCTAGACACTTTGGAGCCATGTTTCCCCTCATTACTATGCTTTCGAGAGCGTCGTCGAACTTTAGTGGGAGCATCCCATTCATCTTGGTCCTCATCATCAGACTGAGCTGAGCTTTCAATGGTTTTCTTAATCTTCTTTTTTCTTCCCATATGCTGCTTCTCTGTTGAGTCTTCGTCATCTGTTTGCACTCCACTATCAAGTATTTTTTTCCCAAGGTCCTGATCAGCTTGAAGCTTTACTAAGTTAAGATGACTTTCTTCTGTATGTATAGGTTCATCTTTGACAGGCCAATACTGACCACTGTCTCCTACTCCTGCATATTTAGCTTCTAAAATGTTTCCTGTTGATCCAGTGGTACCATAGTGCTCATCTAGCTGCCGCTGGAGTTGAAGTTGGAGTTGTTGGATTTGTTGCAACTGCTCTTTCTGTTGAGCATAAGTCTCTTGCTGGGCTACCATGTGGGCATGATGCTCTTCTTCTTGCTGAAGGAGAAGCTGCTGTTTTAGAGCTTGAAGTTCTTCAAGTTCCCTCTGGACCATAAGCTGCTCCTGTTCTCTGTAACGCTGGATTTCCTGCCTCTCCCACTCCAGCTCCTCAGCAAGACATAGCTGCTTAAGCTTCTCTAGCTCTAAAAACTCCCTCTCCATCTGATATTGAGCCATCTTAGTGTTGTCTAAGCCAGGGAATATTGGAGAAGAAGCTAGGGCATCTAAAGAAGCAGCAATTGCTTCCAGGGTGGTGTCTGAGTACATCTCTGGATAGCCAGTTATGATGTCAGCCAAAACTGGAGGGAGGAGTTCCTTAGATAGCTCAGCCTCAAAAGGAACTAACTGCCCTGGGTCTGTAGTAGGAATAAAGCCATAATAGGGGAGTAAGGACTGGTCTTGGACTTTTGATGTAGGTGTTAAAGTAGTACTAAAGATGGAACCTGGCTGAGTTGTAATAGCATAAGTTGATGGAACTGGTGCAGAAACTGAAGAATAAACTATTCCATCTGATGTTCTTAGAGCACTGTTCACACCAAACCCAGCTGCAGAGACCTGGGAGTATGGAGCAGTAATGGCAGGGTAGACTCTGGTTGCTTTGCTAGTGTAGTCAAGGGCTTCACCTGTCACAATAAGCAAACATAGATATTTTTACATTTTAGGTTAACTTGTAATTTCAGGAACAAATAAACAGTACAGTTTATTGTGAGGATCGTGCAATTTGAAAAGAAAATAGAGCTCAACTATACATGCAAATTTGAGGTTATTTTGGCTAGCAAGATGCAAAACCAAAGTACTGCGGGAGAACACGCAGGCACACACATGCATCTGTATAAAAGAAAAAAGAAAATGTGCAGCTGTTATTTAAGAAATAAATGCTTCACACAAAGCAAAACAAACTGAACATATAAGAAAATGTCAATATGGACAGTCTTAAATCTAAAACAATCACATGCATTAAACATCAAATGAATGCCAAATGTCTTAAAGGAAAAAAATAACATTGCTAAATAAAATTTTAAAATCTCAGGCAAATGAAAGCTGATTAAGCACATGTACAGTAACAAAATACTGACTACAAAAAATACACTCACCAGCTGAAAGTTTAGTAGCAGTTAAGTCTATGGCACCATCAGAAGATCCAGTGAGGTAGTCATAGTCATTTTTGAAATCATACATGGACAGTCCTGCTTCTGTCAGACTGTTGTCAGACACTGATGCTTTTATTCCATTAGTTCCTTTTATGCTGTACAGTCCAGCATTATTGTATTGATAGTGATCATCCCTGTATCCAAAACGATTGTCAGGCTGTTTTTTGTCAGGCTGGTTTGTAACGGGTGGCTGTGTTCTACAGCTTCCTGTAAATGGTAGCTTATAAATTACATCACAGCAGATGCTTCTCCGACCAGCAGTAAGGTCCACAGGAACTCCATCATCCTCTATAATGGAGGTCACTACTCCTGGGCTTGTGCCAGACAAAGCTACCATAGCTTTTACCGGCTTGTAGTTTGACAAATCCATGGCTCCTGTAGCCTCAAGTGCAAGAACTGCACCTCCATTGCTGATAACTGTTTGCGCTGAAGTCAGTGGCTGTTTTCCTGCAGAGGAGACAAGTCCTTCATAGGACAGATTGATGGGTAGGTCTTGAGCTGTAGATGCTGTTGTATTATACATAGGTGGGGTCTTTACAGGTCTGTATATGATTTGTGCTAGTGGTTCAAATGGTTTGTATGTGGTGAGAGGCACAGGCAATGACGCAACAGGGCCCTGCAAATCAAGTGGTTTCTCTGCTGGAGTGTTGCTATATGAAGCAATCGTGGCTGTACATGTTACTATTGTAATGCTGTCCGTGACAACAGACAAAGTTGTTGTAGGGGTAATTTCTGCACTGAGATTAACTATTTCAGGCTGCACTGCAGTGCTTTGATGTCCACTAGAGTCACTTGAAAAAGACTGACGACATGACATAGGTGGAGTAAGGTCCATGCCTTGGTCTGTCATCTTTATGCCAGACTTGATAGTACGCAGATCAATAACATCACCAGGATAGATTATTTTACCATTCTGCTTAGGTAAAGGTTGGACTTTTGCTATGTCTGGTTGTACAGTGATTGATACACTTTGTGGATGGACCTGTGGAAGTCTTTCATGAACAACAGAAACAGTTGTCCTTTGAACTTCAGTGGTGACCACCTGAGTGACTAGGCTAGACAGGCTTTCAGGAGGCTGGCCTGAGGTGGAAATGGAGGAAGAATACATGTGACTCATACTAGAAACCACTTTTTCTGTTCCTCTAACCTCTTGGCTCTCTATTGACTCTTGTTGAATTTTAGTGATTGTGACTGGTGCTACAGATGCAATGTCCTGTGCAGGGGGCATTGAGGTTCTCCTGGCATATTCCTCAGTGGTTAATATTTCAACAGGGTATTCATATTCAGATGAATAAGGTGATAACTGTGGTTGTTGTTCTGTTGATGGGATGTATTCACTCCTGTAGACTTCAGCTGCATAGTCAGTTGTGGGAACATCTTTTTCAGCTGGTATTTTTAGTATTTGTGCAAAGGCCTCAGCTGTAACCCCTTCCAGAGGCATTTCATACTCTGCAGAATAGGCAAATACATCGCTTGTCATGTATTGTGGTTGTTCTGTAGATGATATGGATGTTCTTCTACATTTAGTCTCTTCAGATGAAATAACTGGGATTCCTGTCATTGTATGATATTGTAATTCTGATAAATACATTGAATGTGTTCTTTCATTTGTATCATTTGTAATAATTTCAGTAGGTGTTTTATATCCAAGCTGTAAAGTTTTGTTCTCCAGTGATGGCACTGAATGTGCCATTACTGAGGATGCAATTATCTCATATTCCTGTGGAAGATTAGTAACATTTGAGTGTGTTGCCATTTGTTGATCTTCCATCACAAGATATGGTGGTGTTGTTTCAGAAGTTGCATGAGTTTCCATTTCAGCTACTGTAGGTATTGGTGATACCTGAGAAGTTCGAGGTTTTGGTGTGATTTCAGCCACTACTGTGACAGGTTGAGGTACTGGAGAAACCACAGCAACCTCTGGCATTCTAACACAAGTGTCAAAGAGCTCTATGGAATATTCAGCCTTTGTAGGGAGAGTCGCTCTTTCAGTAACAAGATTTACCTGCTGTGTAGGAATTTCCTCTTTTACTATGGGCATAATTTCTGCATCTTGAACTAATTGTGCTGCTGCTGGGAGATCAGACATTACTTTAAGGTTTGGTACTGATGTTTTTATTGGTACTGTGTCTGTGACAAAGACATGAGTAAGTCTGTCCTGTTCTTTCTGTATCACTTCTATTTGTGTTGAATCTTCTTGAGGAATGGCTGAGTGCCCTGAAATTATTCCATCCTGAAAAACCACATCATCTAACAGTGGTTTAGGCTGCAATGGTACAACTACAATTTCTGTCAAAGACACTTTTTGCATGGGTGAAATAGGTTTTGGTGCTTGCTGAAACACTTCTTCTGGCAAAATTGTTGAAGGAATTGTTTCAGCATCTGGGACTATGCTTGGTTGCTCAGGAACAAATGATGCAAACTGTTCTCTTGCAATGATTTGGTCTATATGAGGCAGAGCATAAACTTTTTCTTTTGGGGGCATTGTGACTTCTGACATATCTGTGGGTGGTGGCTGAGACATTGGTTGTTGTTGCTCCATATATATTTTCTTAATTGGAGGAACAACAGCATGAGCCTGAATGGGAGAACCTTCGTCTGATGATACTGTAACGACATCAGCCACAGGAAATGGTGGTTTCACAGCAGTGGGAAAATAGTCTCTCCTTGTTTGTATATCTGCAGCCACTACGTCAGAGGTTGTGACATGCTGTACAGCTAAAGTTGAGGCCACATTAACTGGAGGAGAATGCTTTACAGTGGGAACAGAGGCTCTTCTTACTGTAACCTGTGCTGAAAAAGCCTCAGTTGGTGTTTTCTGCTCAGCTTGTGTTGTCCGTACCTTTGAAACTTTTGAAGATGGGATGGATCCTCGTCTAATAGGTGCCTGGACTGTTACTGTCTCAGTTGGAGATCCAGGCTCAGAAGGAAGCGTAATCACCACATACGTTTGTAAACATTTGGCATGTCTAGGGGACAAAGGTGATTTAGGAGACGTTGCTCCAAATTTAGACTCCACAGGACGTGTAAGGCTAAGAGACAGAGCTTTTGGAGGTTCTTTCATCCTGGGCAGTGTTGCTGCTTTTGGTGCCACAGGAGGAGGAGGTGGTTTGACATGCTCTCCTGGTTTGTGGCTGAAAATGAGTCCAGCTGGAATTGATACAGGCTTAGGTGGTATTGGTGGTGGAGGCTTGGAGGCTTGGTAAAAACCAGACATTGCTACGGAAACTGGTGGAACTGTTACTGTAGAATTTGTGACTGGAGTGGGAACTGATGACTTTGGGTAAACAGCTGGTTTAGGTAAAGTAGAGGGAGGTGATGGTGATAAATCTGCACTAGGTATACTAGGTGCAACTTTCACTTCCACTGAGGTTTTAGGTGGAAACGGTGGACCTGTAAGTACAGCTGATGCTCTAAGAGGTAGTGAGGATATATCTGTTCTGGGTATATCTGAAATTGGATGGGTAGTACCATATGCATGTGCAGCAACTTTTGTATCTGTGTTATCTACATTTTGAGTAGTCTGTCCAGGTCCAAGTGAAGGTATGTTTTCCACACTTGGCACAATGATGACTACATGTCCATGTCTAGCTGGAGTCACTACTTGAGGTACATATGCACTGTCAAATTGATTTACTTCCATTCTTGGCTGTATATCTACAACTACTGATTGCATTGGCTGGGCAACCATTGTGCTTTCAATAGCTGATGTAGCTGATGCAACAACAGTCTTTGTAACAGGTATTTCTTTGGAAATCTCAGGCAACAATACAGAAGTAGATCGAGGAGGAGGGGGTGGTGGGACCTTCTTTTTGATAACAGTAGTGGATGCTGAAGCTAATGGAGGGCCTTGCTCTGACTGTGCTGAGACTATCATTGGTCTCATTAATGGAACCGCTGGCTGTATGGGAACTGAGTGTACCACTTTAGCTTGGGCTTGAGCTGGGGTAGTTATTAGAGCTGAAATTGGTTTGGGGGGTTGTCCAGCAACTGGTGCTGTTGTTGAAACCAGGTCAGGCATCTGGATTATGACTGGCTCAAGACATGATACCATACTGACAGAGGATGAAACATCGATGACTGAAACTGGAGTTGTAACTATGACAGGTGTAGCTGTAACTTGGGCAGTACTCTGAGATAAGACAACAACAGGGGCTGAGCTTGGCGCTGACACTTGTAAAACACCTGTGGCTTTATTAGGAACCTGCGACGGAGACGAAACCAAGTCTGGCATTTGAACCTTACCAGATTCAGCAATAGATGTTTGCACTGTAGGTGGAGTTGGAGCTATAGCTGTAAAAGACTTATATTTAAATTCATCCGTAGCTTGAGATTTGGATGGTTCAGAGACCAAATCTGGTATAGTAACTATAACAGCGGTGGAAGCTGGACAAGGGAATAAGGTTTCATCTAATTGTTCTGTTGCAACTGTGTCAGGCAACGGCACTGAGGAGTCTGAAAGCAACTCGTCTTTAAAAGATGTTGGGGGTGTTGGTGTGGAAAGTGGAGTTGAATCTGAGGAAAGAGGTGTTTGAGGCTGAAATGAAGAAGAAGAGGTTGCATTAGAAGCCAAACTGGAATCTGGCGTTGCTGGTGAAGTTGGGACTGAAACCGGTGATACTGTAGAAGGTGTAGTGGTTAGTTCTGGAGCTGATATTGGAATTGGAATTGGTTTTGGTTCTGGCATTTCACAGACCACACAAATGGGATCCATTTCAGTGGTTTCAGACAATGGTGGACTTGGAGATGGGTCATCTTTAGCATCAGAGTCATCACTAGGGGTAATGTCAGAGGAAATGCCTATAGCATATTCATCCGCAAGACTATCATCCTCTTCTTCACCGGATGAGCACTGAGTAATCTTAAGATCTGGTATAGGAAACAAAGCCTTCCTTAGCGCAGGATCCTGAGGAACCATAGGTCTTACAAAACTTATAGATCCACTTTGGGTAGTTGGAACAGCTGTTACTGCAGTACGTTTAGGGGGTTCAGAAGGCCGTGGAGGTGCTGGACGTTTCTTTTTCTTTACAGGAAATTCAGTTAAAGTGTCCATGCCTGGGGGAGGTGTATAAATCTGTTTAGTGACATGTGTTTCTTCTGTAGATATGGTCACCACACAGGTTTCAGCCTCTGATGGAGGCGTGTGGACCAACGTCTCCGGTGAGGAAAATTCCAATGCTGTTTGGGCTTCTTGGAATTCTTGCTCTATCATGATTAATTCCCTCTTTTTCTGCATCATCTCTTCATAAACCTCCTCTGGGGATCTAAGCTTTTTGAGCAATTGAGAGCCAGTATCAAGTTGTGATTCTTCTTCTTGAAATTCACTTTGTTTGATTTCAGGTTCTTCAACTAAGGACTCGTAAAGATAATCTTCTATTGCCATTCCTCCATAAAGTGGTTCAATATCTGGAGGACTCTCCCCTGGAATAGATTTTGTTTTCTGAATAATTTCTTCATATGCTTCATCAGCACTCTTTAATGATTTCGGTATGGGGTCCCTTTCTTTAAATTGATCAGATGGGGTGTACGGTATGACTGTAGCTGAAGGTTTACGTCCTCTCTGTACTGCTGTTCTAATCTCTGGATCTGATTCTAAATTGACAGAGTACTCAGAGCCAGATGTTCTATGACTTTTGTCTATTACAGTTACTTGCTTTAGATCTTCTGTAGATGATGCGTTTTCAGAAGAAGACAATGGCTCACTATGTGTCTTCATTTTTTCTTCTTCAGAGGAGTTTTCAATGGTGGGTAGCTGCTGGGGTGGTTGTTTGTGTCTTTCTTTACGATGTTTTTTGTCTCTAACTTTCCTGTGATGGGGACTGCTATCACTGTCTTCTTCCAAAGATGAAACTGATGTTGGTGAAGATCCTGGAGTTATGCTCGATGCCTGAACACTAGATGAACCCTTTGATAGAGATTCTGTAATGCTCTCAACTTCTTCATCAGTGCTTTGTCTTTGCCTCATGGCTGGAATAGCTTTTTTGAATGTGGTTGTGGTTGTTTCTGGAATATTTTGAAGAGTTGTAGTGACCCCAGTAGTAGTTTCTGTGTCAGCTTTTTGCAATAGAGATTTGTCTGGTATAGAAGCATTATCAAGCCTAGTGATCTTGATATCTTCTAGATTTGCCATATTGTCTTCTTTCTCATCTTCTGACACAGACATTTGCTTTTCTCCTCCCATACCCATAATCTCCTTGCGGATGAAATCGTCTTCCTCAATGGAGGAATCAGCACTTTCTGTTTTGATATCTTCACTGCTGGATGAAATAGTGCTAACTTTCAGGATCTTTCTTTGAACATGGGGGGAAGATGGCGTGAGGTCACTTTCACTGCTCTCATCCATAGCTTGTACACTCAGGCGTCTTCTCTCTGATTTAACTTTTTCCTCTACTGGCATAGTGGGATCTATATTTATATCATTTTTTCTTGCATCACTTAAATGCAAGTCACTCAATTCATGAACTACAGGTAAAATCTGGGGTTGATCTTCATCTGACTCCTCTGTTTGGAGATTGTTCTTAACCCTTGTTACAGGGACAGCTAAGATCTTCATTTGAGCTTCCTCGTTAGATGTTGAAATCTTTCTTTTAATCATTGAAATCTCATCTGTTTCACGTTTATCCTGAAAAAAAAATGAAAAGAAAGCAGTGATTAATAACATACTACACTTAGTACATTGTACATGTACAATAAAATGAAACAAGTTTTGAGCTCATGAGTTGCTCATTGTAACGGAAACCTTGGACTGGAGCTGAAAGACACATCTTCACAGCATTTATGCACAAAATAAAACAGCTTTTTAACCATGTGAAAATGTGACAAAGTTTGCACAATGTCTGTCAGTTTAAATTTTAACAAAAACAATTTAAAGGAAAAAATGCATTCATAGTTTAAAGTCATCACAGGTCTTTAAAATAGAATCAGTGGGTTATGTAAAAACTGCAGAAATAGGTAGCTCTTTTTGGATTCAGTCAGCTACACTAAAGAACCAACATCTAATATAATGTTTAACTTCTAATAACATTAACAAAAACTGAATCATTCTTACTGTAGACACTGGTTGAGACTCTTGAGTTGAGATAATGTCAATCTTTTCTTCTGTGATAACCACTTTCTTGATTTCAGCTGCCACAGTCGATTTTTCTTCTGTTGCTGCCTGATGTTCTTGTGACTTCAGTGGCAGTTGAACTTGCTGCAGAGAACTTGTTGGTTCTTTCAGTTGGATTTGATCTAAATGTTGAACCTCTGGAACTATACTCTCTGGAACAAGGTGTTCTGGTTTTGATTCCTTCTCTGGAACAACTTTTGCATCACAAGGAGCTATGGGGACATGTTTGTCCTCAAACCTTGAAACAGGAGGTTTACATGGTTCTGCATCACTTTCAGTTTTGAGAAGATCAGGTTTAGACTCTTGGAATTTTGAGGTTTCTGTCATATTTTTATCCATCACCACTATCTCATCTTTATTTTGCATTATTTCAGCCTTAAGTAATTTGGCATTTGGCAATGCAGCCTCTGGTATTAATTGTTCCAGTGTAGTTGTAGAAGGTTGTTTTCCTGCAGCAGAAGGTGTTGGTGCTGTTTCAGGTTCTCTTTGTTTGGAAGGTATGGACTCACAGGTTTCCATCTTGGCTGATTCTGTTTTTGCTTTTGTAGTTGGTGGTAATTCTACTGTCTTGGTTTGAGTGGGAACAGGTTGTGGTTTTGTGGCTTCAGTAGGGTGCTCTACTTTTATAGATGTTGGTGTTGTTTCAGATTCTCTTCGTTTGGAAGGTACGGACTTAGTGGTTTCCATCTTGACTGATTCTGCTTTTGCTTTTGTAGTTGGTGGTATTTCTATTGTCTTGGTTTGAGTGGGAACAGGTTGTGGTTTTGTGGCTGAAGTTTTGGTCTCTACTTTTGTGGGTGCAGTTTTGGGCTCTGTGATATTTGTTGCAGGTTTAGCCCGGGTCTCTTGCTTGGCAGCCAAATGTGAAGGTTGAGGAATCATTCCTGCATCTCCCAGTGCTCCTGACAAGGCTCTCTGAGTCTGGCAGTTCAGACACAGCCATTCCTTCTGTAAATGAAGCATAAAGATAACCTAAACTTAATAAACACACTATGTAAAACCTGAGGAAGACACAATAAAAGTCCAAAAAGTAATCTCATATGTTTCTTAACCAAAGGTTTTGGTGTTGATTGGATAAGTTTGTGCCAAAATAATGTTTTTCATAATCCTCACAATATTGTAGGTAAAATATAGTATTGTATAATGGACAACCAAGATCGATTTATTATGACATGTAAACCTATAATAAGTAAAAAGAAAAACTATTCAAATAAATCAACTCATAACCAACTAATTGTAATTTTACAGCTGTGCTTTTGAGGCATGCTCCTTTTTACTTTTTACCACACTTGCAGTATTTATATATACATTCTCATTTCCTACTGTACGTATTTGGTGTTGAAGACCTATTTGATGTTTTTGATTCATACAAATTTTGAAATTAGTTCTTAAAAGCTAAATCAGATTGAGCAAAATAGGTCTTTAATCTGTCTTACACCAGCAATAACAAAAAAAGTGTATATATGTTTTAATTTTTTGTGATTGTCCCTCCCAAGGGAATTATTTAAAACACTTCACCATATTTCACTAACACACTTTTCTCTCTAACAATATGTAAATATCTGTAACAAGTATTTTAGCCAATAAAATGCTTAAGCCACATCAAGGATACTAACTAATAACNATAAATAAATAAATAAATAAATAAATAAAGTAAAACTGCCTTGTTTATCAGTTAGAAATAATTGCAGAAACCACTTGTACTCGAAAACACATTAAGGTTTTTACACTAAATCTGTTAAATTTACAAATGTGAAATTAAAATAATAGAACAGAAACAAACAGCATAAAATACTACAATATGTGATGTTACCTGTTGATTTGCCATAAAAGAGAACATTTTTTCACAATTGTCCTGCCTTTCTCTAAGTAATAAAAGCAAACTAAAGCTTCAACAGTTTGCTTTGCTGAGTAATACCACCGCAGACACAATAATACAAAAATCAGTTGTCAGGCCACGTAATCAGTCCTCAAGAACAACACATTTCCACATGAACATGTATCAAATACATTGTCCATTAGCCTGAGCTGTTCCATAATAACATGTCTGCTTGTACAGCAAAAGGCTCCTACATCTCTGGTAAGACAGCAATAAAAAATGCTTACCTTGCAGAAGAGCCAATCACATTTTCTAATGAATTAGCTTTGCTTGCAATGCCATAGAGGCATGTTCTATCACATTTATGTGCCAATAATGGACAGTTAAAGACGAGGAGAATGCAAAAGCTGTCAACAGATAAAGCAGCATGTCTCTACTAGAAAACCAGCAGACAGAATCACAGCAATGCGCTTGCCTCTGCAGAGCCAGAAAGAACCAATACAGAGAGGAAGATTACACTACACACATATCCCATGCAACACAAGGAATATGTATTCCCTTTATCATGTAGATAACCAGTTAGAACTTGTACAAAATTAGCACTCTGTAATACTGGCAACAATATCTCAACAAAAAGTGAAAAGTTTTAATGTATTCATATTTTATTAACAGCTATAATATGTGGGTGTGTGTTTCAACACATTAAAATGGGCACTAGTGCAGAATGCAGTAACATAAATAACTGTATAATTTAGTCATTTGTATGGTGAGCTTAATAAGTACTCTTTCATTTTTTTACAGTACATACTGCCAAATTTATTGTCGTTTTATCAAATAAGTTTACTTTTTTAATTATTAGATCTTTAAGAGATGCCATTCTAAATGACCAAACACTTAAAATTAATCAGTCAAAGGTGAAGTAAAAAAATCTCTGTCTCAAAAAGTTGTTTGCCTGTAAAAGAGCTAAATTATTAATATTATTTTTAAATGAACACATTTTTGCACACATGGCTAAATGTATTAATGCTAACATTATACCTGCAAATTGTGGGCAACAGCAAGATGTTATGGAAAGCATGTTTAGCTGCAAGGCTAAAAAATAGCTTAAATGGCTGGGAAGTATTTATGAAACGCATAAATAATAATGAAGATAAAAGCAAAAACACAAATATTTGATGAAATGTCTTAGTAAATGTAATACAATGACTTCAATCTATCTCTGACACTGAGATGAAACAGAGATAATTTTGTACAATGGTTCCTGTTCCATTCAACAATTTGTTATTCTTGTTTACTTCAGTAGCAACAATACCTCATTAGCACAGAGCATAGGGCTTAATTATGCAAATTAGTAATTAAACCTTCTTTTGACTGATCTTTTACATACTCACCTGTGGAGATGTTTACCTATTGAATCAGGAAACATTAACTTGTATAAACTCACATTAAAATCTAATTCTTGCTAAAGAAAATGACCAAAGACAATACACAGTAAACTATATGTATTTAAAATGACAAACATTACCGGTACATCATACAGAATGATACCAGTCCAAATAAAACTCAATATATTGTTGACGACCTTCTAGTTCATTTGCTGCTGTCACATTCCCAGGACTTAGTCCAAGCTAAAAAATAAAATAAAATAAAATAAAATAAAATGAAATAAAGAATTTGTTTTTCACACATGATCCTCTATGGAAGGGGACACATCCGGCCCATGGATTAAATCAATGGAAGATTAAAAATGTATGATTCAATGCAACAAAATAAATTCATGACATTTTCCACATGTGATATTCCCGTTGTTTTACTGGAAGAAATAAAGCAAAGTAGGTTGGGCAAAACTGACATAAAAATGTGTTACAATTAAATTAGGCTTTCAGTCAAGAACAAATAATGTGACAATAAATGGATGACAAATGAACTTGCGATTAACATTGCGGCTTTGGTTCGCATTTTCTGGATTTCCTCATTCTCTGCTTTATGCTAGTGTTTCAAGTAATTAGCAAGTTCATTTAAGATTAGGGTTAACTCCTCCTTACGTCCTTTCACTATTGGGCTCACATGGCCTGATAACGACATCATTACATGGTATTAACTGCAGTAATTGCTAAGTGACAAATATTAATTATTGATAGTTTTACTAACAGTTAAGTGCACAAGATAGGATTTTTGCAAAACCCAATTGCGAAGTCAAACTAAAGCTCATGCTGCCTGTATTATTTCTATGAAAGTAGCATCAGAGCGAGCTCACTGACACTGTTAGCTAAGGGTATGGATTAGTGATGGGATAAATGGCTCTTTGAAGGGATTCGGATCTTGGGGACCTGTTTGTTTCATAGAGCCGTTCAAAAGAGCCATTCGATTTTGAACAAGTTACGTCATCACGTAGGGAAACACATCATCACGTATGGCGATGTGATGACATCATCACGGTACGTGGGTGGAACCATGTGTTTTGTCTAGCATAAACCCCTCTCCTCCTTTCCTGTGAGCCTCAGTACTCCATCGCTCTGCCTGTTTTCCGTGAAAAAGCAAAGTGGGAGCAATTTAAGGATGAAAAAAATAAAGATTATAAGAGGAATAAAATACTGTAAATAAAACTACAAATGGCTCATGACTACCCGCGGCTCGGCTCCTATCGTTCGTTGTAAAGAGCCGTTGAAAAGATTTGATCGTTCGTGAACATGGATACAATTCTAAGTTGATGTAGCTGAGAATTCAAATGGAAAAATGTTTTTGAAAATAATAAATTCTTCATTAGAATAAATCCTAATCTTATTAATAATACAGAAAAAAAGAATAAAAAAGTAGTAGACATACAAATCACAGCACACCATTTTAGCATCCTATGCTGCATCTCACTAGCTCTGTTTAAAAGCCATGCACCACAGCTATGGATCTTGGAAAGTTCCCATCATCCTTTTGTCTAATTAAATCTGTTTTATGAGTGAAGCACAGCAGTTTCATGCAGAGAGCTGTGGGAGAGGTTGCTTTGCATGATCAGCCTTTAAGCTGGATTGCTAGACCATCACATTGACAGCAGTAAGGGAATTAGCTCCTCTTCAGCATTTGCAACTGCAAATAAGAAAAGAAAATGTTGAAAAGACTAAATCAGGTAAGTTTAAGACTCTGAATATTAGGGGTGTTTGTCATACATATTTAACTCAAATTATGAAAATCTCAACTTTGCCATTCATCTGGAAATTCCATATTTTTTTCAGCCTGTGGTTTTTTATTAATTAATTTATTTATTTATTTTAGCTTTTGTTACTGGAGCTAGTGAGGTTCTTATTGATTTTCTGGCAGAAGCCTTTGGCTGAAGCTAAGATCGCTAATATGCTTGGCTTTCAGCAGCCCCCACAGGGCTTAGCTCTTCATATAGTAAGCCCTCTGAAAACAAAGAATGCAACTTACTGATCTGCAATAAGCAGAGTGCTTCGTTTTACACACGAGCTAATGTATCCCGACTGCCAGGCTGTCAACTCATGCATCAGCAAATGTCCCACTACTAAGGTTACAATAACGTGATTTTTGTTTTGTTGTTTTCTTTTTTTTCTTATATGAAGTCACTGCAGCTTTAGGAATAAACATAGCAGCTTTACTAAAAAAAAAAATTAAAAAAGCTTGTCAAAAGCAAGCAAATGTGAATTTGTTGAACACTGATTTTATTTCTCACACTAATATAATAAAATCTCTTCTGAACTGTCTTCTCTGAATGTATGAGCTACAAAGCTAAAATGTTAAGAATACAGCAAGCAGGGTGTGTTTAGTCATTTCACAGTATGACTATTTTCAAAGATTGTAACCGG
>NW_013952492.1:1469140-1495364 GCF_001266775.1 Austrofundulus limnaeus
TGTGTGTGTGTGTGTGTGTGTGTGTGTGTGTGTGTGTGTGTGTGTGTGTGTGTGTGTGTGCAGATGGGAGAACAAGAGTGTCGTGACCAGACATGACAGCAAAATGTGATTCAGCATATTTTAAATCTATTTGTTCCCCTGAGGCTAGGGAGCTGTGCCCCGAACCGGCTATTTATTCTGACAATGTGTTGTTTTTTTTAATAAAAATTTGCTTTAAAACTCAACATGCAATACTGAGGGCAAAAATAAATGTTGTAGCCATTTTCATTGACACTGTGATAGGTGGATAATATAGTTAAAATGGGAGACCAAGAAATAATGATCATAATAAATAATAATGATTGCAGCCAGGGAAACATTGATTAGCCGAGTATCCAGTTTCTTTGGAGACCTTTGCACTAAACATGAAAACAAATCATAACTGAAAAACAAATACAGTAATAAAAACAACAATTCATATCTTCAAAATAAAACTATATGAAAAACACGTTTGATTAATCTTGTGTTGGTTACACACCAAGCTTTAGCAGGCAAAGCATGATACACATGTGCCCTACTTGTCAAACAACAATATTTCCCAGGCTTTAAAAGGCATCAGCTGATGCAGAAAAACCAAAAGATAAAGATGGACACATTTTTTTATGAGCAGTAAATTTGCCTGAAGCAGACTTCTTCTCTTTCAAACCTCACTAGTGCCTTGCATGTTCTAAAAGGCTGCATTTCTGTCTTTCTGCTGAAAACGCCACACACATTTGTGACAGAGGAGTAACAAGCAGTTAAAATGACAGCTCATCCAATCCAGTGGCATTGTGTTTGGGCTGTCTTTATGTGACTTAAAGGAATGAATTCAATTAATAAACATAGCAGCACTGTGCTTATATCTCCCCCAGTCCACTTGCTATTATTATGTCCCCACTTTCTCCAGTGTCCACAAAAATGAAAGAGGTAATAATTACATAAAAAGCTCATCTCATTACAATATTGTTTCTCTTTACGTACTCAGACTGAGCAGGTGGTAGCCTAATCTGTGTCTTGGGAGACAAATTAAGGCTCAAATAAATAAATAACAAACTTCATTTCAAAGATGAATTTAGTTGTTTGGTGTCAGTCTGGGAGAATATTCTTGTTCTCATAACACTATCTGTCAACCTAAATATTCATGAAAAAACATGATTCATATGTCAGTTACATTTTGCAAAATGCTTCTGTCTGTGGCCTGAGAAACTGAGATAAGTTATTATGTAAATGCTAAATCTGTCCTACAAAGGAATGTCGATATCTTAGAAAACATGATTCTATGAAGATGTCAGAGTTGTTGCTTTTGACATTTCAACTAATGGCATGGCAAGGACTCACAGCAGAGTATCAAGCATGGTCCACATTAGTAGATAAGTCATAAATCAGGTATACATGTATCATTAGCGCCTGCACACAATGAGGAGAAACAGCTGAATTACTGATCTCTAGAGGAGCAAATGGCCATCTGAAAAAAACAAATCTCTGGTTCAACTGTAAAGCACCATGTTGTGATAAACCTAATCCATTTCACCTCTACTTATTGGCATATCACAGGGATTTGCAATCTCAAATCTCCCACGGGGTTTGAAGTTTCCCTAGGTCCCTGGTCTCCTATGGCAGCCATTCCCATCCCACTAATACTGTTGCACAACCCTCAATCATGGCTTTAATACATTTTCTGCTCTGCTAGGCTGCCGAGCAGTTATATAACAAATCTGACCTGTCCAGCAGAGAGACAGCCACTACAGTCAGCCACCATGCTGCATGCTGTTTGGCACGTTTTGTTGGAGACATTTAAAGTAGGGAATTAACTTGAAGATTAGAATAGATTACATTAGATGGTAACAGACCTCTGTTCAAATTTTAAGTGTGCATAGAGGCTCTCCTGTCTTTGCCACCTATATTCAATATTCCAACCACCATCTCCTGTGTTGTTGAGAAAAGTAGATGCTCCATGGTTTTCAATCTAATTAAAAAGCTGCACAAGAGTCAATCCTCCCATTTTTCCATCACTTCAACAAATAGAAGCTTGCTGACTACAATCCAAAATAAAAAAACTGTTGTTGATGGTACATGATTAATGACATCAAGTAAACTAAGTTATGAGATAGAATAAATTGTGTGTACGTTTCCTTTTTTTAAACCATTTATAATCTGTAATAATTCTGAAATGTTTTAAATCCTCAAAAAATGTTTCTTATTATATGACCTAAAAATGTATCTCAACAAAAAACCTACTGAGATAAGAGTTCAGTATTTTTACCCAAGGACATGTTTCCTCATTAAAAACAGGTCATCAAATGACTAATTTTCTAATTGACAGCTTATGAAGAGAAATATCAACCCCTGATTTGAAAACCAACTATGGAACAGCAGAATTTACACTGAGCAGGTTTACACCTGACTGGCAATAACAAAAGGCATTTATTGGTCACAAGTCACAATGAAATGCCAATACTTTAAAGACAACATTATGGTATGTTATTCTCCCTGTTCTCTTATACAGTATATTTCTCAGTGTGTAAAAAGCCATTAGTCTACACCACAGGGAGCCATTCTGTCTCAAAGAAAACACTGTTCCTAAAAAATCTTGCTTTTTGTTGTTTTTCTATTCTTTTTCATTATGTATGAGCATCATTATATATTTTCAATAATGCATTTGAACAATGCCGGCCACAATGGGGAATTTGGTACCCATATTATGCAGCTTCCTGACCAGTTATCTGTAATAACAAAGCAACCTGGGCTTTCAGAAGGGTTTTTTTATGAATTAAGATAAATAATTTCATATAATAATATGAGATCTTAATTTGCATTAGCCGGTCATTACATACAAACTAATTCCAACTATTTTTTCTTAAAAATGTTTATGTCTGAGTCATTTATGTTTTTTCTTCAGTTGGAGGCTTCTTCAACTTCGCTGTCATACATATCGCTACATAAGACCTTTCCTGCCCACAGCCATCAGCATCTACAATAAGTTTTTAGTTAAATGAGTTACAACAACACATAATTTCCCTCTGGGATCAATAAAGTATTTTTGAATTTTGAATTGAATTTTATTGTTAACATTTTAGGGTTTTTTTATCAGCTTCTCTGCAATATAAAGTATATTAACAAATGAAAGTGTTTATTAAGTACAAGGACTGTATATTACAATTATAATTATATATTGTTGAATGATGTGCATTTTAATAAAATCTATCTTTCTTATTTATGTTTTTTTTCTGCATAATTGTAAAACTGCTTTATAAAAACTGATAATCTTGTTACAGCAAGGGCACATAAAGTAGAATACAAAAAGAGAATTGTGAAATGTAAATAGATTCATTGCACTTACCGCTGCTGTATGGGGCATGGGGTTAAATCCACAGAGATTGCAGACAGTGTTCTTGCAATCAGTACAGTTGTTGTAATTAGGAGAGTCCTTCGAGCCCATATTGAGTTCAACCTTACAAAGTGGACAGGTGGGTGGACCTGTCTTAGAAGCAATATTGATCTGTTCTGTGGATTTCAGAGTTTCTGTTGGAGCTTTCGCTACTTTTTCTTGGGCTGATGGACCAGGTTTGGCCTGTTGAGGTATCTCTGATTTCTGTGCAGCAGGTGGTTTGGTATCCTTTGAAGGGGTTATTTTAGGAGAAACTGGAGGTGTAGTTTTGGGAGTGATGGGAGCTGTAGTGGACATCTTTCTTGGAATAGGAGGTGTTTCTTTAGGAGAGATGGGAGCTGTAGTGGACATTTTCCTTGGAATAGGAGGTGTACCTTTGGGAGAGACTGGAGCTGTAGTGGACATTTTCCTTGGAGTAGGGGGTGTTTCTTTGGGAGAGACRGGAGCTGTAGTGGACATTTTCCTTGGAGTAGGGGGTGTTYCTTTGGGAKAGACGGGAGCTGTAGTGGACATTTTCCTTGGAGTAGGGGGTGTTTCTTTGGGAGAGACAGGAGCTGTAGTAGACATCTTTCTTGGAGTAGGAGGTGTAGTCTTATTTTCATCATGAACAGCTGAGGTTATCAATGTAGATGCAGAACTAAGAAAAGATGAACCAAAACCAAACATCTTTCCTGTGACTGATTCAGCAGATTTTGCTGATGCCGTTTGTGCTTTAGGAGCACCGAAGCCAAATAAACCCCCAGAATCTGTTTTAGTTGGCTGAACTGGAGTAGGCTGTTTGGCAGGTTGAGTTGATTTTGAGGGCTGTGAGGGTAGCTTACCAGCTTCTTGTTTTGTAAGGCCTGGCTTTACTGCTGGCATGGTCCTTGAAGAAACCTGTACTTGTTGCTGTTTTTCAGCTGTTTTCTGCTGATCTGTCACAGTTGTTGCTTTCCCTTGTTCGGTAGCTGAAACCACCTGTGCCTTTTGCACAGCATCTCTCTGAGCTGTAACCATCTTGTCAGCTGGAGATGATACTGGGACTTTAGCTTCCTGGGTTTCTTTTTGTATTAAAGTTGTTTGAGTGTCATCTTTATGGATGTGCTTGTCTTCTACAGGTTTTTCCTTTTGCTCAGAAAGAGGCTGGGAGACCTTGCCTGGTGAGGGCTGTTGTTTTACAGCAGGAAGTCCCATGGACTCAGGTGCTTTCAGAGCTCTCTGCATCTGGCAGTTTAGACAAAGCCATTCCTTTACCTAAATGTTCAATGAAATGAAACATTAGAGAGGAGTACTTCAACACAGATTCTTTACAGACAAATAAAGCATGTACTAGTTAATGAATAAATATAAAAGGTGAAATAAATAACTGCTTTTTTCATTGTCAGTTTGTGAATTTAGAGAGTAAAATACCAAAATCTCACATGTATTTGCAAAAAAATGTTGCCTGTACTATTGTTAAAATTTAAACATTTTTGAATTAAAAATGCTGACAAATCACAACATGATGACTATTAAGTACCAGAATAAATGATCAAATACTATTAATTTGACATGCTAATTATTTTCAGCAATACATTTAAATGAGAATCTAACAAATAATTAAGCAAATTACAGCAAAAATTACTTTTGAATACCTCTGATATAGTTGGCATCGCATCAAAGCCACACTGAAGACAGACTGCAGTCTTGCATTCTGTGCAGGTCTTATAATTGAGTGGATCTTTGGAGCCCATGTTGAGTTTGATCTTACAGAGTGGACAGATTGACTGATCTGCTTTTGAAGCATCTTTGGGGTCTGCTGGTAGCTCTGGTGGAGAATCGCTCACTTTGGATTGTTCTGCTGAATGAATGTTATTCTGCTCAAGCTTCTCTAGCTTCTGTTCCTCAGCCTTTTGTGCAGGAGGTAGTTTGGTGTCCTTCACATGTATTGTTTTAGGAGAAGCTGGAGGTGTAGCTTTTGGAATGACTTTGTCTGCCGTGTACATTTTATGTTGAGTTGGTGGTGTAGTCTTAGATTCATCCTGCACAGCAGAAGAAATCAAAGTGGATGCAGAGCTTAAGAAAGATGATCCAAAGCCAAACATCTTCCCTGTCACGGACTCTGCAGATTTTGCTGCAGTAGGTGGCGTTCTGGGTCGGCCAAAGCCAAAGAAACTCTCAGACTCTTGTTTTGCAGGCTGAACTTGTGGTGGAATGGATTTAGCTGGGGAGGTTCCAGTTTTTGGCGGCTGTTTTAGTGGTAGCTTTTCTTCCTTTTGATCTTGTGAAAGAACAGATTTTTCAGATGGAACAGAAGCTTTAGGAGGCTTTTGTGATGGCAGCTCCCCTGCTTTTGATTCTGATGGAAGAACAGACTTAAGAGGAGTTGGGCCCTTTTCAGTCTGCTCCTGTGGTGCATCAGGTTGTCCTTTAGACATTTCTGAAGGTGGCTTTTTTGGAGCTGGTGAAACATCTACAGCTATAGGTGTAGCCTCCTTTGATGGCATACCAACAGAAGAGATTTCTGTTTCTTTGGCTCTAATAATGTCACCAAGTTCATTACTAGGGGAGAGGGGCTTAGAAATATCTTGCATTAAAGCTGTAGTTGGAGTTTCTTTATTCTGTACAGTGGCAGGGTTCTCTTTGCTTGGTGAAGGCTGTGGTTTTATCATAGGAAGCCCTGGAGGTTCAGAAGCTCCAAGTGCTCTTTGCATCTGACAGTTAAGACACAACCACTCCTTTTCCTGAAAAGCAAACACAAACCAAGACGAGTATTTAGTCATTTAAAATAAATGGTAAGTGGTAAATGGCTTGACCCAAGACACTTTACATAAGCACTTCACAAAAAGAACTCAGTCTGTGTTTTGTTCTGTTGGTTTTGATAGTTAAACACATTTTGTAAACAGAAACAGTAAAATGTGGTTCCTTTCCAATACATTAGTGCATTACAACCAAACAAATCTAACCACATTGTCACAGCTTTCCTTATATATTTAGTTTTAATGATTATAATAATCCCTCAATAGAACAATTGTTTATTATACTTTTTAATTTAAAAAGTGTAACAAAATAAAAAAATAAAAATATTTGACTTCTATTTTGTAGTAGCAGCTACAAAATAGAAGTCCATTTGTTTTTGTTTGTTTGCTATGTTCTGGATGATTGAAAATTAATGCCAAAATGTTTACCTTCACATTTGGAATTGGACTAAATCCACACTTGTTGCAGACAATGCTTTTACAGTCAGTGCAGGTGTTGAAGTTAGGGTTTTTAGAGTCCATGTTAAGCTCCATCTTGCAGAGTGGACAAGTAGATCCACCCAATTTGAGGGCATCCTTGGGAACCTCTGGTTTTGCTGAGTCTTGTAATTCTATATCAGCTTTGCTCTGTTTTATTGCTGAAGGCTTATGCTCTGGAGGCTTGCCTGGTGTCTTTTCTGGTTCGGTCTGTCGCTCCTGTTTCTGTTCAGCCTCCCTTAGTGGAGGCTTCTTTTGAGAAACTGGAGGACTGGACTTTGGAGAAATCTGTATTCCTGATGTCTTGTCCAAAACTTGAGGAGAGGGTTTCACAAGCTGATCTGCTGTTTTTTTAATCTCTTCAACATTTTCCTTCGTCTGTTCAGAAGTCACTTCAGACGGTTTGAAACTTAATGGAGTTTTCTTCTGAACTGCATTTTCACCTCCTGTGGTGACAGAAAGGGCTTCAGCAGGTATTGGTTTTACAAGGTCTGAAATAGCAGGCTCTGCCTTTTTGCTTTGAGGTGCAGAGGAAGTTGGAACATCCCCTGCAGGTGGCAAACTGGGCTTCTCTTCTTTTGTTTGGCCTGAAACACCAGCTGTTTGTAAAATCTCCTCTTTGATTTGTGCTGCATCGTGTGTTGAACTGTCCCTCTGAGTTTTGTCTATTACTCCCACTTTTTCAGTGGAAATAACATCTTTGTTTTGATTGGCAGTGACATCTTTTTTGGAAGTAGCAGGTGAGGGCACACCGCTTGGTGATGCCTGAGGTTTCATAAATGGAGGCTGCCCTGATACATCAGCTGCGAGAGCTTTTTGCATCTGACAAGTCAGACACAACCACTCTTTCATCTGTAGAAAAACAAAAAACATTATTTTTTTAGTTGTTGTTAATGACTAAAAATTAGTAGAGCAGAACATATTAAAATACTGTATGTTACTGTCTTAAGTATTTCAATTGGTAGTACAGTTCAGCATCAGTTAACAAACTAACACAACATACTAGGGGTGTCCCGATACCAGTTTTTCTCAAACCGATTACTAGTACTTCAGTTTGGGTACTCGCCGATACCGAGTAACAATACCGAGTGCTTACCGAGTTAGACCTTAAACACTTCAAACTGACATTAAAAACACATTTATTTTATTCAGAATAATATGGTTCTCCTTTCTTAAAAGGCCCATAGCCCCTCTGTATCATTCAAATATACTGCATGATTTATACTGTTGCAAATTTTTAAGTTTTTTGTTGTCAACTTGAATGCATTTCTTAAATATGGATCAGACAACTTTTCACTGGTGCATCGACTATCAAATCCAGTGTCTGTATTGGTCCAGAGTATTGGGACATTTTGAATGAGTACTTGTAAAAATGCTTGTATTGGGCCCGGTACCAATACTGGTATCCCCAGCAGAGGTGATATCGAGACATTACTATAATATACTTACTGTAGTATGCTGGATTATAAAAACACACATAATATAAATAAATCCTGGGTGAATTTCACTTACCTCTGACTGATTTGGCATAGGATTAAATCCACACTGGTCACAGACTATGTTCTTGCAATGAGTACATGTATTGTAGTTATGTGGCTCCTTGGACCCAATGTTTAGTTCAGCCTTGCACAGTGGACATGAGGCCTGGCCTGGTTTGACTGCAGATTTTGAGGCTTCTGTTGTCTTTGGAGGTTCTGGTGGAGCATTGTCCACTTTGGCTTGTCTTACATCAGTTGTCTTGGTCTGATCAAGCTCTGGTTTTGTCTTTTCTTGAGCAGCATGAGATTTAGACTCTCTCGCTGGGGATAATTTAGGAGAAACCGGTGGAGTGGTTTTAGGCTGATCCTGAACTGCTGAGGTAATGAAATTAGATGCAGAGCTGAAAATAGAGGAACCAAAGCCAAACATTTTTTCACTTGCAGACTCTGCTGACTTGTCCACTTCAGGCTGAGTTTTACCACCACCTAATGCAAAGAAGCCTCCTGAATCTTTCTGTGGTGTCGCAGCAGCATTACTTTGCTTCCGTTCAGTCGATCTTGTTTGACCTGGTGATTTGTCTGGGCCGGATGTTTTCTGTGGCTCTTGTGTTTTTATCTGAGAAGGAACTGGACTGGCTTGTTTCTGCACAACTGGCTTGTTAGCAGTCTCAGATATATCTGGCTGTGCCTTTGCTGACAGTTTCCTTTGAGGTGACTGTGGTGCTGATGACTCTTTCTTTCCAGGCTCAGGTGTGCTAGGGGTAGACAGCTGCGATTTGAGAGAAGCCATATCTGGGGCCTCTGTCTCTTGAAGGGTCCGCTGCATCTGACAGGTAAGACACAACCATTCCTTAACCTGAAAAATAAAAAAATAATATTATGATCAGCCTCTATTTGATAATGACATGTGTCTAAGTATCATAATTATGATACAAATGACAGTCTTAAACAGCTTGTCAAGGTTCACATGAAAATTTATTTAACCTATTTGGTCTTACCACTGTTTCATTTGGCCTGGGGTTAAATCCACATTGGTTGCAGACAGTATTCTTGCATTGAGTGCAGTTATTGTAGTTGGGTGGATCCTTGGAGCCCATGTTGAGTTTGATCTTACACAGTGGGCAGGTGGATTGGCCTGATTTGACACTTTCTTGAAGACCAGCTTCTGGATTTGACGATCCTGGTGGTGTTTTGTCCACTTTGGGTTGTAGTGATGGAGATGTCTTTGTCTCTAAGGATGGCTTCTGAGGCTCACGTTTCTGTGAGGCAGGAGACTTGGTTTCATCTGGTTTGGGCTTTAAAGATGGTTGACCCTCTGCTTTCTGGGGCTGATCTGGTTTCTTTTCCTGTTCTACTTTCTGCACAGTAGATTTAGATTCCTTTGCAGGAGACATCTTGGGGGGCCCCTTGGGAGAAACCGGTGGTGTTGTGTTGCTGATGGAGTTTAACATAGAAGAGGCTGAGCTAAATATGGAAGAACCAAATCCCAACATCTTCCCACTCACTGCCTTTGTCGCTTCAGGCTGAGATTTAGAATCACCAAAACCAAACAAGCCTCCTGACTCTTGATGTGCTTCAGGAGTAGCGTTACTCAGTTTGCGTTCAGGTTGGCTTGGCTGATCTGGAACCTTCTTCTGAATCGGTTTTGTTTTTTCTTCAGTTGATTTTTGATCTGTGGTTTGTTTCAGTGAAGCAGCATCAGCCTCAGATAGTTTTTTCTGGGAAGAGACAACCTTTGAGGTCTCCTTTGTTTGTTCCACAGGGTCAGGACGGTCTTTTATTTGAGGAGCAGTCAGATTGGAATCTTTTGGCTGAGCAGGAGCAGATATAGGAAATTTATTGGGCGATGTTTGGGACTTTAAAATGGGTGGTTCCAGAGGGTCAGATGTTCCAACTGCTCTTTTCATCTGACATGTAAGACAAAGCCACTCTTTTACCTTGAATAAAGGAGATAAAAGGTGAGTTAATTCAGAATTAGGATTTAGGGAAATTGAGAACATGAAAAATAATTCCTAAAACTCCTCAATTGGTCTGTTAGTTTATACATTTATTAAAAAGGTGGCAAAATGTGATTGAAATTAGGAGAAAAGAAACTGTATGTTTCTGTACTTACCTCTCCAACAGGCATGGGGCTAAATCCACACTGGTTACAAACAGTGGTTTTGCATTTAGTGCAGGTGTTGTAGTTTGGAGGGTGCTTCGAGCCGATGTTCATCTCAGTCTTACAAAGTGGACAGGTTTTCTGGCCTGCATCTGGACCTCTTTGAGAGACTTTTGACGGCTGTGGTGAAGCATTTCCATCTTTGCTTGGGGGAATCTGGTCAGATTTCTTCTCTGGCTCTGGTTTCTGAGGAAGAGGTTTTTTCTCCCTGGCTGGTGACATTTTAGGAGAAACTGCAGGTGAACTTTTTGAAGAAAGATTGGACAGAACAGACATTCTACGAGAGCCTGGTGGTGTCGTTTGCGAATCTTCCTGAACAGCAGCTGATATCAAACTGGATGCTGAGCTGAAAATGGAGGAACCAAATCCAAACATCTTTCCACTCAAGGACTCTGTTGATTTTGAAACATCAGGCTCTGTTTTAGGATCACTAGGAGATTTTTCTGGTTCATGTTGTGCATCTGGTGTACCTTTCTTGTGTTCAGGCTGATTCCCCTGGTCAATCTGTTTTTGTGTTTTCTGACTAACAGTTAGGATAGGCTTAGTTTCAGGTCTTTCAGGATCTTTAGTATCTTTAGTTCCAGATGTTACTGCCGCACTCTGTGCCTTCTGAGGTGAACCTTGTGTGGTGCTCTCCTTCTTTTGAAAAGAAACAGGTACTGGGGCTTCTGTTTTTGTTTCAGATTTGAGTAATTCTTTCTTTTGATTTTCCTCTCGAGTCGGAGCTGTTATTTTCTTATGCATTGGAGATGAAGAAGTTTTGTTGGTTCCACTTTGTGGTTTCACTGGAGGTCCTGTGAGTTCAGATGCACCAAGAGCTCTTTGCATCTGACAGTTTAGGCATAACCATTCTTTAGCCTATAGAAGCATACATAAAAGATAGAAAACAAATTATTTCCAACACACTTGTGTAAATTCTGTAGTGATGTGCAACAGAAATATAAACCTAGTTCATAACTTCCACATGTTCATACTGGTACTTAAACGAACTTGTATTTTTTGTCAATCAATATTTTAATATTGCTTTCACCAAGAAAATCACGTGGTTAATCTTGATATTTAATTTAGTTTTCACAAGAGTCATTCAAAGACACTAAGCTAAAAAGATACTTTGTTTTTAAAGAAGACAAAAAATGATAGAATGTCTTTGTGATTACCTCTGACACATTTGGCATTGGATTAAATCCACACTGGTTGCAGACAGTTTTCTTGCATTCTGTGCATTTATTGTAGTTGGGAGGATCCTTGGAGCCAAAGTTGAGTGCTGCCTTACAGAGCACACAGGTAGATTGACCTGCCTTTGAAGCATCTGAAGCCACTGGAAGTTTCAGAGGCTCTTGTGGCCCTTTTTCTACTCGAGGTTGTAGCAAAGGAGAGGTCTTGGGTTGTTGAATCTGTTGTGGTTTCTTCTCCTGCTCATGCTTCTGAACAGGGGATGATTTGGTTTCTTTTGCAACTGGCATTTTAGGAGAAACAGGTGGCGTTGTTTTTGATTCGTCTTGTACGGCTGAAGATATCATAGTAGATGCAGTACTGAAAATGGAAGAACCAAAGCCAAACATCTTTCCACCAAGTGATTCAGCAGCTTTTGCACTATCAAACTGAGGTTTACTCTTCTCTGGTCTGGTTTGGCTAGTGGGGTCTGCTGGTTTTTGGGGGCCGGTCTTCTGAACTTGATGTGCAATTTTTTGGCCAGCGTCTGAACTGACATCTTTCGGACTTTTGGACCTTGGCTGCTCGGCTGGTTTTGGGGGGTTCCGTTGAGGGGAGCCTAATGGTGAGCTCTCCTTAGATATTCCAATTGTTGATATGTCTTTCTGTTGAGAAGGAGTTTCCTTATTTTGTGCACTAGCAGCTTTATTTGGTGAGGCCTGTAGTTTCATCTTGGGAGTTCCTGGAGGCTCAGATGCCCCCAATGCTCTCTGCACCTGACAGTTTAGACATAACCACTCCTTCACCTGCAATAAATCAAACATTACACAGATAAAAATTAGATCAGTGTTGTCGCAGCTTTAAGGAATGCATGCTTTATTTACAAAAACTATGTATAATCATTGTCCTTGAATCTTTTTATTCATTCAAAAAAATGTGGAATCACTTCTCAAAGGATGTTCTTTTGATCATTAATTTTGTATTTAAAAATATACAAACATGTCATAAAACTACAAATTTCCACCCTTATTGTAAGAAACATATACATTATTTTAGATTAAGTCAATGACAAAAAAATAGAATCATTCAGATTTAAGGCAGGCAAATTAAATAATAATTTCTAATCATTTTAATTGAAAGAACGTCCTCCAGAAGTGGTTATTCCAATCTTTTCGTTTTTTTTTTTTTTTTTTTTTTTTTTTTTTTTTTTTTTTTGTGTGTGAGGGGCTGTATTATCTTACCTCCTGAACATTTGGCGTGGGATTAAATCCGCATTGATTACAAACAGTGCTTTTGCACCCGGTGCAGGTGTTGTAGTTGGGGGGATCTTTAGAGCCCACATTAAGATGCACTTTACAGAGAGGACAAGTCTTGGAAACAACAGGTGAAGCTGAAGCTTTCTTTGGCGGTTCTGGTGAAGGTTTGTCTGCTTTTGGCGCTCCTGACTTTGGACCCATGGCTTGCTTTGGCTCCTGCAGTTTCTTCTCTTGTTCTTGTTTCATTACTGTGGGAGATTGAGAGTCCTTTGCATGTGACACTTTAGGCGAAACTGGAGGTGTAATTTTGGGCTCATCTTGAACAGCTGAAGTCATCAAAGTGGAAGCAGAACTTAAGAAGGAGGAACCAAAGCCAAACATCTTTCCAGTCATCGATTCTCCAGGTTTTGCTGTGTCAGTTTGACTTTTAGGACCACCAAAACCAAAAAATCCTCCAGAATCTTGGTTTGTGGCATTTCCCTGCTTTTGCGCAGTTTGAACTGTCTGCTTTGTTTGTTTCAGAGGACCTGCCTTCTGGTCCTCCTTTGGTGTTTCCTGACCAGCAGCTGGGCTCGCCTCTTTATGTCTGTCTAGACCTTCCGCCTTGGCAGGTAGTGTTGGTTGTGTTTTCTGAGGGGACCCTTGAACAGACATCTTTTGAGGTGCAGATTGGGCTGCAGTTGCTTTTTTAAATGAACTGGCTGAGGATGTCTCTTGCTGTGGTTCAGCTCCTCCGGCAGCTCGTTTCACTTGGCAGTTTAGACAAAGCCACTCTTTTCCCTTAAAAAGAAAACACATAAATCAGCTATAAATGAACACTTATGGCTCAAACATAAAATAGCCACAGAAAGGCAATGAGTGGAGGTGACCTATTCAGGACACAACAAGAAAGACTTGTTAAAAATGATGGAATACAGTGCGTAAACTGTATGGGGTTTCACTGACACAAAAATAAAGGAGTCTGAGCTAATGACCCTTATGTTATTCTATTCAGATTCACATTGTTACACCAGTCAGCAAAGTTAGGTTTTATCATTTTAGATTAAAAAAATCATAAAAGATGGTAATTTAATTTGGTTTTTCCATATAATTATTTGGTTGAGCCTGTTCTGAAATTTATAATGCTAAGCTAAGGGGAAAAAATTGAGGCAAAGCTACTAGTTCTGCACTTTAGCCCACACATACATACTGCAAAGGTCTTGTGAAATGTACTGTGTATTTTATTCTAATCCTGGTCTGGTACTGTTCCAAGCATTTTTATAAGTGGCACAACAAGATCAAATAGCCTTGGACCTCCTTGGCAAGGTTGATACTAACTGTGCATTGAATTACAGGGTCAAGTGTCAAGTCCTTTGTGCGTCAGGTAGCGTTGAGGCTGCCACGTCTGTTTACTCTGCACATGGTATTCCCTACAATACCTGTAAGTGTGTGTTTGTGTGTGTTTAAGTGCAAATTGTGTGGTTTAGTTTGAAAAGCACAAAATAAATATTTTTTAATCAAAACCAACCATCAGTTATTGACACAGTGTGAACGGGTAATGAGTTCTTTAAAAGCAGCTTTTTAACTTGTTAAAAAAAATTTAGGCAGGTAATTAACATCATTGGCAAAACAAATGCATTCATGTCAAGCTGTACAGATTGTTTGTAAATTACACAGATTTTCCCTCATATAAGAGATCTCACAGATTTTTCAAAGTCTCGGATTTTTTTCAAAAACACAGCTTCAAAATAATTTCACATCTCAGAGCCTATAGGACATAATGAAAGCAAAATCATTATTAAAATTAACACCTACCAACCAGCTCTGTTACTAGCAATAAGTTCACCACCTCTCATCGTCCTCCTTTCCCTGCTCCTCTGCACTACAGATGCTGTTTACTCCCCCACGTTCTTTCTGTCTCTGGGGCTAACAGTCTGATTGTCCCCCCACCCACCATTGTATATGAATTTTTGAGGGTCAAGACATAGGTGAACATCTGAAGGGGTTGACATGTATGCAAATGTAACATACCGTATGCATGATGGAGTGCCATAACAGAATAACTGGTACATTTATAAATTTGGAAAAATTATTAAAGCACTTCATTTCTACAAAACCAGAAATAATTGGTAACAAGCACTTTTTAAATATTTTACATACTGTATATTTTTATGTATCATTCAATGTTTCTACCATTAATCGATTCGGTGAGCGCTACGGCTTACCTCTTTTACATTTGGCATTGGGTTAAATCCACATTGATTACAGACTATGCTTTTGCACTCAGTGCAGGAGCTGTAGTTGGGAGGATCCTTTGAGCCCACGTTGAGCCCCATCTTACAGATTGGACAAGTAGATTGGCCTTTGTTAGGAGCACTGTGGGAGGTTGAAGTCGCCTTTGGAGCCTCTGCTAATTTACCCTGGCCTGCTGACTGAGCTTTTGCCTCCTGAGAAGTTTGTTGCTTTTTTTCTTGCTCCAACTTTTGGCCAGTAGCTGATTTAGTGTCCTTTGCAGGTTGCATCTTAGGAGAAACCGGTGGAGTGGTTTTGGATTCGTCCTGTACAGCTGACACTATCAAAGTAGATGCAGAGCTAAAAATGGATGAACCAAAGCCAAACATCTTCCCAGTCACTGTGTCATCTGCTTTTGCAGGTTCCTTTTTGGAACCACCAAAACCAAAAATCCCTCCTGAACCCTGGTGGGGAGCAGAGGTGGCACTGCTTTGCGTCTGTCCAGTTTGACTGCTTAGTTGTGGTTTTTGAGGTCCAAGTTTTCTCTGAGTCTCAGGTGTCATTTTCTTGGGAGATGCTGGACTGACATGTTTTCGATTTTCTGGTCCTTTTTCAGCTTCATCCTTCAGTGGCACGTTTGTTGATTTCGACTGCATGTTTTGCGGTGAACCTGGTGCTGACATTTCTTTTCTAATGGGTTCAGCAGAAGCTGGTGTCTTGGTCTGTGAAGCAGAAATTTTGCTTGGTGGGGGTTTTTTCGTGGGAGGTCCTGGTGGTTCAGTCGATCCTTGAGCTCTCTGTATTTGGCAGGTAAGACAAAGCCACTCACGGCCCTGCATGAAAAACAGACATGCACATAATGTACATAAAGTAACTGCAAAGGAGAGAAAAAAGCCACCACTTTCAAAATTTATTAAAAACATTTAAAAATAACCTCGAAAACTCAAAGCACTAAAAGTATGTGAACATAGGTGATTTAAAAGGACACAACACTAAAATAGCTACACAAATGAAACTGTTTCTTCGCTATTTCACGTGATATCAGGGTAGTTGTGGAAACGTTTAAAACATGCACAGTGGATTTGGTGAGTGCCATGGAGGTATATATCAAGTTATTTTACATGATTGTTTAATGAAATTAACATAATTAACAAATATATTCATTTATTGTAAAAATCTTACAAAAAAATGTGACACAAATCCAGTTGGGCTTGCTTCAATCAAACAGATGCTATGACAGATGTGAGCTGTATGGACGCCATTTTTGCTCCTCCATGTTATCACAGATGCTAACAGTGGGCAGGATAGTGTGGCTCACTCTATTTAAGTCTATGGTGAGTGCTTAAATCAAGCATTATCTGCTGTGAAGTATCATGTTAGGAGAATATCTATCAGTTTGATTTGCACAAAAAAACATAACAAAAATGAATTAAAAAGATTCAATACTTACATCAGAGTCTGGAGGGCTGAAGCCACACAAGCTGCACACTTCCAATTTACACTGAGTACAGGTTTTATAATTAGGTGGTTCCTTGGCATTAATATTAAGTTCAGCCGTATTACAGACTGGACAAAGAGTTTTAGAAACTGCTTTGGACTGAGATCTGGCTCTGGTTGCTCCCACCGATGGAGACCCTGCTGGAGTAAGGTCAGGTGTGCCTGCTCCCTTAATGCCATGTTGTTTATCAGAGGACTGAAGCTGGGGTGTGGCTCGGGTTCCTTTTTGTTGTTGACCTGCCTTAGTTGTGTCCTGTTTTTGCTGTCCAATTTTTGGTGACTGCTGCTGTTGTTGCTTTTCTGATTCTGACCCAACTTTTGTGGGCCCCTGTGCAGGACCTTGTTGCACTTTTGTCTTTGATGGAGCCTGTTGTCTGTCTGGTGGGATTTTGGGAGATTCGGGTTGGGCTCCACTCTTAGCCACTTGCTGAGCTCTAGGCTTTGGTGAACCCTGCTGTGGTGGGCCCTTGGGTTGTGTTTGGGGGCTTTCTGTTGCTCTACTTGACGCGGCCTGTTGTTGTCCAGTCTGTCGATTCCCCTGCAACTGTGGCGAACCTTGTTTAGAAGGAGGCTGAGACTTTTGCATAGAGGGACCTTGGCCTGATTTTGTGGGGCCTTGCTCTTGTTGAGCGTCCTTTCCATGAGCGGCTCCAGTCTGCTGCTCTCCAGAGGGCTTCTTCCCTTGCTGAGACAATTTTTTATCTCCTTCACCATCATCTCCAAACAGACTGAACTTGTTTACAGCAGAAGACATAGCATTTAGGGGGTTGGCCCCGCTAAGAAATTTGGAGGAGAACATTTTGTCTTCCTTCTCTGCTTTGTTGTCGTCGTCCTCCTCACTGGAGCTGAAGTCTACAGGACAGTCAGAGTCAGAACAGGAACTGTCTCCTCTTTGTCCTGGCTCTCCAGTAGAGGCCTGGGCTGGAGCTGCACCTGTAGAGAGGGCATCTACAGCCTTCCTGCTGTTGCTGCTACTGCTGCTGCTGCTGCTGCTGCTGCTGCTCCCTGGGCTCTCCTCAGGCTCAGCATCCACATCAGACTTCCTAAAAGCATGACAAAAAAAGGTAAGTCAGATGTAAGTTGACAAAAACAAATCAGGGGATGTAATGACAAGGATTTTTTAACAATCCTACATGCAATAAAATCAGTCATGTTGATTAATAAAAGAAACTACTGTATATGTCTAATGAAAGCAGGGAAACCAGATTTGGAGGACACATAATCATGTATTCACTGATTAAATGTCGTGGACTTTCCACCCTCAAGTAATCACTCATAACTCAAGACCATCAATGAGTTGCATAATGTGTGGTGAGGACTGAGGTGCATCCTTATCTAAATAAATCTATTTTGCGACAGACGGTTTGAACTTTAAATCCAATGAACGTTGCAACACAACAATTACAATATGTGCTTTATCTCAGCTGGAACCATTTTCAATTGGAAAGAAAAGACAGACATATTTTAAAGTTCTTCTTTTTCCACATTTAAATCATTCAGTTGGGGGTCTATGTACAGTGGAACTTTTATTCTTTGGTCTGAATTCAACCTTACTGTAACTCTACAAGCCCCTCTTTCACCCCTTTTCTGAAGTGTCTCTCAAAGCAGCTCATTTTGAGTTTGTTTCTATAAACCCAAACAAGGCACCCCCCCCCCACCAGCTTCCAAAGCAGTCCATTGTAGCTTGATAGAGGGGTTCATGACTATAGAGGTGCAAAAATATCTTGTTTACAACTTAATTAAAAGATGTCTACAAGGGAAGACTTGTCCCTTATGTTAGAGTCAGAGACTGACCTAAAGCGAAAGGAGAATGAAGACAACATAATTGTAGTAAGTCCATACCTTATGGCAGTTCTGTCACCAATACTGTGACAGAAAATGTCATAGAAAAAAGAAAGAAAATTGAACAGATTGAAAAATATGACAAAACGGAATCGGAATATAAATATATCTATGTAACACTATGAGAAACTAAATTCAATGTCTCTGCGCTCCTGGAGACTCCAAGTAGCCTACAGCAAAAATGCATTTAATAGCTAAAAAAGTAGATTTTGCATATGTCCCCTTTAAGTGTTTTATTCTCTGGTTTGATTCAGGACCAGGTTCAGTGTATGAGCCGCTCTGTTGATTACGGATAAAAGAGAAATGCTCTCCTTCCAGCAATGCAATAACAACTAATGTGCAACAACCAGGAGGATGCCTCACTTAATAAACCTCTAAGTAAATAAAGAAATGCAAAATAAATAAACAAATAAATAAAAACAATTTAAATGTCTGGCATAGATTTTTTTTTTTATCTCTAGTCCAGATTAAAACCAATAATCCCATGTTCATCACCTGATTGTGTACAAGTGTGGAATCACACGCAGGACAGGTTTCACATCAGTGAGACGAGTAAACACAGGGGAATCTAGCTCTCTCTGTGGAGGAACTGCAGGCACATCCGGGTAGGGGCCCAGCTAATGCACACACTGAACACTTTATAATACTCCACACATAATAAACACCTCAATATGCCAAGGAAAAAGCAGCATGAAGGCGATTGCGGGTCGGTGTTTGACCAAACTACACCTCTCTTGTGTTACAGCTGTTCCCACTTCGCACTGCCCACATGCAGTAAGGCTGCATAGGCGGATCTCATGCATCCACAGCAGTTCATGTCAGTGGAAAACACAGCATTCCTTCTACGTTAGATTTTAGTCTGCAGAGGAAAGGAGGTGATGACAGATTCAATAGAGTCTGAGAAGAAAAAGGGAGGCAGGGGGAAACACATTATCGCAGTCGTTTGTCCTTGACAAAGCACCTGTTCGATTACTAAAAAAAAAGTCCGTGTTTTTTTTATATATTTATAAACATGTATATTGTATTTTAAAAAACAGCACCGAAACCAAGCGAAAAGCTCCTGTCGCCGCTTGCAATTGCCCGACACACCATCTGCTATCCGCGCCGTGTCCCCCCCTCATTCCCTCCCATCCTGCAGCCGAGCATCCTTCACCCTCCACGGTCACAATGTCAAACACCGAAGCGCGCTTCCCCCCCGCGGGGAACCGGAGGAATCCGTACCTTCACCAGCAGCAGAGCTGTCTCCCCATCCTCCGTCGTAGAGGCTCGTCGGAAATCCCTGCCCAGCTCCGTGCCACCGCCGACGGATGGAGGGCACAGGGCAGCAGATTGAGAGCGACCAAGAACCCACTCCGCCTCCCGCTCTAGTGCGCAGGCGCCGCATCTGACAGGTGATCACAATATATATCACGCACGGAAATTGAAATTAAAAGGGACAGTTTTTCCCCCTCCTTCCCCCGGAGTCACGTGTGATCAGCGGCGAATAAAACCTGAAGAGTTTTTTTTATTATTATTATTCCCATCCGCGTGGATGTGACTGCGCATTTTGCGTGGATGTTGGTCACATGAGCAGAGTGGTTTAGCTCTCTCACTGAGGGCTAAAACCAATTCATGAGAGCAAAATCAATTCATTTTGTTTTTAAGCTCCCCTATAGGCAGTTTATTGTCAAAAGCTTGTGTTTATGTATGAATTTAAATTAATATGGGCCTATTTTCATAAAATAGACCCATGTCCTTTTCTGTTGTGTATTCCTGTTTTGCATTAGTCTAGTTTTAGTTATTCATTGCAGTTAAATAACAAGCCACATGTTCCCACTATTTCCATCCATCCGTTATTACCCACTTCTTCCTTTCAGGGTCACACGTGCCCATATCCAGTCACTATGCACAAGTGTACACCATGGATAGGTCACAACAGGGCCACATGAAGACAAACATTCACTCTCTCACTTACAAGTTACCAATTAGCCTAGCATGGTTTTTGGCCTGTGGAAGGAAAGAATGCCCTGAGAAAACCCACACATGCACAGAGAGAACACACAAACTCTACCCAGGTGCCCGATGTTCTGCTTGCAGGCAACAGCTTTTTACCAACTGAGCCACCATGCCACCCTTGACCATTTTATGTGATAAATAGAAAAAATGTGTTTGTATTCTTATAAATAATTTTGTATCTCAGTTATTTTAAAGTGATATTTCCAACGTTTTGAAATTGGGCTCTGTGAAAATTTTCAGAAGAAGAAATAACCTCTGTTTGGAGAAACATTTTAATTTTAATTAACAAACTGATGATTAGTCCCAGCAGACTCAAAATCAAGTGTTTTAGGCTGCACCAAACATGCATGAATATCATAGGAAAGTTTTAAACTGATAATGTTGTGAAGGTTTAGAAAATAACGAGTATGAATCACAGCTATGGTCTCCAAATTATGACTGTTCAGGTAAACAAGAAAACATTTTACTAAACAGCTCATTTTTGTGTCAATTTATCTTTTTTTAAGTTTTTTGATTGATTGATTGATTGATTGATTGATTGATTGATTGATTGATTGATTGATTGATTGATTGGTTGGTTGATTGGTTGATTGATTGATTGATTGATTTCAAGTCAGTCAGAACAAAATTATACATTAATCACATTAGATTCGAATGAGAGAAAAAAGAATGAAAATCAGTTTATAAT
Source organism: Austrofundulus limnaeus (assembly GCF_001266775.1). Lineage (NCBI taxonomy): Eukaryota > Metazoa > Chordata > Actinopteri > Cyprinodontiformes > Rivulidae > Austrofundulus > Austrofundulus limnaeus. The sequence continues at coordinate 1,490,021 of NW_013952492.1, forward strand.
AACTAATACACTCAATCCATTAAAAATACGATAAAGAATACAATATAACTAACTCAAATAGGAGTGGGATGAAGACAAACTTACTCCCACCCCCATTCACACATTTTTAAATAAATGCCACAATTACAGGTTAAACAGGTTAAACTCATTGTTATAATACTTTTTGTCATAACCCAACATACATTACAAAATTACAATTGCCTCAATACTACATGGTACTATGTGTAAATAATAAGTCTTCTCATATCATAATTGTCTCCCAGTTTTGAACATCATGTTTAGCTGCAAGCACAATGTCTGACCAATAGAATGATCACAAGAGATGCCAGGACCAACTGCATTTATTCAGTACTTTATCTTTTTTTCCCCCTAAACATTGATTTTTTTTTATGAACACAAATTAAAAGTAGGACACTTGGTGTTATTTTGATACTCAACAAACACCCTGAGGCATGAAGCTTCAGGCTGAGTAACCTTGTTTCTCTTTCCATCATTTGGCACATATTCTGTCGTTTCTCCAAAGATTTTAACTTACAGAGATGAAACAAAAAAGAAAAGAAAAGAAAAAACAGTGATCCTTTCATGATGCGTTTATCTTGAATAAGAAACACTTTTTAAAGTTAGAGCATTTTGTGTTTCATGATCATTTAATGCATCACTTAAAGGGATCCCCGATTAGTTGGGACATTAGACTTTATTTGATAAACATATATTTTAACTATGAAATAAAGACTGTAAAAATACTGTAGCCTGTTTAGTTTTGTACATTTTTTTAAAATATATTTTAACACGGACGAAGCCATTTTATTTACATGCAAAGCATTCTGGGTAAATGATGACGTGGTTAGGTCATCGGGGCGAGGCTGCTAGCGAGCTATATCCACCCTGAAGGTTAATCTTGGACAATATCTGATGATCGGCTCTTTTAAATGAAACCAGAGAGCGTTGACAGAGAGGAGAAGGTAGATATGACTCAACCTGTAACTGAAAATGTGGATGGAGGACAACAGAGCTGCTTCATGGAAGAAGAACCTCAGCCTGTTAGTCTTTGTGCTAGCACTGACGCCATATTGCCTTATACCGTATGTATTAGCTCGGTGCTAGTGCGACAAACAAGCTAAACTGAGGTCCTCCATATTTTCAGCTGCAGGCTGAGTCATTTCTACCTTCTCCTGTCTGTCAACGTCCAAGATTAACCTTCAGGGTGGATATGGCTCGCTAGAAGCCTCGCACCGATGACATACCCATGTCATCATTTACCCAGAATGCTTTGCATGTAAATAAAATGGACCCGTCCATGTAATATATTTATAAACTTTTAGTTTAAAAATTATAAAAACTAAACATCCTACAGTATTTTTACAGTCTTTATTTTACAGTTAAAATATATGTTTATGAAAAGAAGTCTAATATTACAACTAATCGGGAATCCCTTTAAAACACATTCAAAGCATTATAAAATGTATCCCTTTGACATATTTTTACCAAATGATTTAGAAATGACAATGCAATATTTAAGCTGGTATATCAATTAAAGACGAAATGACAAATAAAACTTAACTCTTTACATAACCTTTTTATAAAATATGATAATTCGTGAACAATCATATTGGAGCTGCTAGGTTTTGACAGTTACTTGCCCCCACACCAACATGCACCAATCATAAAAACACAGTTGATGTGTGGAAAGCGTGAGTGGGATGTGTGGGAATAATAGAGAGCAAGTGTTGTGTGGGTGTGTGGAAGTTACGTCACATGTGATGCATGAGCAACAGAATTGCCACAATGCTTTTTCTCTTTGGAAAGTGCCAGATTTGGCTTCACTACACACACTCACTCATTCACACACACACACAGGAAACATTCATCAGGGCAATCTCCATCTGGGGGGATAGGTTGTAACTTTGCTGTAGGCTCCTGCATGGTCCGGAAATTCACCAAGTATCCTGATCTTTGATTGCTTATCTCTGCCTCATCCTCATATTCAGCTCCGTTTTTCTTTTTATGTGACTATTTCTGCTTTTTGTGGTGTTTCAGAGGAAAGCTCCTAGTCAGTTAATATGTATTTATTGTATTCTTTCAGAAGTCATCAGTATGCTCAATTCTGGTAACAGATGATGCCCAAATAGTTTATACTGACAAAAGGCTTGTTTTTGTTTTAAAGTACACTAGACTACTGTTTTTTTTAGATTCTCAGCTTATCATCAATATGCATTATTATTATTATTATTATTATTATTATTATTATTATTATTATTATTATTATTATTATTATTATTATTATTATTATTATTATGCATGCCAATATTGGGGGTGCAACAATACATTGATCCACATCAATATATTGATTAAATGATTAATGATTCATTTAAAACACTGATACATATCATCTTCATTTCCCTGATATGGATCAATATGATATGCCCAAATAATTGTGTTAGATGGGCATATGATGTTGCATCACATTGACTGCAGACTTGTGGACTGAACTGCATTGAAATTGTGTTGTGACAGACATTGTAAAATTGAAAAATATTGTATTGTCATCCAATATAATCATACTGTGACAAAGCTTGTGATTTACAGTCAATATTTATATTTAGCTATCACATAATAACTGATGTGTTCATTATAGGCCTCAGCTTGGTGTAGTGAAGCTCAAGTTAACCCGGAGTAAAATGGAAGATGATCTGCATAGAGAGAAACCTATCCGTAGCAAAGTTTAAGGGTTTGATACTCACACAGCGAGGTTAGCAGGTGATGAGCCATGCAAATACATTCACCCAATAGGTGAATCAGCAGTGCAGCTAATCCCAAAGTCTTTTGACTTAAAGTGTCTTAAACATCAGGGTTTTATAAGCACAAATTAAGCTATCCCACCTCCTTAGTGCAAATCCATTCGATTACATAACAGTTTACATGTATTTGTTTATCAGAAGTTTTTGGTCAAAATTACTCAAAAGTAAAAAATACAGGGGATCAATATTAAATCTAAAATTCACACATGACTTTTACACTAACAGAAGATCATCTGACTATTGTTAACAGAAAAAATGGTTTTTATTCTTAAATCTATTTTTTACTAATAAAGATATGAGGATGTGTCCCATGGTGGAGGTGACCACATGCTTTGTCAGTTCTCTTTTCTGCAGTACTGCCTTTTTGCTCATTCAAGCATTCTTGATTTGAAAGATGCACTAAAACAACACTTTTTCATCTTTCCACAAGTGAGCATCATCCTGGCACTCTCACTACCTTCCTCAGCCACTCTTTCTATTTCGTTACCCGAAAGTGGATAAACAAATCCCCGAAATAGTCTTTATCTCACTCCGAATTTCATTAAGCTGACACCATCAGTGTTGCTTAACAGATTCCAACTCCCTCAGCTGGATTTTCAATTGATCAAACTGCAAATTTCAGTTACAACTAGGCTTTTTGTTTTTTTCAGGCTCAACGGTTTGGCAAAGAGACAAAATAACACACCTTTGACGTTGACCCTTAAGGAAGGCAAAGCAATTTTTCCCCGGCATGGTTTTCTCTGGAGGAGAGCCGGTGTTCTGTGGAGCCGTCTGCATGGAGGTGTGTGTCGCTGTCCTCTCAAAGTTTTAGTGCTTGTAAGTTTTTTTTTTTTTCAGAGCCACCAGGTAATCTATACAGTAACCTGATCGGACTTGCTTTGTCAGTGTCATTAAATTTACATATGTGTCACAAGAAAAGAAAATATGGACTTGTAGTATTTAGATACGGGCAAATAATAGATGGAATGCAGAAATATGACAATAAAATGATAAATTTTGGTAAAGGACACATATCATGCTTTTGAATTTTTCTTTTTCAAATTTAAATCATTCAGTTGGGGTCTATAGAATGTGGAAGAAAAGGCACTTGATGGCTAAAAAGGTGGATTTTGCATGTCTCCCTTTTAAGGTAATTTGTTTGCTGCTTTTTAAAATCTGGTTATTTGCAGATTGATTCAAAAATAAATAATGTATAATGCATGTCACATAATATTAATGTTCTAGTTATGTACTGACTGCTTTCTTGATTGTGTAAGAATGTGCATGATATGCAGGGGAAGCGTTTGCACTGAGCCTTTTCAGTCGGCTGTGCATCACTTTGGAGAATGTGATCCCCCTCCCTCACTCTCACAGCATCACTCCAGAGCACAGAAGAGCCTCTGAAGCCACCCAGTCCTTTTTGCTGATGAGTGACCGCTGCTCTCTCGCATACTAAAAATACTCTTAAAGAAACAGTGTTGACAACAGCCTTATCAGCTGCTCTTGCAGTTCTTATCCCCCTCGTTTTTTCTCTCTCTCTCTCTCTCTCTCTTGCTCATCAGCCCCCCTCCCCCCCGCTGGCATGTCATGGGAGAATTTGGACGATAATGCAGTTCACGCCCTCAAATCCTACAAATCTCTGAGCCGGATATCACTGCGGATCAACGTGAGAGTGACAAATGGAAAAAAAAGGGAAAGAATTGGAGGGAATTAAAATGAGATGGTCCGATGTCTAAACATATCAGGCCCAGTTGGAAGTGTGCCGAGGAGCTAAATACAATAAAGATGATGTAAACACGTAAAGGGTGGTTGTAAGGACTTGAACAGAAAGGTGACTCATTCATGCCCTTTCAAAGGTTGACAGAGCAGAGTTAGATCTGATTAAACTCTCATGTCAACCTGTAATAAAGCTGGCAAATGCCTCAAATAGACACTTTTTCATTTCCATCTTTCCTGCTCCAGACATATTCTTCTATCAGGGAGTTGCATTTATCCTACTCTGTGTGCACTTTGCAGTAATTACCTGTTTGGGTAATTGCAAAGCAGATGTGAATTTCCAGTTGCAATAGCAACGAAACAATAAAAAACGTAAAACGTTTTTCACCCTACAGCCGAACAAACCAAGTTATAATGTTGCCAAATTGGTATCAGAATGTTTGAGGTTTAATGTCTAGACTGCAGGCTGTATATAATTGAAGAGGTGTAAAAGAAGACAGGGGTTTAGACTACCAGGAGGAGTGTACAGTGTCAGAGGTAACATTCAGAATATATCCAACTACTGTACCCATAAGGCCTACTTTCACATCTGTTCTTCCCTTCTATACCGTAAGGCTATACGTTTTAAATATTTAGAATTTAAGTTGCCTCGTTTGTTCTAACCTAACTATTGATATGCTATTTTTTATAGTACATGATTGAGAAACACAGTAACGATCCTATTGTAAATGGGGTTTTACAGTAATCAGGAAGCTGTAATGAGTTTATTGCTACTTGAAAGAGGGGATGACCTTGCATCTGTGTGTGTGTGTGTGTGTGTGTGTGTGTGTGTGTGTGTGTGTGTGTGTGTG
>NW_013952492.1:1497383-1500590 GCF_001266775.1 Austrofundulus limnaeus
GTGTGTGTGTGTGTGTGTGTGTGTGTGTGTGTGTGTGTGTGTTCCAACAGAGAATAGCAAGGCGTCTTTTTCTGGTGTGTACAGTACGCTTCAGTATCACGACCACTATCACCTACCTGGTGTAAATATTAAACAACAGGAGCGCTGTTTCATCTGGTCCGACCGGGTGTGTGTACCCTGTGCACTATCTGTGAGCGTTCGCACGTGGGAATGAGTATGCACACTGTACTCTACCTGCTCCAGGAGAGGATCCATTCTCTCATCAAATATTCACCAGCAACCACAGGCTCCCAGCTGGTTCCTGCTGTACTGCGCACACATTGCGGCATTACTAGTTACTGTTGTATTCAGTTGAATGTGCCTGCTAATACGTTTGAAATAGTCTTGTTTGTGAATCATTGTTCACCTTTTATTCAGATCTTGCAAAGTGTTTGTGCACAAAAAGAAGAAAAAAAACATCATAACGACGCCTGCCACGCTCATGTACAGCTTTCCTGTTTATTACTGTTTGATGCAACGGTGTCTACAACATATTAAATGTGTCTGGGTGGGTTTAGTCACAAAGTTAGATTGTTTTTCAAACTTTTTTGTCGCAGGTGTTATTGTAAGATGTATAAGATGATCTGAGACAATTCTAATTCCACCTACAAAGTATTAGTGCCGACAAGACGATCTAAATGTTTCTGGAAGTGTTATGAAGGATGAGCAATCCGCTTAAAGCCTTTTAATTAAATCACTCACATAAATCCTTACTTTCTGCGGATAAATCTGTCTTCAGCTGCAACATCTGTTGATGTCGTACAACCTTCAGCAGCATCTCTCAGTTTACAGTCTGCTTAACTCGGCACTGGGTAAAATATTTCATTATCTCCTCACTTCAATGCAGGTTTAATCTTTATCAATATATTGCAGGCAGTTCTGTTTGAGTTTTAACATCCAGGCGGTTTCTCCTTCACATAATACTCAAAGCCAATTTTCATGTCCTTTGTGCAATAAAATTCTCCTTGATTTGTTTCCATGAGGACATACAGTAATATACAGTATATTAATCTACACTTAATACATCTTCTTATTTTGTATTTTCAAGTCACATAATACTTCAGTTCTATACCACAATCCCTATGTTACTTTCAGTTGTTGCGAAAAGGCTGTATATATATATATATTTGATTTTGCATCATAGCCTTAAACATCTTGACATTGTTTCTGTCTCTTTAAGAATCTCCTACCATTTTCGACACTCCCACTTCATCGTAACAATGCTTAACATTGTGTTGTAGTTGTAAAATAAAGAAAAAAAAGAAGCAACGTTATACAATATAAGTTTTGGTGGAGCTGTGTGGGGGAGGTGCAGGGGAGGGGTGCTCTGTGGGGCAGGAGCTTGGTTGGGGACTGAGCTTAAGGGAGGAGCTTTGTACCTGCAAGCATTTAGGCAGCTCCACGTGGCTACCACAGGAGATTCAAGGATTTCTCAAACATGCATGAATGAGTCAAAGCAACACTCTGGGTATGTTTTAGATGAGGGAATGACGTTTTAGTATTTTTGCGTAATCCCCTCCCACTAGTAGAATAGAATACATTTGTATCTATCTAAATCCTTTGGGATCTCGAGTGGAGGATATGTAGATATTTCTTTCTTCAAAATCCCATATCTGAGAGTAGAGTTTCTAAGTTTTTATGCCTTACATCTGCTTTGTTGCACAATATCTTTCTGGATTCTCCATTTTTCTCAACATGTGGAACCAGAACACTGTGTTAGAACATGTTTGCTGTTTGTTGTTAACAAACTCAGCCAGCTGTTGGGGCCTTAACAGAGAGCAAAGGTCAGAGTGATGTAACGAGGGAGACTCAGAGATAAAGGACGGGATTAGAGGAACGAACATCCCCCGCAGGGACACAAATGTAGTGATTACACCCAACTTAATGACACTGCATTTACTGTGTCTCACTCGTGCACACATGCATTAATGACCTGGGTATTACTGTCACTGAACATAAACATTAATGCATCGATGAGACATTAGCAGCATCAATGCATTTTTTTGTTCTAGACATACTCATTTCAGACATTTCAGACATACTTTAATTTAGTACTATCATTACCCCTTCATGTTCCCAAATACAGACAGCAATTTAGCTTAGTCGATGAAACCCAGGAGAGGCAAGGTGATTAGGCACAAATTCCTTTATCACACACCTTACTGGGTACATGTTTCTTCTGTTCCCCCTCCTCTGCCTCTCCTTTTCTCTTCTCACTGCTTCATTCACTTCACACCTTCTCCCTCTCACAGACTCACTCTCCCTTTGGCTCTCAGCAGCAGGGGAAAAAAAGGATGATCCACAACTTCTAACTTTCTCACACTGCTGCCTGTCCTTTCTTTTGTGCTTTGTGCAGTATTGGAGCAGTAGAAATGTCACAAAATGATGGGCGGTAGGCAACTTCACACAACAGTCCTTTTGAGGGATTATTGAGATGCATGTAACCGGGTGAATTGTGCAAAACGAATGGGATTTTTTTATTGTCTTTTTACATGCAGTTTTGTAAAATGTGACGAAACGCACATCATAAACAACAGATGAATAAACAGACAGGAGCAACAGGGTTCAGTCCAATCTCTCCTGCTGCAGATTATCTAACAATAATGGCTGCCAAGGGAAAACACTGGACACCCCTGTGACAGCTGTGTCACAGAGATAACACACTACATGTTGACAGGCTACTGTTTGGATGTTGTTTCAGGATTTATTTATTTTTTATATTTTGCTTTGTTCATATGAAATTCATTTTTTCTTTCACCATAAATTTTCAAAACTGTAAACACGATTCCTCAACCTTGAAATCTATTTTATATGGTTTAGAAAAGTGGGTCTGTGCCTCCACATAAAGATGTGAAAAGCAGTAATCTTCCACCTGACAAGCTTTCATGGTGAAAATAATATTTGTACATTTTTACTTTTCTGTTCTTACTCCACCAGAGAGCAGAAAAAATAATAATATAATGAGCAGTAGATTCATACAAATGTAACAGTGCTAATTTTATGAAAGGACTAAAAGTTTTTAATAGGTTCTATGTTGAAGCACTGAACATACATTTTACAAACATGGTTAAAACACAACATGCATAGTTTGTTTCATCAAAAATCTGTGTTTATATTTAGATTTATATTGCTTTACTGCAAAATTGAAACTGGGCTAATATATATATA
>NW_013952492.1:1501406-1503466 GCF_001266775.1 Austrofundulus limnaeus
TTCTTATTATGTTTAGTAGCAAAATTCATTATCACAAAATTGTTATAGGAATTATATTTCTGTAAAGAAACATTCAGATTGGAAGCCAAAAACCTACACACAAAACTGAATGAGTTCTCAGGTGAATGTTTACTTTCAGATCTTGAAACTCTGTTTCACTCCAAGTCTGTCTGTGGCTTTGTATGAATAAACAAAATGACGTCGAGCTCAAACGTCCTAACAATATTTATAGAAAACCTGGTCACACCCTGTAAGGGTGGTCCCTCTCAGCATACCTTAATAAACCATTGTTTATACTACTGGAGCACGGTACATGTTAAGTATAGACTTGTTGACTGTCTTACTGTTTAGTAAATGATTATGACCAATCACAAAGCATAAGATATGAGTGTATATAAAATTCAGTGAATCAACCACAAAGTATCCAACTGACTGACATTTAGTGACATTTTATACTTTTATAATTTGCAGATCATCTTGCTGGCTGTTAACTCCAGACGTGTTAAAGCTTGTTTTTAAGTGTTAAGCTTTCGTTCTCCTTAGCATCATCATTAAATTACCTGAGAACTTCAAACATTTTAGCTAAAACCCGTGCATACGAAAGCAGTATTTTAGAGACAGCACAGAGTATTACAGAATTACAGATCATTACTTTCTTGTTCATTTTCCACTGCTTCCAAAACCTCTCCTTCTCTCTGTGACATTTCATTAATAACAAGGTGTTCTGGAGCACTGAGTCGTGATAAAAAAATAAAGAAAAGTAATTGCACTGGGAGAAGGTGATAATTAAGAAAAAAATGGTAAGCCTTAACTTTAAAGTTTCACACAAACCTTTTGCATGACCTTTTAGATGTTTTGATCCTTTCGTAGCTCAATTAGAAGCTTTAAACATTTCACTGCATTCCAGTTTCTTTTTAAACCATGAAGCACATTTGTATCTAAAGTTGCCGACGTGGCATTTTTGTGTCAGGTCAAAGTTTTCCAGTAGACAAAACTTTGTCATTTGAAGAGGAGAGTAAAGGCATCGTTGCGCTTGTCTGAAAGAATCAGACTCATACTGTACAGTACAATATGATGAATGAGTCATTACAGGGACTGCTGGCTACTCATGCCCAGGCGCCAGGCAAACAGTGTTTAAACTTAACAGAAGGAGAAGGGGGAGCCATGATGAGGAAGGTGGTTGAACTGGTTCAGAGCCTGTTGCTATGGTAGCCATGTGGAATAAATCAGCAGCATGAATTCCATTCACAGATGCCTTGAGCTTCCCACCGACTCAGGTGGACCTACACAGAATATGAATGAGTACAGCGTGAGCACAAAGACGCAAATCAAAATTACCAAAGTTAAGTGTTTGGCTTTAGAAATGAATTTTTCCTTTCGATTTAAGCCCCTTGAATCATTATTTTACTTGTGCTACACAGATACTTCCTTCCCCCCATGGTGGGTTGCATGCTTGAAGCCCCTGTTTGCTGTCATAAGGAGAGAGGCAGGCAGTCCATCACAGGACCAAAGCTGAGACAAACTCAACCAAACCAACCATGCGTGGACACACTCACAAACATGGTCTATATGAAACCACCAAGTTAACCCAGCATCACTGTTTTATAACCAAAAGAGCTGTGAAATTCAGACTTTACACATTCAAACATCACACTGTTATAACGGTCTGTTCATCTAATTACTGTTTGGAGAATGTTTACACAAACAGCGCACAATAATTACATGAAAACTGAATTATTTTCTTTTTTTTTCTTGGTTTTTTTTTTTTTTACAAACTATGAATATGCACTGCAGTTTGCCAAACAAGCAAGACAAGAGACAATTTGTGAGTAACATGCTGGGTGCAATTTCCAACAGCAGAAGTGTTTTTGGGTTGGTAAATGACAATTTGGGGAAAATGGGGAGCTGACTGGTATTTGCAAAAAAAAATGTAAAATGGCAACACATTTTTCTTTTATGTTTAATAACATGATGCTCTTCGAAATATGTTTGTCAAGTACTGCATTTTTTTAAAGCAGAAGCTTCTAATAAATCACAACTCATAAGATATTATTTTATGT
>NW_013952492.1:1503888-1512676 GCF_001266775.1 Austrofundulus limnaeus
TCAACTATCCTGTTAAAATCTTCTTCATAGTCCTTGCGGTTTGGGCTCCAGTATGAGTTTTTCCGCAGAAAAATAATAATAATAATAATAAAAAACGGAACAAATACAATAGGGTTCCATGCTCCTATTCAACTATCCTGTTAAAATCTTCTTCATAGTCCTTGCGGTTTGGGCTCCAGTATGAGTTTTTCCGCAGAAAAATAATAATAATAATAATAAAAAACGGAACAGATACAATAGGGTTCCATGCTCCTATTCAACTATCCTGTTAAAATCTTCTTCATAGTCCTTGCGGTTTGGGCTCCAGTATGAGTTTTTGCGCAGAAAAATAATAATAATAATAATAAAAAACGGAACAGATACAATAGGGTTCCATGCTCCGATGGAGACATGGAAACGCTGCTGCTTTGCAGCTGCGTTACCCTGCTTCCTCGGGCTTGGACCCCTAATAATAATAATAATAAAAAACGGAACAGATACAATAGGGTTCCATGCTCCGATGGAGACATGGAAACGCTGCTGCTTTGCAGCTGCGTTACCCTGCTTCCTCGGGCTTGGACCCCTAATAATAATAATAATAATAATAATAAAAAACGGAACAGATACAATAGGGTTCCATGCTCCGATGGAGACATGGAAACGCTGCTGCTTTGCAGCTGCGTTACCCTGCTTCCTCGGGCTTGGACCCCTAAATAATGAACACAAAGGAAATAAAAGCTCTATTCTCTATGTCACAGCAGTTAGCACAACCACATGTCATTTCACTGTAATATCAGACTGTGTCAGTCATCTGAGGATTAAATGAATATTCATAACACTCAGTTTTGCTAATGACATGCTAGAACGGCTACTGTAGCATTTATTTGTCATTTTCACCCTGTGGAAAATGAGATGCTGTGCATTGCTGTTTTGGGGTGGTAATTATGCATCCCATCTGCATCATCAGATGGAGGGATGTCAAACAAATAAGAGGTGATGAAAGGGAAGGAAAAAAACGAGGGAGGAAGGAAAATAAAAACAATCAGTCTGCAAAAAAATACATTTTGAATAAACAGGTATAAAAACCAGACTTAAACAAATAAAATATGGAAATACAAAATACAATATGAACAGTCGTGACACACTGGATTAGAAGCGGAGTCTATTAAATGTAGATAAATATAAAACAAAAATATTCATTTTTAAAACCATTTTTCATCTATCGAAGCAGGTTTTATAAGTGCATAAATAGTTTTATTGTGTTGTGTGAGTTATACTTGAAACATGCCTCATTTACCAATGCAACATATATTCTCCTGGCTATTATAACCACACAACCGGCATCCACGACTGAAATGCCTTTAAATTACCAGTATTATAGAGCTCAAAGTATTTTCACTGTACAAAAACAACAACACTATGTTCTCCAGATTTTTTTTACTATTATATTAGCTAAAAAAAACCTTAAACTAAAACAGAGAAAAGCATAATTTACCATGCTATGAAAGAAAAACAAGAGCTTTTACATTGCTTTTTTTCATAATATTTACAGAAAATGGTTGTAATTTTCTGCAAGTCAGTGACAGTGGCGCAGTTCTTTATTTTAAACGAATCACTCTGATTGACAGTAGGGTTGGGATTGTTTGAAAATTGGAGACTTTTTTATGGATCTCTCACATCAGAGGCATCAATGTTTTGTCCGTCTGTCCAGGACATCTTCTTTATTAACAGTGATATTTGCAGACTTCAGGATATGCACCTAATCACAAATTTACAGAAAAGAGGAGATTTGGCTTTTGATAAAAGCAACAAAGACACATAAATGTAGCTACAAATATGAGGCAGTAGGCTACTGTGTTTTTTTTTATGTTACTGCTCTTAATTAAAGTAAAGCAAAAACCTCTTCGGCGGTGCACACAGTGAGCAAGTCTGACCTTTAGACTGTGTGTGCGTGTGTTTGTGTGTGTGTGTGATCTCTTCAGGTGTCAAAAGTGTGCCTGGGAGCTCGGTGGGAGTTCTCCTCTCCCCTCCCCTTTCCTTTCTTTTCACCACCCAGAGGAGCGTACCTCCTTTTGGTCTTTTTACGCTTCTTATCAGAGCACCACACTCTCTCGCAGTACTCCTCCACCTTCTGTGCGTCACCGTAGCCAATTAGCTGGAGGAACTCTTTGTACCACAGCCTGGAGTTGGGCGCCGGGGCCGAGGGTGGCAACAGGGACCTGGGGCTGACGCTGGGGCCCGGTGGGGGGGCCATGACGGTGTGGCACGAGGCTGCAGCTCGGTCTCTCCCGCTGTCGCTCGGCGTGTGAATCACCGACTCCAACCTCTCCCCTCTGAGCACCCGCAGACTGATCCGTAGTAAAGTGTGCACATATCCGTGTTCCACAGTCTGGCACACGTACACACCGGCGTCAGAGCTTCTCACGTGTAAAAACAGGAGCCCGTGGGGGGTCATGATGACCCGCTCATCACCTCGAATCTACACAAAGAAAAAAAAAGATTGTTTTTTTTTGTTTGTTTGTTGTGTAAACCACTGACCTAGTAATTATTTAGGTCAAGACATGCATTTAATTGTGACACTTCTCCCAAAAAGGAACTGCAATTATTGAGTTAGGGAGGGCTGGCACTTTAACAGTTCACTCAATACAATGACTAATGTACTCCAAGCTTTTTTTAAATTTATTTATTGTACTGTATAGTGCTTGTTTAAATCTAATTTGTAGTCTAAACTTAAAGACATTTAAACACGTGTGTATCAGTCCTGCACACTGAAGCACCAACAATAAAACAAAGGGTTGTTTTCAGATATACAGATATAAATGAGTGTTACAGAAGAAAGTTATGAGAATTCTGTATAAAGTGAATGTCAGAGAACATACAAATAATTTTTTATTCAATCAAATATCTTGAAACTACGGGATTTAGTTAATTTAAAAATTGTATTAATTATGTTTAAAGCAAGAAAGACATCATTGTCATTTAATTTACAAAAGTTTTTTTTGTCTTAAGCTCAAATGACAGAAATAACCGAAGGAAATATTATTTTAAAAGTAAAACTGTGCGTACTACTTTAAAGCAAATGTGTATTTCAGTTTATGGAGTAAAATTATGGAATAGTTTGGATGACGATTTGAAAAAATGTTCTACTTTAAATCAATTTAAAATACTTTATGAGGAAAAAATGATTAAGTCTTGTACACTTTTGAGTTAATGAGGAGAACGATATGTTGTTTGCAGATTCTATTTGTGATTTAATGAATGTGGCCATGAAAAATGAATTGTAATTATTGAAAAAGGAGCAGGTTTATACAAGATTTTTCTTCGTCCTGCTCCCTTTTCACTCATGCACAGTATGTGTTAAAAGAAAATGTGTTTGTATGTTGTGATGAAAATTGTTGAATTGAGTGAATGAACTTATTGATTGATTGATATACAAGGCCTTTCTGTAGCTGCCTGTTCCCTGTTCATATCTATGATTCCACCATGATGGCCGAATAAACTGTAACCTTCATGGCTCTATTAGAGTAAGTGGAACTAATTGTTTCTAGAAGCTGATGATAACAGGCAGTTATTGAAGTTAGATATCAAATTTGAAAACTTTGCATCAAACTGTTAGATGTGAGTTCTATTTTGAGAGCTTGAATTCACGTAGGACACTGATCCTGTTCTCAGATTTATTTGCAGTCACGTAACGTTTATCACATCGCATCACTGTGGCCCAGTTTACCCAGAGCCTCCCCCTGGCTCATAGTCTCAACAAACGGAAATTTGCATTGTTCATCATAACACAGTATTTATCTGTTTCTCCAGAAATGAGTCACGCCTCCTGGAAATGACATCACTAAAGGAGGGGACAGAGACACAGTTTTCTAACACTGAAATTCTGAAATCTTAAATGCAGAAACAAAATTTGTATGATTGTGTTGTACCAGTGCGTTCATCATGGAACTACTTGTTCAACTTAATCAAGTAATAAAAATAAACTCACCGGTTTGAAAAATATTCTAAACATCTCAAGCATAAACATGTACAAATGAAATGCATTTAATAGAGCTCAATAGGTTTCTTACAAAACAGTAACCTAATTGTTTAAAAACTACTTAAGTTGTAAAGTAAAAGGTGACATTTTAAAACTCACCTCATGTTTCTCTCCTTCTTTCTGTAAAAACCAGAGGACCTTAGCTTGAAGTGATCGAGGGACACATTCCAGTAAAGTGCTGTTGCTCTCCACGCTGTAAACGAGCCTCTCCTCTGCTCTTTGCCATTGTTCATCTACGCACAAGCACACACACACATCATAAAAGATAGTGAGGCTAGAATGATGGCTATTGACTGCAGTGACCTTTCATCAGATGGATAATGTAAAGCTGATTGTTTTTTCTGCTCCAGTGCGTGCACACTGACCTCACAGCAACCTCCAGCAGAAAAGGCACAGAAAGGATTTTTTTAAACCTCTAATTTCTCAGTGTCTCTGCAGCATGCATGCTGTATTCAACCAATTATGTATGTTTTTTTAGATAAAGCCACAAATGCACACACACACCATTACAAATGCGCTTTTCACAGTCATTTAGTATACTAACCATCAATTTGCAGCCCATTGCACAGCTGTGCGGCGTTGCCATGGCGAACATCTTGTCGTCTGAATCGTCGGCTGCAGACAGTAAGCGAGAAGGAATCACTTTAAACGTGTGATGAAAGGAGGATGGACGTGTGAGCTGAAAGCAAGTGAGTGAAATTTGGGGAAAGATGAAAGCAAAGATAAAACATGTGCAGACCTGACAGGACTTACGTAACACCTGCCTGTCATGTGTCTTAGAATAATCACTTGGTAAGAAGCGTCACAGACTTGTGACTGTTAGGGCAAGAAAAAAAAACTCTTCTGGTGGAGGTGTGAACAGCTGACACCAACCTCAAACATCTGCAGTGAACGTGTGCGTGCTGTTACCTCTTGGTGTAAACTCCAGCAGGGTAGTATCTGGAGCAGGTGAGCCCATCCCAGGCACAGTATGGGTCTCTGGCCAGACAACAGTCAGCACACTCTGAACCATACAGGTCACACTGATGCAGTCTGACCTGTGCAACGCCCACTGCTGACCCCACATACAGCTGTTGCTGTGGAACCAAAAAAAAAGTTACGTTGTTTTCAAAACCTAGTTTTGTTGGAAGCAGATGTCCATTATCCATTCTGTCTTTTTCTCATCCAAATAGGCTACTTAACTGTAAATAGGCTACAGTGTCTTTAAAATATGTTAGTTATGTTTAATGCAACATTGTCCAACAGTGTCACCTTGTGGTTAAATAGAAGAATTGCAGCAATAAAAACAGGTTTTCTTACCCTTTTAGGCGATATGATGATCTCTGTAATTGGTGCTGGCACCTAAAATTGAGATGAAAAATGATGTAATTCAGAAATCATCTTGAATCAGTTTTGCATCAAGTGGCATAAAAAAGTGGTGTGCTTCCTCATGAGTTCATTTTCCCTAAAATGTTATATAGGCTGAACATCAAACCACTAATTATACTTTATATTTTACCACTTTAGCAGTTTGTCTGGACTTCAAATGTGTATTATTTTATTTGCAAGATGAGAAACACATCCCCTACTCCAACAAACCATAAAGTAGAAACATGTTTTGTTTTATGAACAGTTTTTTTGTGTTTTGTTTTGTTTTTTTACTATTATTTTTTTTAGCAGTATATACCTTGAACACTTGCAGCTCCTCTAGCAGCACCTCCTCCATGGTGTCGGTATCTTTATTATAGATGGTGATAACTTTCAAAACCACAGAGTCATCTAAAAAAAGAAGAAGATTGTTGCACGCATTTGAATATATACTGGAACAAAATTATAGAGATTATTTTTACCTAGTAAAACGTCGAGGTTTCCGTCTATATAAATAACAACTAATATAATGTCTTTTACTAATGTAAGTTTTTAAACGGGGTACTCTGTAGGGCGGGGAGTGAGCTGCAGACTGAGATTTAAGGAGGAGCTTTGTATAAATAGGTGGAGTTTTATATAATCTAATTAAGCCTGTGTGTTACACAGCTACATGTTCTTAGTATTGTGAAGCATTTTACTTTAAGAATAATAATTTGCATTATGTTGCAGCCCTGTGTTTACCGGTGCCGATGTACAGGACATGGTAGTGTCCATCTTGGGCTTGGACTCTGTCCACTGCAATCTGGGTCAGCTTTCTTCTGCCTGGCTCTGTCTGCAGAAGGACAGGTCTGTGATGCTGCGGAAGGACTGGACGATACATCACAGGGTGGGAGCGCACGAACCGCAGAACCTCATCAGGAAACTCCTTAGAGCTGGAGAAGCCTCCACCGTTCACTTTACTGGCACACTGTGGGTGTTAGTAAAAACAAGGATGTCAGTACTGGCCAATGTGAAAAACACAAAAGCTGACAGTAGTTAGTCAGGCTCAGAGGCTGCCCCTGTAAAAACTGCTGAGGTAGTGACAACAGTCCTGACATTTAGACAAGCTGCCTTGCATTTTTCAAAAATGATGGCTTTAGAAGCTCATCTGTTGTGGGCGCAGACTGAGTGAAATGACGAACAGAGAGAATGAATAATATGAAGCACTCTGGTAGTTTTATACCATAAATACATTTGATTTAAAACTCAAGACTCACAGATCCAGGTCGGGGGTAGGGGACTCTGTCCTCGTAAGGTGTCCAATGATGCTCAGGACTTTCTCGGGAGGCAAACGGTCCGTTAAAAGCTGCTCTTATGTCGTCCATGTTATAAACACACACTGCATAACCTTTAAACACAGCACTGCAGAGAGTCATTTCATTAGCGTTCTGGTGAGAAAAAAAAGGTGTTATAGCCTCCAGGTGCCCCTCTTTACTAACCTCGTTGTGCTAAAGAGGCCAAAGATTTCTGGATTTTTCTTGTCTTTGTTGTTGAGAACAAATACGTCCTCTGAAATCAAACAAACAGAAAACAATTATTGTCATCTAACTTGTGTGGGAGAAGAAAAAAAATGTTTAATGAATGTTTTATAGTTAAATACTTGTTATGGTAGATCATGCACAGAGTGTACAAAACATCCAAAAGGCATAGTTTCATGGTGCACGTGACTGACAAGTACAAAGAGAGAAAAGTTGAAGAAAAAGCCAAATGACACCCAGTAAGTATTCACGCGGTCTTACCAAGATCATCAAAGTGTGTATCTATACCGAGTGGTCCAGGTACAGAGCAGATGAGACGGGTTTTAAGGAAAGAGCTCCATCTGTTCACCAGCATTCTCTGTCCTCCTTGGTCATTCTGTGAAGTTAGATCAGACTGAACTCTAATTGCTCTGTCAGAGCAGGCTGAATTATGAGCAGAAACATAGCCGGTGCATCAGCGTTCTCACCGCACACACTCTGCTGACTCGAGCGTACACAGCTCTGTTCACTCCATCCGCATCCATTTCTCGCTCCGTGAAGAAAAAGTAAACTTTGTCGTCGTCCCTGTCATCGTTGTCGGGAATGACTGCTGAGGCCACAAACTTGGGCTCTGCAGAGAAAATGCACGACGACACAAACTAAATACCATAAAACAAGAAAAGAACACTCCATTGATTTGCTGTTAGTTCATAATGATTTTAAAGTATTTGTAAGAAGCTTTTATTTATATGATACACTGTAAAAAATGAAATGTTGGATTTACTTAACCATGTTATGTTACCTGGTTCCACTTAACTGAGTTGTGTAAATTCAAAGCAATATATCAGTTTTTTAGCCAAAGAACATGAGTATGTTGCTTTGAATTTACTCAACTCAGTTAAGTGGAACCAGGTAACATAACATGGTTAAGTTAATCCAACATTTCATTTTTAGAGTGTAGTAATCAAATCCTATACAGTAGCTTTGATTTACTAAAATAAAGTCCTTCCAAATTACCATTTGTTGTGAAGGCCATATCTAAATGGTCTGAAAATTAGGCATGATGGCAGATTTGTCACATTCATAAAAAAAGTTATTTCAATACAAACCAACCATTGAGCTGCTGTCTGTCATTTCTTTCAGTTCGTGTGTAAGTGTGGTTGTTAAGTCGACACAAAGCACCATCGTTCTCCCAGTAGTCAGTGTACAAGCCAATGTACAGTTCTCCTCCTGATGAACACATAGATGAGTCACAACGATTTCATTGTTAAAACATTAATTCTGCTCTTTCTGCAAATAGTGTAGTATTGCAAATAACCACAAGATGGAAGCATTTACTGCTAAAAGGTGAACCAATGAACAAAGAAAGCAAATCTACTGAGATAGAGTGCAACTGAAATTAAAACATATAAGAGCACTCTGACAACGTGTCTTTTAAGTTAGCTCATGGTAAACTTAGTGAAAGAACTGGCCATGTCTTACTGGAAAGAGTAGATACGCAGGAACTCTTCGGGTCATATGGACAACGTCCTTTGCCACTCATAAAGCTCTCCTCTTTAAGAGCAAACACGGTCTCCTTAAGAAGAAAAACACTGATATAAATAAAGTTATTTGCTCTTGAACTCCCATGAGCATAAATGATATAAGTGATCATCTTTTTTTATATAACATCATTTTGGCAAAGAGGTGATATGTGGAGAAATGGGGAAAAAAAGAATTAACGAGCGAACGGACCATAAAAAATGAAGAGACAAGGAGTGAAGGATGACTGAATGAAGGACTGCCATATAGAAGTGTATATTCAGCTTTGCTCTGCCCTTTTATTGTTGTGGAATCACTACTCCCACTCATCTGATGTTGCTGCCATGCACTGCAGGTGGTTTAAACACACACACACACACACACACACACACACACACACACACAC
>NW_013952492.1:1518345-1537775 GCF_001266775.1 Austrofundulus limnaeus
CACACACACACACACACACACACACACACACACACACACACACACACACACACACACACACCACCCACCATCAGCTTCTTTCTCTAAATACTGCTCAGGCACACAGACTCTCTCACATGCTAACACACACCTAGACTGCCCTGTGTTTGACACGTGAGAAATATGTGTCATACTGGGTCCAAGCATGCTACAACTGAAGTATGGAGCCAGTTTTTGTTGCACGCCATCATGCATGAAAGACAACCAAGTCGCTGCTGAAACAGACACATTGCATCAATTTTTTTTTTCTGACCAGAAAACATGCCTCCCTTCTCCAGAGACCACCTGGTCTGCTATCTTTGTTTACTTGAACAGTAGGAGTGCCAGGTTTTTTTATATATAATAAAAACTGTGCTAAGCCCCTCTCTCTCTCACTCCCATTCTCTTTATGAAACAAAGTTCTACCCTGCTTTACTCAGTGTCTTTTCCATCGCCACCTCACAACACTCCTTGTTGCCAGGTGGGTGAATCCATCTACAGGAACATGTGCAGTGTGGAACAGCTCAGCAGTCCAAGCTGTACTGACAGTTCTGGGAAGTCCTGAGTAAAACATTATCAAACAGTGTGGCTGGGGTTCTGATGATATCCATCTGTTGGCAGGGGGTGAGTGGCACTTAGCTAACTGCACAACGAGGAGTCCTGCAATCCTTTATTTGATTTGCTGTTCACTCAACAGCTTGACAAATTCACAAAAAATGTGGACCATATTCTTTTTCTTTCAAAGTTTCTTTCTTGTCATCACTCACCTGCCCTTTGTGTCCCACTCTGACCAGAACACAGATAGGGTTAAAGGCCCCTGTTCCACACACCAGCAAGTGGGTCTGGTTGTATTGCTGCAACACTTTGATGTAGTTTGCACACTCGGGCTGTTGGAAGACATTCAAATTACAAATACAAAAAAAAAAAAAAAAGACGTGGATGAGTTGTGAAGGACATTTAAGACCACGCAGCATAAAATGCAGTAATAGACAGTGCCGGGGTTTATTGCATCATAAATAACATCCATTTTCAAGATTCACAAGTTTATGAGCACAGTGAAACGTCAATTTATAGGTGCTGCCAATATATATCTCTTTGATCGATCTTTTTACCCATACAGATAATTACACTGGATGACAAGATGCTATGCAGTGCATTCTGAACTCAGCGATTTTGCCTCATCGTCTTAAGCATCAGGCCCAGACATTATCAAATCCTGTATAAAAATACATGCAGGTATTGGGGAGCAAAAACATTTTGTACAGCACCTACCTTTTCCCTCCCCTTCATCATACATTCCTCTATCTGAGATTCTGTACTGGCCCAGTTAATCTGAAATAAATAAATAAATAAATAAATAAATAAATAAATAAATAAATAAATAAATAAATAAATAAATGAATAAATATTTAGTTTCCACACATTTAAAACAGAATTGTTCTGGACAAATACTGTTTAAGAGATACAAGTCAAAGTTTTCCAAAATAAGCATTCCTCTTTTTTTTTTTTCTTATAAGGATAACTTCATCTTAAGCATTACCTGCTATGTTTAAGATTAAGTGCTCCAGTGTTTCCAATCCTGACTAGCAAATGGAATGAAGCTAGGGTTACCTGTCTGTAGTGTGCGTTAACACGGTCCAGACTAAGGGAGAACAGAGCATTCTTGGCACCGACGTAAAGTCTCTGGTGGATTTCATCCAGCAACATAGTCTGAGGCTGAAGAGGCACGGCACGACCCTGGAACACCCAGGTCCTGTTCATCTGCCAAAGTTCTGTATGGATACAATAGGAGAGAAAGATGTGCAAAGGTCTGTAATAAAGTGGATGGATGGATAAATAATAATAAAACATCTGGCAATACATTTGCTAAAACTGAGGTTAGGTATCCTGCCAGAGACTCACATTTTACCAGACACATACACAACAGCATCATCAGCGGACAACTAAAGGCCAATATCAGGATGTTGAAATTTAGATCATTTACTATAGCAACAAATGTTAAAAGCAAAGATGGTCCCCTGCAGAATGCCTGATTTAAATTTGTCAGGAAAAAGAGACTAACGTTGTCAACCAAGTGATGGAAGACAGAATGGAAAAAGTAAAATAAAACATAGCATTTGGAGGCCATTTTTCATGCCTAAATTCATTTGTGTTTTATGACTAAAGGTTGTAACACGTTGAGCTTAAGACAAACTTCAAAAGTACTTTGGCTCAATCATAAAAAGACACTATGCAACAGCTGGAATAGTTTGGGGAAAAAATGTTGGTGTATGATTTATAGATTCTCATGCTTGTGTCCCTTTTAGCTAAGAGGAAGCAGTTTTATCACACAGGAAACTGCACCAGTCTTTTTTTTTTCAATCATTAGTTAGATCTACTGCCACTCCCACGCCAAATGAAACCGCTTGACATAAAGATACGTCGTTAAATATAAACACATTCATGCAGATTAAGAAGACACATTTGTTGCACAAAGGACACAAGTATAAAACACTCTTTTTTCTTTTTTTTATTTGACTAAATATAAAACACTGATCCTTTCTTTAGTTAATCGCTGGGAGCTTGATTAGTTGTAGTGGGTGAAGGATTTAAACTGAGTCAGAGGTGTGCCTTGCTTTTGGGTTTTATTAACCTTAAAGACTTTCATCATCTCATGATAGGTTGGGCTCGCTGCCCTTGTAAAAGAAAAAAGAGGGATCTGTTGCCTGTTAGAAGGGCTTTTTATACCTTTTGCAAATTCAAGCAAAGAAGGTTATGTGCAGTTGTCCTATTTTCATAGACTTTTAGATTTTTGCAATATTTAATCAAAAATTCAACTAAACTTAGAAATATACATTTAACTAAAACAAAACGATTTGATTGAAATCTTGACACAAAGGGTAGCAGGGGGTAATTTCATGATTTGTTTTCGTAGCGCTTGTATGTTTTTAGTGATACTTGATCTCTGAGATTGAAAGGGAGAATGTTTATCCTGTTTCTGTCGTTGACTCATAGCAACCACACTTCACCTAGTGGAAACGTTTATTTGTTTAAAATGGGATTAGGTATCTGCAAAGGAGTAGGTGAGTGTGTATATTTTGTTGCTAATAAGATTTCCAGGCTGGAGACAAGTGACTGTTTGAGTTGTTTTGAGTTGCATTAGGACCTGGGTGGTTGGGAGGCATAGACAGAAGGGGATGTGGCAGTCGTGTTCTGCAGGGTTCAGACACGCTTCCTGTAATTATCAAGTCCCCACACACAACACACACACATACATGCACAAAACTGTTCTCTGTCTCTCTCTCTCAAACACAAACACACCTCTATTTGCTGATTTTCTTCCAATTGAGCCGGACTTGCATCAAGGACAGAGTCGCCTTAACGTTGGTGCAAAAACAAAGAGCTCCTTCTTCATGTGAAGTCAAATTTGCTTCCACTAATTACGATGATGGGCTTAGATGGCTATTTAAAGTGATGAAGTAAACAGTCCATAAGTCAAGTCTGTTTTTCCATCTGCTTGTGCTCGCCAGTAAAGTTGAGTGGCAGCTGATCATACATGAACGAATTTAAGTGGCTACATATTCAGAGGAGCTTTCGTGAAGAATGAGCGGAAATAATTTTCACTTATTCCACAAAAAACTAAAAAAAAGAGAAAAGAAAACCATAGTTGATTTTTCAAAACAATGTATAATTGTAGATAATCAAAGTTACTGGAATACAATTGGAGGATCTCCTGATTACACAGATGGCTCAGAGCACTGTTTGAAAAGTGTCTCCTCTGTCATTATATGTGGGAACTACTGATCAAGCTAAAGAAGAAAACGAGGGAATTTCCAAATTCCCCCATTCCTCCGAGTCTCTTTCCTCTCACCCTCACCATCTGCCGCCCGTAAGAGCTCCTCAGCCATGAGATGAGGAGCTGAGAGAAGGAGGAGGGCATTTTCCGTTTAGCAACTGATCCGAGGAGACACATGGCCCGACTGTGATCCCATTCCAGAAGGAAATCACAGAGAAAAAGGGACTCCCTGAAGACAGACACTTTCATCAGCTGTCTCCAAAGTGCTGGGAGATGCTGGAGTAGATTTGGCACAGTTATATTCAAATAAACAACGTGATCTCATCTATATCCGATCACTGGGGAATATATTATATGTGTCTTGGTGCAAGCGGCTCTTTTAAAAAGAGAATAAACAATGGCAAACACACAGTGGAAACTTTAATTTATTTAGTCTCCAAATCCATGTTGTTCTGTTTAGTGTCACTGATGGCGGGGGTTTCTCCCTTGCAATGTTTGAACTGCGAGAGGTATAGCAAGCTCAAGAATGAAGTAAACACAAAAAACTTCATATAAATGGGTAAACAAAGCTGAAACACATTGGTCAAATTACCACAACATCCTTAATGACAAACATTCCACATGATTTTAAATTTACCAGCCTGATTTTATACTTTGCATACATTTCTTTGCCAGGCAGCTTGTACATTTCGAGCTAAATGAGTTTAAACTTGCATTTACCTATTGAGTATGAGAACTCATTCAAGAAGCACAGATAAAAAAACAAGTTGAGTCTTTAAGCAGTTAAAGGTGGAAACATGAGTAGGCAGTTCTGGTCTTGTGCCTTCGAGGTCTGATTGAGACTGTAAAGCTCAAGAGGATTTTGGGGGGCGGGGTAAAGCTGGAGAACGTTGGTGTTATGCGTTATCAGTACCTTGTGCTCCTCTGTTCTCATGTGTGAAGGGGGGGAAATGATTTCAGAAACCAAAATAAAAACCATATGGAGTGTCTAAAAAGGATAAGAGAGAAGTCTACCTTTGGGTCATATGACTGATGTTATCAATGAAGAATGAAAAAAGCAAATTTGTTAAAGTTCCAAGTTCACATGGAGAGTGCAACACTGTTTTAGTGATCACTGATGTTCTCTTGGTGTTCAGTGCATCATGCAAATTCCTCAGTGTGCCATGAGATAAACAATCAATACAGTACATTAAAACGTGCGCTTCATTATCAGACAGAACAGGTATGGGGCGCCAAGTGTAAAAGAAAATGTGAAAAAAAGGGTCAATAACACTTTTTCATCATTTAGCTTGCTTTCTGAAAGGTAAATGTTTTCACTTACATTTTGTTAATTTTCCACAAAATTTTAAATTTAAATGTAAAAAAAGAAGTGTGAATATTAAAACCAAAATCTAAATATGTAACTCTGAATGTAAATGTAAATCTTAACTGTTGGATTTAAATAATGACGTTTACATTTACAGTGTATTGAAACTTCTTCGCCATTGGTTAACGGCTCATGTTGTGACATCATCATCCTGCGACGAAAGCAACTGCTAACACTTGAACGCAGCTAAAGCTTCCCTACAAGTCATCCAATTTGCTGTTGTGTCTGAGGTTCACTGCAAACCTCCGGACCACAGTTACCATTCATTTTGTTTTCAGTGAAAACATTTTGAATTTAGATTTCTAATGCCATCCTCAGCTGCGTTACAAGCATTAGCAGCTGCTAGCATTGAGGTTTTACATCATCCTAGTTAGCTATCACTAACAATGCCAGGTTATTCATGTCAAATAAATTGTATTCTTTTATTGCACTTAAATAAAAAAAAATGTTGTCCAAAAGTGCTGCACGGTCAAACATTGAGCTGTACTTTAACAATAGCATGCACTTTTGTTTAACATTAAGCACACTTTATTTGTAGGAAAATCCCAAGGTGTATAACAAGCTTTTTGCTGCAGGCACTTTTCATCACTCAGCACATATCAATTTAAAACATTAAATTATTCCTATTGACAGAGGTAAAAAAAAAAAAACAGAAAATAAATTTGCTTTTCTCTTTTCAATTTTTTTGTCTTTTATTCAATAATGCCAATTTACACTAGCTGTTTTTCTCTTAGTCCCTTCTTGTCATACTTTTTTTCTCCTATAGCAACCCCTCTCCTTATAAATAAATAAAGTAAATAAATAAAATACAACACAAGAATAATAATAATAGTTGTGTCCCTGAAGGCTTAAAACCTTTGCTCCCTCTCTCCCTTTTCCTTGTTAAAAAACTTAACTCATCTCATTCCCTGTCCCCTTAACTGATAAAAGGTCAGAAAGGATATTAGAGTCTCAGCAGCTGCCTTCCCCTCTGGACATCTCATTAACAAAGTGGAGCGAGCACTCGATACCCGAGAGGAGAGAAGGTGATGCTAAGATGTACACGGGCAAAATGAGTTTGACAGAAATATGAGTGTGAACACAGGGGAGGAGGTTCAAAAAAATGATCACTTTTCACTGCTGGCCTAAAAGGTGTGAGTTGTCTGAACAGCACCTGCTTCAGTTTTCCAACCTTTTGGTTCAAGGTCTGCAGTATGCTGTGTGCTGCAGCCATGATCCAGTGCGGTGAATTTAAATACAGGCCTTTTTCACATGCAGATGAAAGAACAGTAATGATACTCCTCACCTGTCACTTTAGCTTTAAGTAGTGGAAATAAAACTATCAACAAAAAAAATTCCCACCTTTGTTTTAATTCATCTAAACACTTTGGCTCCTTCTGGTTTTTCCCACTTCGGGTTCAGAAGAAAGTTACTCTCAGAGCCTCATCAGATGAAGCTTGTAAAACACACAGCGAGAGCTTTTTTCTTCTTCTCAGGAAAGAAAGGTCTAAAATTACAGTTCAAAGGAAACTTCATACATCAGTAATTGCCACCTGAGTAATCCCTGTGTTTATATGTCTTCACGTGCCTTTTGCTCTGCTCTCTGTTTTACAAAAAGCGCAGAGGAAAAAGAAAAGGTTTCAAAATGGTTTAATACATTTCTGTCAATGCATTCACTCATTTCTCTTAGCTTTCTGATGTTTTCTAAGTTTTCAAGCATGGTTTATCAAAGACTACAATGATTTAAAATATAAATAGATGAAGCTCGAAAGTACTTTAAGTCCTTTGGGCTTAAAATGTAAAAGTGAGGCTAAAAAATAGAAAGCACAGCACAATATTAAGCCTGCCAAAGTGAATTAGCATCATGTAGTCACCTTTGAAGACAGCTGCAGGAAAAAAAGTAAATACTCCTAACTCTGGAAGTACTGTGTCTTTGACAGGCAGCTGAGGTAAGCATTTATGATGAATTTATTTATAAAATGATGATGGTTTAACAAGTTTTGTCAAGCATCTCTATGAAATTTAATGACCCGAACAAAACTTTAAGAATGGTAGCGCAGTTTTAAGTTTCAAATGCATTTATCCCTCCTCCTTTGAAATATGTAAAACTCAATTTTATGCATAAATAAATGCATTTAGCATCTTTGCAAAACCACTTACTAAGAATGAACTGTGAATAAGTAAGTTTAGGGTTAGGTGGAGGTCATGCCCGCATTATGAAAACTGCTGTATCACCATGGCAGCTTTAGCCAAAGCATCATGATGGGATGGAGGAGGCAGCACAATAAATCTAAGCCTGAACGTCTACCTGTAGCCCTGCTGACACTCTGACACAAAACAAGCTGTGCAATGGCTTCATTAGCTGTAAAACTGATGGTTGTCCTGAAGAAGGAACTCCTCTCTCGCTGCAGGCCTGCTGATCTTATATGGGCTGCCAAGAGACGTCACTGATGCAAATTTAACTCACATGGAGCAAAATAAAAAGGTTCTTGTTTTTGCTTCACAGAGCATGTACTTACCTACAGGGTCGATTCAAAGTATAATAACCCCTTGATTTATGAAGTTTGATTGGCCAAACACCCGGACAGTTAAGGTGTATTAACACCTTTAGACGTGTTTAAAGTCTTTAAATGTTGTGCTGCCAAAGATTAAGGTCAATTATTTCTAAAGACGGCATGGTTTCAGTGTTCGTAACGCAATACTCTGTGTAATTAAGCTAACAGCCCTGAGTTAACTGTGGGTGTAAGCAAATAAAAGGATGACTGAGGTGAAGGCAATTTAAATGCATTTGAAATAATCTTCCCTGGTCCAGAAGTCTAGACAGAATATAGATGAAACAAAAGAAGAAGAAAAAAGGGGGTAGTGTTTTTAACATGTGCAACATGTGGATAACATCAAAGCTAAAAGATCAATCGTTAGGTCATATTTGAAACACATGATAATTTGCACAAAGGAGTTCACTCCAAGAAAGCATAAAAACCTGACCTCATGCCTTATTGAGCTTCCTATTGATCCGACTCTATATTTGCCCTCTTGACCAGAAGCGGGTTAAAAATATTTCAGTTCTGACGTAACGCGCATTTTCTATTCAGTGTTACACTTTCCCACTAAGGTCACATTAATCTTTTTTCCACATTGCTTTGATACCAGATGTTATGAGAATAATTGTATGGGTGAATACTTAAAAACCACATCCCTCCTCATCTCCCTGAACTGCGTCCAAGTCCATGTGTGTGAAAAATTCACACAATTCCACCCGCGCCCATGTCTGTGTGTGTGTGTATGTATGGGTTTGCCTGAACTGACTGAAGGGTGTGTGCAAATATAACTGGCAGAGCCCATGAGGCATGTATTAAGACTTGGATGTTTATCATTCCATAATGATAGGATCCAACTTCAGCCTTTTCACTGCGCTGTGTGCTAGCCAAGACACGCATTCGAGCATCGAAACAGACAGTGGAGGGATGTCAATCACCTTGGCAGTTCTGTCCGCAGGTAGCTAACGAACTGGGTGATGTACGAAAGAAAGAACCATACCTGATATTGACGTGGCTTTAATGATTAAGCTTGTCAGCGGTTGTCTTATTACTTATGTTAAAAATGTAACAAGACCTCCAGAGCATTGATCTTTTCCAAAAAAAAGTTAATTGCATAATTATTTTACATCTGTTATTCATCATTTTACATTGTACAAATTCAATTTACAGTGTTTTATTTTTCATCACTCCTACTGATGGACAAGTCTTGTCAATTTTCATTACATACTCCAAGTGCAGATTTATGAGCTACTGACCATCCAAATTCCACACCTATTTCCAGCCATGACTAACAGGCTTATGTGGAATCATCTCCTTCTGTTGCTATAGAGATCAAAGGCAAGGAGGAAAAAAAATACCATGTTTACTCAGGAGTTTTTTTATCTGCAAAGATAAAAACCCTCATTATTGTTGGAGAGACACACAGCAGTCAGTCCACAGACCAGTGCGTGCACGTCCATGTTACACACTCAAAAACACAAGTAAACAGCCACAAGCACACAAACGCTTCTCACAGACATATTCTCACGTCAAAAGAAAAGGAAAATATCTTCCATCATTCAGCCACTTTAACACGAGAGAAAGCCACATTGTGGATTTCCAGCCACCATAGCTGAGAGACCAAAGCAAACTCTAAGGAGGGATGGGGTGAAATAAAAAAACGACATAAAAACAAAAACAGCTCCAGATAACAGAAGTTACTCTTCTCAGATCCTCTGCCTGCACAGTGCCTTTCCTCTCAGGTGAAATCATAAATCTTCAATGACCACATCGTTACTTAGCCATGAAACCTGCAAGCTTCTTATTCTTATCCACAGAAAACACAGCTTCTTTGACTCGTTTGCTTTCTGTATGTTGGTGCTATTTTTTCCTTTTCAGTTTATGAACATGCCAACCAAATGCTTTCACTGCAAATACTGCGATGCCTTTCAGATTTCAAAATGTTATCATCTTGGATTACTTTCAATAAAAAAATAAATACATCTGCAATCAGTGGAAAACAAAAGACATGGACAAAGTGATGCACCTGTCTCGTTCTCAGTTTGCAGCAGTGCTTGCTCTGAGTAGAGAAAATTACACTTTGTTTCACTCCAAAGATTGTTTTTCTTTTTTTATTTAGCAGACTAAGTTTTTATTCGTGCCACATGAAACAATTTGGAAACACACACACAAATGTAGAGTTCTTGTTCTACCTTTGTGGGAGAGACGTATCCTTGGGTAGACGCTGTGGGCTGTGAGAGCCATGCAAAGCAGATGAAGATAGAGCAGCATCAGTGACTTAGTCACAGTCCTTTTGCATCCTGCCATCACTGAAACAAACATTTTACATTCACCAAGTTCAAAACCAATTAAGTCCCCTCAGCTTGAGCAGCAGAGTCGAATAAAAATGGCAAAAATCCACAGGTTTTTGCACTGTTTGGCATCCACAAAAAAGTCTTCTTAGAGCTAAGAGTCTTTTTTTCTTAGGATCACCAGTGTCGATCAACTAGATGTATATCCGCAGTCTCTGTGCAGGGGCTGCTTTCCCCTATAGCCGTCTGCTGAAAGCTGCATCCACCCACTACCTTGGTGGAA
The DNA here is from genome assembly GCF_001266775.1 of Austrofundulus limnaeus. Classification (NCBI taxonomy): domain Eukaryota; kingdom Metazoa; phylum Chordata; class Actinopteri; order Cyprinodontiformes; family Rivulidae; genus Austrofundulus; species Austrofundulus limnaeus. The sequence continues at coordinate 1,528,595 of NW_013952492.1, forward strand.
AAGATAGTGATTTGGCTATTATCCTTGTTTGGTCTTAGTAACCAGGGAAAAGAGAAGTCCAGTTGCTACATTCACGCTGCAGTGCTCACTGCTCTCTGTCCATATGTCAGTCCGTCTGCATGGAGAGCCGCTCTGTCTGATCTGAACAAGAAGAAAGTAAAAACTGAAAAGAAATATTAAGTCTCCAAAAAAACAAATCCCAGAAAAGAGTAGAAGCTGTTAATTTCTAAGAAAGAAAAAAAAACAACCTTTGTCCGTCCCAGCAGGCAGACAGACAGGCAGGCAGAGTTGGAGCTGCTGTAATGTGTCCTCAGTTTCTGATCCTCCTCTTGGTTCCACTGAGGCCAGTCACTCTCTGGACAGAAGCCCAGGAAAAATCAGAGTGGGAGAAGGGAGGAGGGTGGGTGGGGAGCAGGGAGCCTCGTGCCTGGCGTGCAGTCTCTGAGCACTGGGGGAAGAAAGTGAGGCTTCAGCTCCTGACTCTGCTCTCGCTCAGGCAGTCGGGGAGGATCCAAAGCTCGGCTCAAACCTCTATGAGTCAGTCGGCTTCTGCCAGGTTTCCTGATCTGAGGTCACCTGCTACGGTGCGGTTAGAGTGAGTAAAAGCTTGTGAAAGTAAACAGTAATGTGTGGAGTTGTTATCAGGGAAGAGGTTTTTAAAAACGCCTGCATCCTACTGAAGATTGTCTTGAGATCTCCTTTCCCCTCCAGGCAAGCTGTGTGCTGTGTCAGATTCTGTAAGACTTTTCCCTCCTGTCACTCTTCAGACCACCCCCTGCTTTTCCTCCACTGCTTTTCTCCTTCAGTTTTTTTTATTCCTCCTCCAGCTCCTGCCGCACTGACATGGACTTCCGCCAAGGCTAACTGGCACTACTTTCATTTTCAATTATCCCTCTTTGTGCTTCTTTCTATGCGGTTAATTATTATCACTGTTACCATGGATTTTCATGCATGGATTTCCTTTCATCAAACTGTTTTTTTCTCACCCTGCCCAATTATTCTTTTGCTCTGTTTACATGTCACGCCCATAAGGCCTGGTTATCACTTTGTCCCGGTGTGTCCCACACTTTGCTCTGACTCCTCACACCAGGAGTTTCCTCATTTTACATGACCGCCATTGAGGCTTTTTTGTTATAATATTTTTGTGTATGTGTGTGTGGTGACAGCAGTATCACATCATTCCAACAAACAAAAACAATGTGCAGGAAGTGATTGATGTTGCAAGAAGTTGCAAACACATTAGAAAATCCCCAAAATCAACATTTCATGGGGCCAAGCAGCTTCTGTCTCCCATGCATCTTTCCGGGGTGCATCTGTTTTTCTTTGTATTTGTCTCCTAGTCTGTGTTGACATCGTCATTAAGTCATGCTGATCCTTGCTGGAGGATTTGGTTAGACTGCACAGACAAAAAATAAAAAAAAATAAATAAATAAAAATAAAAACCCTTGTTGAAATGAAGAAATTATTGGCTTCCAACAAAAAACAAACAAACAAAGTGTAGCTTTCCTTTAAGGAATGCTACACCTAGGAGACGTATGATGCTTTTAAGTCCTTCTTTTTCACGTTTAAATCATTCAGTTGGGGTCTATATAAAATTGAACTGCAATGCTTTGGTCTGAATTCCTGTTTATTGTAACTCCACAAGCCCCCTTTTCTCCACTTCTCTGAGCTGTGTCTCAGATCAACTCATTTTGAGGCTGTTTCTTTAAATCCAAACCAGAGGCTTCACACCTCGACCTTTCCAGCTTCCAAAGCGGTGCATTTTAGTTTGATAGAGGGGCTTACGACTATATAGTGGTGCAGAAATGTTTTTTTTACAAATTAATAAACAATGTCAACAACTGAAGACTTGTCCAACCAGCCTTACATGTTAGAGCCAGAGTCTGACCCAGAGCCAGAGGAGAATTGTAGCTGTTAAGTCCATAGCTTAATAGAAATTCCATCGCAAATTCTGTAACATAATAGTTCAGAAAATGGCATATAAAATGGAGAAAACTGAACAGGTTGAAAAATATGACCTAAACAGAGTATAAAGATATTTGTGCAGCACTGAGAGAGAATAAATTCAAATTTCCAGCACTCCTAGAGACTCCAAGTACACAACAAAATACATTTAATGGCTAAAAAAATGGATTGTGTATATGTCAGTTTTTGAACTTTACTTACATTAATACATATTCAGTAAATTCAGTATTCAGTATAATACATATTCATATACATATACATGCTCAGTGGTATCGTATATAATTTGAATAGTACTTAAAGCAGTTGAATGGATCTAAACAAAGATGAGTAACAGAGATCCACACAGTAAGAATCAGTTGACATCAACACATAGCAGGCCTATAAATTAAGACCCATGTGGTGATATGGAAATGATTGCACTGGGCCGTAGCAGCTGCAGTCACACCCCCACACCCCTACACCACCCTGGGATCTGATGACCGGCTGCAACTCCCACGTTGCACCTGTTCCCTACCAGAACAGAAGGACTTTGTGTGAGTAGAGGTCTTGTAATATGTACTATATCTGTTATTCTATTGCCTGTTGTAATTATAGCCTCTCGTCTGTTGTTACAGGGTGAGACAACTGTTCATCGTCAGCCCCCCTGTTACTATCAAACTCATTGTGACACACAGTTTCATCAGTCTTAAGGCACTAATGTATGAACATATTTTAGCTTCGCATCTACACTAAAAGCCCCTCATACAGATTCTCATTTCCGAGTCCTCAGATTAATAGGCGTTCAAAGCGGCTAATGCACCAGAACCAGTTGGTACATTCTCTTCTCCAGTTCCGCCAACAGTGGCAGCAATCAATCAGAAATCTGCCTCAGATCAAACAAAGTAACAGCTCAATTGTTCATGCCTTCATCCTTTCTGACTGTTCGCCTATAGTAGCTTGCACCAAGGACCCCCCCCCACCCCCACCACCCCGTGCAGCACTCCTACACACAACAGCAGCCACAGACTCGCTTCCTTACCACCTCCATTAAAATTCTGTTCTTCTACACATGTCCCTGGGATTCCACCAATACCAATTTTTATTCAGCGTGTTGTGCACTGCAGTTATTTTCGCTCTGCAATATTTGTGCTCTGCGATTGCTACAGATTTCAGGACTGGTAACAATCATGGAAAACATTTTTGGTGGATCCTGTCACATCTTTTAAAGTCCTTTTTTTCCCCTTTTCTCGCTTTTTTTTCTCCCCCAGGAAGTTTGAGGTTTTGAAAGAGAGTTTGATTGAGACTAGGTATCGAGCGTTTATTTGAATTAGACACGTCTAAATGTCTAGCGGCATTTCTTTCATGCTGACTGAAGACAGAAAATATTTTCATTCATAACGATGCTGTGTCAACATCCAGCCGGCTCACCGGAGGCCTTTCTCACCTCCTGTTTGACCCACAGAGGCAGAAATGCAAGCTCTTCCTGCCCTAAAGATGCTGTCTTCATGTCTACACACACTGAACTGCAAAATGCATGAAAGAGAGCAAAAAAGGAAACGTGAAACTCAAAGCAAGATATGTAAAACTGAGCGTAATATGGTCCTTGCCTGAAAGCGTACTTCAGTTCTACTGCCCACCACCTGCTGGGGTCTTCCCTGCTGAAGCGAGGTCATGGCTCAGGTCTCCTACGGCAACAAGAGCAGCGCTCTGAGGATTCTGTGTTTCTGAGCCATGAAATACTCCAACCGTTTACACAGGTGGCTGTCATATGGCCAGTTAAGATTGTCCCCACGGTGCACATGCACGCACATAAACATAAAAAGCACCAGTTTGTATTAAAAGACAGGAAACCAAACATGTTTCCTTGGGATTACATTAGAAGCTTCAGATAAGAAAACCTCAAGACCCAGAAATGTTTATACTTTTTTATAGCCAGAGCGCTGGTGTTTCTTTGTGTGTGATTCCACGCAGAGAGAGACAGAGACTGCTGATGAGACACAAAGGAGGGAGGGGAAAAAATAGCTTGTCAGCCGGTGGCCTATTTTGACTGGAAAGCCAGGTGTGTTACGGTTGACTTTTCTGAGTTTGTCGAGTGAGAAATTCTACAGCACAAAACCCACCGTGCATAATTTTACCCATAAGAATTTACACTTGTAACCTCCTTTGACATTATGTTGGAAGAAAAGTGGAAAAAGGTCTGCATACATTTTGTTACACACAATTATCTTCTAGCATCCTACTGAGTGCTGCTAACCCTCAGGTTAGGCAGGAAGTGGGTGTGAGTCCCGCTTCTGTGGGACCAAAGCATGGAAAAAACTTTCTCTCTTTGCTACATATGAAGTGAGAGACCCCTCTGAGCCATCCAAGTTCCATTTACCAGCTATAAAAGAACTTACTTGGTCACTTTTTTTAGCTTTTTTTTCTTCCTGTTATTCAGCTTTTGAGGGTTTTTTTTTTTCAGGTCACAGCACTAGTAATGAAAAACCCAGGCTAGATCAGTGTGCTGCAGTCAAAAGGGAGATTAGGTGGAACACGTTACATCTCTGCATTGATTCAAGGAAGTGACCATCTGCTGTTGTGTGTATTCAGAAGCGTTGTTGTGCTAAGCAACATGCGGTCTACAGGTGAGTGGAGGAGTTGTGTTTTTATAAAATGGGTTTGCACGTTAATGCGTTAATGTTTATCAATGTGTTTAAAAATGCACATTAAAGAAGTTACTATGGTTTTCTTTATATTTATCTTCTTCTTCGTAACATTTTTTTTTTTATTTTAAAACTCTTCCCGATGTCAGGCTGGGTAGAAGTAAAGTTATTTGTAAGCCCTGCAAAGCTGCACTCTTACAACTGGAGTAGTTAGAGCATGAAATATCACTTAAATTGAAAACAACCATAACAAACACAGGGAGGGTTCTGCAAGCAAGGCTGAAACAAAAGGTTGAAAACAAAAAGCAAAAGCATGTTCTAAACATCTTTAAGTCATAATTGAATTTTGTGCAAAAATAATGAGAATAATCAAGAATTCAAGGAGCTTTATTGTCATTTCATAGAAGTCCATGAGGAAAGATATATTCTGAGGTTGCAGTTGTCAGCAATGAATAAAAAACACAATGAGAAATAGGAATATAAAAAGAAAACCATAATAAAAGAAGAACTGCATACAGTGTCTCGCACATGGAGTACATTGCAGCATACAAACTTACACATTCTGGTAATGCTTTCTTTTAAAGGACCCTTATTACCATGTAATTACAAGGTAATAAAAAGGTAATTAAATGGTATTTACTACCTTATTACCATGTAATTACAAGGTAATAAATTAGATAATTAAATGGTATTTACTACCTTATTACCATGTAATCACGTGGTAATTAGGGCACAAAAGAAAAACTACTGTTAGTAAAACTATCTTTATTGGGTAACCACAATCAAATTACTATTCAATAGTAACTCAACACTAATAATTAAATATAACCAAAAGAATGAAACTAAAATTTGGGATTAGTGGTTAATTGCAATAAAATATAAATTTAAAACTGTCCAAATTTCCTACTACTTATTTAGGTGTTACACAGTGGATTGTATTACATCACCAGGTAAGTGCTACATTACTGCAGACAATTAATTACATAATAAAAGTGTACCCTAATTACCATGTAATTACTTGGTAATAAGGGTACCATAAAAGAAAGTGTTACCAGTTCTGCCATGGTAAAGTTATGGTTTCAAAAAAATGTATTAAAGTATTAAAGTATTAAGATTAATCAAAAAAATATCTTGACAATAATCATGGTTGAAATTTTTAATTTATGTCCAGCACTAGTTTCTATGCTTACAGGTGATTGTCAGTCAGTTTTAGTACACATCTTAAATACCAGTACACACAGTGGAGCCCCCCTTTATGTGTTGTCATCCATCACACTTTGCACAGAGACATAACTATTTATGTTGAAGGTTTTAAGATCAAAACACTTTTAAAAAATACTTCTTTTACTGGCATCTTGTCTCGATTTTAACCATTTGTCTCTAACCCACTGTGATTACTGTTGGCAGACAAAATAAAAAAATAGATGTAACAATCATGGACAGAGGTATAGACTAAACATCTGCCTCCAACATGTACTTAGCTTCAGTGTTTTTTAACGATTTGTGCAGCTACTGAAAGGTCACGCACATTTCATTCAGCACCAAACGTGAAACACAGAGGTGGATTCATGGAAAAGCTGAGGACACTGAATTAATTAGGGGAAATGTAAAATAAAATGCTCTATTAAACTCACATAAAAGTGGGTAGGCACTCACTGCCACAGATGTGTAGGTGTGGCTTTTAAAGGTTTGTTCACACCACACTTTTTTTTCATATAGTGAAAATTGTGAATTTGAATCATTGTTTCCATTGTCTGCAAAAGCAGCTTCTGCAAATCATATGGGATTAAGTTTTGCAACAAAAAATTTTTGAATTTGACAAACAAAAATCGAACCAGAAAGACCGAAACCGAAAACTAATTGAGCTTAATAGAAACCAAATGTTTGAAAAATAAAAAAAAAACAACAACACAAATGTCATCTTCTGTGAACGGAAAATATTAGTCTTGTCTTAGCACAGCTTTTTGTTGTTCTTAGTTAATTACTTTCCAGCAAATTTCAGCACCGCTCAAATCAATGCACTGATTGTTCTTGTTAAATCCAGGCCTCATGTTTCAAAGGAACAGAGGTGTGAGCTGACCTCTGAGTACTAACAAGTTCCACCGTGTCTTTGTAGCACCCTTTGCATACATTCTGATGAGCGGGACGTGATCACCATCTACAAACATGTGTAGGAATGTGAGTGGGAAGTTAAGAATTTGTTGGAAGATACTCGGCTATTGCTCATCCCAGAGGCATTGCTCCTCCTGGCCGAGTTATCAGCTAACCTGTTAACCTGCACTACATCACTCTGACTGCTTCTGCAGATGCTATCAGCGACTCGTGTCAGAATCTCTTGTCATTCTGTCTGTAGATGTCACGGAGTTTACATTTCCCCCTAACTCTGATTAACAACCTCGAGTGGTCATTTAGATTAGAACGAGAGACGCGTTGCAGAGATTTCTGGAACACAAGCCAGCTGGAGCTGCACGTGCAAAGACATACTTACATGTGTGTTCAAGAAACACAGGTAAAATACTGTACTTGTGAAAAATAGAAAAAGGTTTGTATTTTTTTCTATGTTGCAATAAATATGTCCAAGCTTAAAGTAAAAGTTTCAATTTTGATGTGGATCCCTGTGGAAAGTTAAAAATAATCAGTATCTTACCTGTTGAAGATAGCTATTTAAACAACTTCAGATTGGACAAGCAAAATTTAAATCTAATCAGAAGGATGAGCTAATGTCTATGTGTATGTCTCTCTCTCTCTCTCTCTCTCTCTCTCTCTCTCTCTGTGTGTGTGTGTGTGTGTGTGTGTGTGTGTGTGTGTGTGGGGGGGTATCCTTCATGGATTTCTTTGGCTTTAAAACAACTCTAATCTCAAAAATTCCAATGTACGTATTTCACCCAAACAATATTTTACAAACAGTGATTTTGCATTTTTGTAACAATGATGATGATTTTAGATGATTATCTAAAGCTTCATGGTTAATATAAAAAATGCAAACAGAAATCACAACAGTTAGCTATAGCACTTCCTGTTTAGAACTGAGGAATATCACTACATTTCTGTTAGAATAGCTGTGCTGCAAAATAGACTGATGTAAAAATTTTATATGGAAAACAGCTTTTGCATGAACCACTCAGAACTATTTTGAAACTGCAATGGTTTCAAGATCACTGTTATTCAATTTGTTAAACTGTTAATCTAGCCAAAACCAAGAATATTTTCCAAGCTTGAGCCATTAAAAAAATGTTATCTGCAACAAATAATGCTTAATTACTCATAATCTTTTCACATAAAGCCACATTAAAATATGTAAAATATCCCTTAGTGTCCTTGCATATAAGTATCTGTTTATAGACCTGGAACAAAACAAACAAAAAAAAAAAAGTCCATGCACACATTTCTGGATTCTTAAATTTTACAATCAAAAACATTTGATTCTCCATACCCCATGCTATGTCCCACAGACTGCAGTGTGACAGGCAGGTCACTCGCTGTGTTACTTTTGGTTTCATGCATCTGCAACCACCACAAGCTTTCTGTTTGACGCCTCATGCCTCCATAATTACTGGACTTACAATTCCACAAAAACCAGCAAAATCCGCCTCAGCCCAGGAAGTAAACACTGGGGTTTTTTACTGTCAGTAAAATGTGCCGCCTATGACAACTGACGAACACTCTTCTCGGAACAAAACACAGTTGTTTTGAGTCACATACTTGGATTCTCCAGTAAATACTCATCAGTATAGTCTCTCACAGCCAACGTGAACTATGAAAAGCAGATTTTGCGGTGGCTGAGCAGTTTTTCACCACCAACCACTAATTGGATAATGCGGCAAACAGCACCGAGCAGATATGCTGTTTCCCCCCTTTCTCCACATGAAAAGGTTGGTTTTATTGTTTAAATGAAAAACACCTTGAAGCTCACACTTCTGATTAAAACGTTCCTTCGCTTAAACTTTCTAACAGTTTTTGTTCTCTTCATATCTTGACAGCAGTCATTTTAAATAAAGTTCTGAAAGAGCAAGGAAGTTTTTATAATTATATGCCAAAGCAGCTGCAAGTCATTTACTTCCATATGATTTATTACAAGAAACCTTGCTCATGTAAAACTGGGAGCATGTGCATCCAAGTGAGAAAGACTTTGGGAGATCAATTTTTTTTATTATTATTTAGCTTATTTCTTTAGGTTTCAATTTTTTTAAACATCTAGTTAAATGAACTGTTATGTAGCGTTGTTTTCAAAGTGAAGTTTAAACTTTTCAAATATGCTAAAATACAGACAAAAAATGAACTATATACGAACTTTAGTGTCTGCTGGTTGATGAGCTCCAGGAGTTTAAGTTAAACCTTGCTTAAGCAGACCTCAGTCAGTTACAGATTGGAAGTGTGGAAGGGATCAACAAGTTAACAGTTGGACACATTGCAGGACCAAAACACGTTTCTCCTGATAAATTGACCTCTGCTCTTAAGTGCACCCCTGACCCATCACTGGATCAACCTGGGTCAAGCTAGAGGCTCATTTAGGCCATTGTCTGATACTATCTCATCAGCTCTTTTCAGCAGCTTCCATGCTTTAGTTTTCATCTCTGCCTTTCATGCTTTAAGTC
>NW_013952492.1:1538070-1569685 GCF_001266775.1 Austrofundulus limnaeus
TATATATATATATCCCAGGGGTCAGATGAGCCAAGTTCATGGAGATGTGCATACCTGAAGAGACTTGCTGCTGCAAAACGTGGTTCTATAAAGACGTTTGCCTTAAAGTACCTCTCTGCAAAAAGAACACCCACATACAGAGAGCAGATTTCATTTCAGTTTAACATATATTGATTATCTATGACAGACAACCAGCTTGCAAAAATAGATAAAAAAACACAAAACCACACACACATATTGTGTGCTCTTACCAAGAGTATTGATTCTGCAATCAAAACAGACATTGCCATGAATCTACAACCCCTAAATGGGCGAGTGATTATCGAAAAAAAAAAGATACAGCCTCTTCACTCAGACGACACTTCAATATTCTAAACTCTGCAATAATAACATGGCTGAATTGAGGTCTGTCTAAGTCTCACTAATGGATTTGGCTCGTGTCAGGGGTTAGCCTATGGTTGTGTAAATGTCAGATGTATTGTGACTGAGTGGGTTGTTTTTGCTGCTCTGATTCTTTCAGGATAAGGCAGCTCCAAAGCTCCTTTGCTGCAGATCATATTCTGCACTGTCAAAACAGCGACAAAAATGGAAGTTTCGACGAGAGGGTTTGGTATTCGGTTCAAATATTAACAGGTACATCTAAGGCCTTCCAAAATACTGTTAATAAAATAAAGCTTGCTGAGCCCACTGCCTGTGAGGTTTCATATAAATATTCTGGGAAATCAAATGCAACGTCTCTGAAGGTGATGCAGGCAAGAACAACTGGAATGAACCTGTGATCCATGCATGCTGGTACGTGCTACCGGTTCATCAACCAAGTGTATTGTCACTGGCGAAAAAAATAAACAAGTCTCTGCTCCATTTCACTTTGTCCAAGCCCCCCGATGGGAGAAAACGTGCTCATGCCTCTTTCCCACCGCTCCGGTAAACAATGCAGCAGCAGTAAAAGATGTGCCCCATGTCCAGGAAAAAAAAGGGGGGTCCAGTGTTGTGAGTCTGTGCACCGACATGTGCGTGTGTATATTCATTCAGCTGCGTGCCAGATGACTTCTCGTCTGCATCGTCAGTGAGACAGATCAGTTTCAGTGATGAAACACAAAAGGACAGCACTCACACGTTCCACAGTTTCTGGTACCGCCTTGTGTTGTTTATTCTGGGACATTTTTTTTCTCTCCTGAGTTTGATTGAAATGACATGAGGTGAATGCAGACTAATTGCAGCCTGCAAGAGAGCTTCACGGTGCTCAAAAAGTAACATCAAGTTTATGTTAGCATAATCCCTGTTTTCTTTTTCTTTTTTCTTTCATTTTTTCTATAAAATGTAAGTGTCAGAGTGGTCCTCCTCAGTCATGCCTGGTTTGGCTGGAAGTCTGGTTGAGCAGAATGTGGGAGATTAACCTTTATGAAAATTGTCTCCTTATCCACAGGAGGGCAGCCATACTCCATGTAAATCTATCACTGGGAGGCAAAGAACATTCCAGGGATATCTTTTTTACACAACCAGAGATAGTATTTCAGAAATGTGCATTCTCTGCTAAAACTTTGATACATAAGTATGGGATAAACTGTAACTGTGTCTGGCTCTCAATGAAGTGCTGCTGCTGCAAAAGTAGCCTTCTAATTCAATAATCCATTACTCAATGAAAAAAATATATAATAACTTTTATGCTTTGCTGCAATTTGTGCATATTTTATTTTCATCCACTTTTGTGTCAAAAACTGTAAAAGGACGATATTTTGACCATAAATGATTTCATTTTAAACCACAAATACCTTCTCTTTCTCCATTGTTTTGGAAAGTAGTTGTCTCTTTCCAGATGAAAGACTCTGTCAACACCAAAACCCCTCAGTAGTCTTCTCTTTGAAGAGTCTGTCTGGGCCTGTTTGTGCTGAAACCTGTGGGATCCCACAACAACAGGGTAAACCTACAGAGGTCATGGTCAAAGCTCTGGTGAGTCATGCACCGGATGACCTTTGACCTCGTTTTCACTCTCTAGTGAGACAAAACTGGTCCTCTCATGTTTAAAAGCGTGCAGCAATAACCTAGCTGGAAAATGAGAAAGAAAAAAATAGAAAGCTGTTTTCTTCCTTTTCAGATAATCATGTGCTTTTCTGTTGTAACCACCAGAGTGCAGTGCAGCACTGTCATTTTGATAACGTTAGAGAAATTTCAAAGTTTTGCCCTTCTCTTGATGGTTCACTGAATTTTCCTTTTGTTCTGGTTCTGGTTGAGTTGTAAACGCAACAAGATGAGATTCAACAACTTTTTTTTTTTGAAAATATGCTTGTTTCTGTGCGAAACAAGAGGATAACTGCAGTTACACTGCAGATATCTTATGTTTTATTCACATCAACATCAGTGCTTTAAAATCAGCTCACAATAAATCCATCACTGTTTGAGGCATCACTTTTAAAGACCAAATTGTAGTTGGTAAGTCCAGACCTTTTTTAGAAATTCTGGTGCAAATTATGGGATATAATTTTTCAGAAAGCATCTTGGCAATCAAGAAAACTTAGCAGGTAAAAAAATATCACCCAAACAGAATATAAAAGTATCTACAAAGAACCAGGAGAGACTAAAATATTTTTTCTGCACTCATAGAGACTCCAAGTACACAACAAAAAGTATTTAATGACTAAAAAAAGTGGATTTTGTATGTTCCCTTAAACAAAAATAAAACCTTTTTATTGGAATAAATACAGCAGACAGTTAGCTATGAAAAACAGATTTATTGAAACCAGCACGTCATGATGAGACATTTATAACATCAGTAGAATACATCACCATTAATATTGTCATGCCAAAACGCAGCAACAGCAGCACTTCATTTCCTCACTCCCACCATTTGTGAGACAGGCCTCCTACATTTTCCTCTTCATGAAGATAGTCTTATCACACACACACGCACGCACGCACACACGCACACACACACACACACACACACACACACACACACNCACACACACACACACACACACACACACACACACACACACACACACACACACCACTCTGGTGATCGGCTTGTCTCATTAGACTAGAATCTCCCGAGGCCGGCTCCAGCTGCTCCTCCTCTTCCTCCAGCGTGGCTTCCACTGGCAGATGAAGCTTTGCAAACACCCGTTTACAGTCTTCTGACTCACTGATGTGTTGCAACTGTTCATTGTCCATTGTTGTTGAATGGTATGTAGAAAGCAAGATCCAAAAAGAGATTTTTTTATTTTTATTTTTTGTTGTTGTTGAGTTCCTGTTTATACTGCTTTGGAGTTTTAACATAAACATTATTTACATTGTTGAAGTTGCTACTATTGTGTACTGCGTAAGCAAGCAACGGCTTAACAGTGCCAACATCAGACTATATCAAAGCAAAACAAGAACACCACACCAGTATTCACATGCACTAGCCGATAGTGTTGTATCTGTCGTTACAGGAAGTTCACAGCTACATTCCAGATTTGTTTGCTTGTGCACAGTTTAGCTTTTAATAGTTGGTAAAAAGTAGTAGTTGATTTTTACATTGCATGCAGTGAAATGAAGGTGTTACACTTCACTGTTTGTGAAAAATACGCACATACGTAGGAAGTACAGTACCATATGGAAAGGGGTTAATGCTCTGTGCTTTTCATTGCATGTGGTTTAGAATTAGCAATTATCCATTTGTAATTGCAGTTATTGTTTAACCAGATTGGTCCTGTGAAATATAAACTTTAGGAAAACAAACAAAAAAAAGCATCTGCACATTATTTATAAAAAATTGCAATGCACAGAACTGTTTATGAATAAATAAACAAGTCATGGAAAGAAAGCCAATGGAAAGTATTATTAAATAAACATGGAAGAACTCAGACTTGACATTTTGGAAACAGAGACAAGGCAATTTTCTAAATATTAAGACCAGAGAGTTTCACAAAAAAGTAATATTAAGATTGTTTGAGAAGCTTATATAGGGCATGGATACACACACACACACACACACACACACACACACACACACACACACACAAGTATAAAAAATCTCCCTGCTGATGAATATTTAACAAACTTTCTCTTAAATAAACTTTAATTTGGGCAAACATGAACCAACTAGACAAATGAAAACTATTGGTATTCCCTTTCTTGTAAGGAGATATGATAGAATAAATTATTTACACAACCTAACTATGTGATTATGGGTTTTTTTTCATTGTTTTGTTTTTTTTAACAAATGATGACTGCTCCTATAAATTTCTTGCAGTTTTTGGGCATTTTCACTTTCATATAAATAGATTCCCTAATTTCCATTACCTCAAATGATCTACTTATTTTCTCATTGCTTTTCCTGTACCAGATTCCAGTTTATTCTGCAGCCTGCCCTAGTATTATTTCACCTATTATCATTTTTTTTCCCTGTGGAATAGAAAAGAAATGATCAGCTATTATAGGTTTGTGCTTATCCGCACACTAAAAAAAACTTCTAACTACAATACCATGAAACAATGCCAAACATTGCCAAATGTGTCAGTCAAACATGGTGTGTATTTGTATCCATTTCTTACACTGGCTGACCTTGTCCCTCTGCACAGTTTAGGTCAGAGGCCAGCTGAGATAATATGCTTCAATGGTCTTGGATGATTTGACAACATCCTTTTTCCTGCGGTCCTCTGTGCTGTGGTACTGTAAACATGGCTGCCCACGCACAGAACACACCAGCTGCCAGTTCAGTTCAGAGCAGCATTTTCTATCTTTTTTTGTTGTTGTTTGTTTTACTTTTCAGTTCCGTCTTTGACAATATCTGTTTCACATAATGAAGGAGAACAAAATGGTAAGTTTATGAGGTGTACAGAATGAGATGTGGGCGTGGTCTGAAGCCTCAGCAGTAAAAGTCAAGGATTACAGTTCAGACACTGCGGGGGGCCCTCTCCAACTCGTGGGTTCTACGGTTGCGGCCCTTCTGCCTTTCTTGCAGGTGCTTCCACTTGGATGCCATTCCTTGCACGTGCATGCTGTTGTGAGGGTTCGCCGCAGCCTTCTGCTGCGGCTGTGTTTGCACCTGCTGCACCAGGTGAGCTTTTTGCCGCTTGTGCTTCCTCTCACGCTTCCAAACCTGGTCACAGAAGTCGTCCACACTGTTCAGAGTCGGGTGATTAACTAAAGACAGGAAGTCTCTGTACCAAAGCTTTTGATTCGGAGACTCTCTAGAGGAGGAAAATTTCTGGGCGTTGCCACTGGTCGCTGCATCTTCATTACGGTGTAAAAGATCCTGCAGCCGCTCTGCATCAATGACTTCGAGGTTAACTTTTAGAACCGTCTGCATGAAGCCGTGCTCCACTGCCTGGCACAGATAAATGCCAGAATCCTCCTTGTAAAGAATCCGAATGAGAAGACCCTGGTCTGTGTGGATAAAGCGCTCCTCTGATCTTATCTACACAGATAGAAAGCAGAAGTAGATAGAGAGGAGGAGAGGGACAAGGAGAAAAAGACAAAGCAGAAATTAAATTCAACACATCAAAACGAGCTGTCATAGTTTCACCGGAATCTAATCAAGTGTTCTGCTTATTGCTCTTTGTTAAATACTGAAAAAAAAAAAAGATTTCTCTTGAGTCAGCGATGGCAGTAAGTACTGATAAGTCTGTATGAAAAGTTTTATTATAATTAGACCTCCTTTATCATTATATCTGCTCTTCAGGCAAAATATATTCAACTTTATTTAAAAAAAGACTAAATAAAAAATGATTAAGTTGAGTCAACCTCTTGTGTTCGTTCCTCTGTGGAAGGCTGGTACTGCCAATGTGTTGTGGCTCTCTGGGACTTAGGGCTGCATTCAAGGAAAGTGCTGCTGTTCTCCACACCGTACACAGTTTTATCCTGCAGGGTTGCCTTTCCACTTAGTTCATCTTGAAAACAACAAAACGTTACATTGAATCACATCATCAAAAGTTGGTTTTATTAAAGGAGAAATGTCATCTTTTTAAATCCTTCTTTTTCACATTTAAATCATTCAGTTGGGGTCTATATATAGGAGAACTGCAATGCTTTTGGTCTGAATTCCTCCTTATTGTAACTCCACAAGAGGAGAATTAAGTCAACAAAAATGTAGTTGCTAAGTACAGACCTTATACAGTGCGGCTGTTATGTTGCAAATACTGTGATGTAATATTTCAGAAAACGTCATAGAGAAAAAATTAAGCAGGTTGAAAAATATGATCCAAACAGTATACAATGATTTCTTTGCCGCACCGCTAGAGAATAAATTGAACTTTTCTGCACTCCTTTAGACTTCAAGCACACAACAAATGGTATTTAATGGCTAAAAAAGTGGATTTTGCATGATATGTCCCCTTTAAAGTACATATTTACAATTTAAAAAGTTCTGAAAATCCCTTTTGTTTTCTTTTTAACTCTCTGTCCTTTATTTTTTTTTCCCAAAATGAACAAACAAATGTGTTATTCCATGTAGTTATCTTCTGGCAAACTGTGAAATGGAACACCTCCTTTTCAAATTGGCAGCGTTTAACAACTCTTTCCATTTATACCTTGTTAAAGGGAAGTAATGCTAAGCGAGTGAGTAAATTTGACCACAGACGAGGTCCTCACTTTGGTTCTAGGACAATAACGGGCCAGTTCACTGGTGGTCCTGGCGACAGAGCGGAGGCTTGAAGGAATGTTGACCATGTTAATTATAAGCTTTGCATGAACCAGGCTCAATTTTTACACCACCAGAAAACACATAAAAACATGCAGATTCCTCACACACAAATTCCTCTATTGAAGGACAGACACTGCTTTGAGATCATTCAACCACATTTAAAACTGCAATAGTTTTTTAAATTATTGTTTTTCTCCTGTAAACTCACCATGGTGCTGCAAATCTGAACACTGAGTGAGTGGGTCTCCGTTCCTGATATCTTGCCTTCTCGTTCTCCTGCAGCGAGCACAAAAATAAACAAATTCACAAGTCAGCAGAAACACCAGCTTTTTATGTGTATGTGTTTGCGAGGGAGAAAATGCATGTCTGCAGGGACTTTTGTGTGAGTGTAGGTGTGTATTTGAATGAGGTTTGGGTGTGCAGCAACAGTGCAGGCCAACACAAACAGATAAACAGCAGGCAGCCAGTGGCTTAGCAGAAAAGCTTTAATTATAGGGTGTGAATGATAGTGGAATTCAGAAATAATGAATCAATCCAGCCTGTCATCTTTCTGGAGCACAAACTCTGATGGTACAAAGTCTTCATTTTAGTGTCATACACTACCTTGAGGTTATTTTCCATAAAAAAATGAAATGAAGCAACAATGGCGACACAAAAACACACTTGTAAATTTTGGTTCTCACTTTAAAGTTTAGTGCATTGATAATTAAGGTACAAGTTTACTCTGGTTTTCCATAGGAGTCTAAAATCCTACTAACTGACTACATACTGCATCTCCAGTTCAAATCAATAGGTCTGGTGAATGCATGCGTGGGAGGCTGCACACAAAGCTAACAGATAGTCACACAGTAAGTTACCCCACAAACTATAATAACACAAATGTTGAAATGTACCAACATCAACCTTACCCCTGGTTCACCCTGCAGACACAACTGACTTTAGATCATGTTTACAGTAAACACTTGAGGTGGGTTGTAAGTGTAAAAACATCACTATATATAACTGAGGGTGTTAAGTATAAGAAAAAGCCGGGAATATAAGTGTGTCTTAGCTCTAGGAGACGTGCTAACCCTTCATGGTTGATAGTCAAATATACAATTAAACACAAATATGTACTGTAATTCTAATTAAAGCATGTATTTTTTATAGATGTCTTTTTGTAAGTCTAGAACATTGCTTATATTCATTTTCACTTAAAGGAAAGATGCATCTTCTTTGAACTGGAGTTTTATAGAGTACACATAAGTAGTCAGTGTTCTAAATGCAGTAGACGGCATTAATGTCAGTTTGTAAGGAAAGAGGTTTCATGGGGAGGTGAGCTGATCACTTCTCTGCAAAGACACATTTAATGATTGTTTGCAGTCTAAGTTTTGTCCATGATAATGATGAATGATAATGATAAAGTTGTCTTGAGAAAATGACCATAAAATGTGAGTTCCCATTAAAACGTTTAAAATGAAGGTTTAGAGTTAACTTTAAAACTGTTCAGCAAAACTCAAACCGGCAGCAACATATCTGAACATGTAAACATTACCACCGAAATGAAACATGAGAATCAGATTGTAGAATGAAAAAAAGGAGTATTGGTTTTCGGAAACACTAAATGCCCTGACCTCAGCCTAACTAAAAATAGCTGATAAAAGTCAATCCAAAGAAATTTTGCAATGAAACAAATGAAATGAAATTGTATTAAATCTGAGAGTAAGAACAGTATGTATCAAACTCAGTTTCCACAAATGTTTACTGCCATAGTAGAATATATATACAAAATAATTTGCACCCTGACATGACCTCAGAACAATTACAAGCAATAAAAACGTGCTTGTTTGTGTTTTTATTGTACATGTACATTGTAAAACCATAGAGCTCAATGAGGATGCACAGTTGTAATATGTGCACGTGCATGTGCTCGTATTGGGATTTATTAAGACATGCATAAGTATGAATAAGTATGAACTTTGTATTGACTACCTTTTAGCCATTGGAAAGTATCTGGAGCACTCTGTGCCATCCCATGCACAGTATGGGTCTCTTGCCAGGCAGCATTCAGCACAAGCCTTCCCATAAACTTCACATCGATGCAAGGGCATCTGAGACACACCGATGTCTGACCCAAGATAAAGTTGTTGCTAGTAAAAAGAAAATACAGGGTAGTAGATATTAGATGTGTGAGTTTATTTGAAACAGTTTGCATTTCAGTTTCGGTATGTTGTGTTCTTTAACATAACAAAGTTTGGCACAGACCTCAGAAATACAGCAGGGCATTAAAAACAGGCACTTTGTCCCTCCTACCTGTCAATTAGCTTTCTCGTTTTTAAATCCCTGTCATTTAAGATGACAAGCTAACTGTCACTGTAAAGCCAGCAATTACGATCTCTGAGTGATGACAAAACAGCTTATCTCGAAGTGCTTAAATCATGCTCACAAAAGTGTCTTTGTTCTGTCTCTCAGTGCCCTTAAGCTAGGTGTGTCACCTCAAGAAAAAACTAAAATAAAATAAAATAAAATAAAATAAATTAAATTAAATTAAATTAAATTAAATTAAATTAAATTAAATTAAATTAAATTAAATTAAATTAAAATTAAACAAAATAAAAAATAAACACTTTTTCAGACAAGTTTTCCAGAGATGCATGTTTTGCATAAACAAAAGTCAAATTTCATCCCTGAGTCACTGGTGAGTTTGGTTTTGTTACAGTTACCAGTAATAAGTCAATCTAAATGACAAATCTTCCTTTCAGAAACTGTGAATAATATACCTGTTTAGTCGAAAGTTCCATGGCTTTAATGGCCACTGGTTCCTGTAAAATAAAACAAATTATAACAATAATTAGTCAAGGCTTGCTGATTTCAGAGATGCCAAAAAGGGAATACAGGTATTTGAAGAAAAAACATACTCTGAAGACAGTCATTTCTTCTAACAGAACTTCCTCCAAATCATGCCAGGAGCCTCTGGGGATCGATACGACTTTCAGAATAGTTCCCATATCTATGACAAAAAATGAGAAAGCACGTTTTAACTACAGTGTGGTCAGCGATTTAGTTTGCATTGAACATGTGTCTACCTGTGCCTATGAACATAACATCATATAGGCCATCTTCAGCTTCTACTTTATCAACAACTATTTGGGTGAACTGGTAGTCCACATCTGTTTTGACAATGATTGGTCGATTGTTGATTGGATAGATAGGGTTAAACATGGCTGGATGACTTCTGGCAAATGTGACGACTTCATCTGGAAGGTCTTTGGTTGTATCAAAACCACCAAACGTCTTGCTTGGGCACTGTAAAAAAAAGCAACGTTTGATAGTTTAACAACAAAAAAGGCCATAAAATTTAAGTATTAGATCATAAAGTCTGTACTCACTGTGCCAGGCCGGGGGTAAGGAACACGGCCCTGGAAGGGCACCCACTGGTAACTGGGTCCATCTCTATGAGCATATGGCCCCAGGAAAGCTCTCCTGATGTCCGTCATGCTGTACATACAAACTGCGGAACCTTTAAAAATGTTGCTAAAGGGAACGAAAGAACAAGTCAGAAAACAAGAAGTCCCAATCAAACTGCACACTAAAAATACACAACAGAAAAGCCTTCAGATCTCTAGCGTGTCCTACAATACCTGGAAGTGGTAAACACTCCATAGATGATTGGGCTCTTGGGATCCTTTGTGCTCACGAGAAAAACATCCTCTGGAAGCCAAACAGAAGTGTCAATGTATTTCAGACATTCTGTGCTAAAACAATAGCATATTTCATATTTCTGAGATATAATGAGACAAAGAAAGAGCTGTAACTCACGTAGTTCATCAAAGTGGGTGTCTATTCCGTTACTCCCTGGCACGGAACAAATAAGTCGAGCTTTCAAGAAAGTAGTCCATTTATTGACCAGGCTCCTGTGACCTCCTAAGTCATTCTGTTAGACAAATTGCATGTTAAAGTCTGGCAAGAAATCTACTTTTTTATCTTTATAGAACAAATTCGGCAAGCAAAGACATAGGTTGTGTATTTATTTTTTAAATGCATTAGTAAACAGAGAATACACTGTAAGGATAATTTTTTTCAAGTGATAATGATAACAATCACACTTGCACTGTTACTGTGTAATGTAGGCAAATTTTTAATGCATACATAAAAATATTTTTGAATAGGACTGTCACAATAAATTTTGATGGGTGATAAAGTGTCTCATAAATTATTGGGATAAATGATTGTATTGTTTGGAGACCAGTTTAAACTAATATAATCCCTCCCCACACTGCTTGTGAATCTTATGGAAGTTAATGAAATTTACACAAAATAAAGTTACAAATTGATCTGGACCGTATATTGTGAAAAAAAAAAAACACAAAACAGCAGCCAATGAAGCTGTAAAATCGCTTCCCACCTCTTCTATCCAAGTTGGCCCAATTTATTCAGTATGTTGTCCCCTGGCTTCATTAAATAGCTGCAGTCACCTGCACGCCACTTACAAAGTTTACGGAACTTTACGTAAAATACACAAAAAAATTCATAAAAATTCTTGGCAAATCCAAGGTGTCGCCAGCTGAAAGAAGGTGTCGGAAAACCAAATATGCTCTTCTAGCTAAATGCCTATTCACTGTGCTCTCATGATAGAGGTTACATGACCATGCGCTTAGCAAATGCCTGACGCCAGCGTTCAGTCTTCCCTACGCTAATGGTGCGTTCACACCGAACGCGATTTCAGCTTCAAAATCGCAGCCAACGCTGAAGTTTGAAGCTCGTGCACTTTGAGGTCAGACGCAGGACAGTTGTTGAAGCGCCGCACGGCGACAGCCGCCCCGCCCCTCCCTCCTCTGTCGGGCTCCGTTTAATGTCGGACGAGGAAGTGGCTTTTGCTTTAATTTACAGACAGCCAGAACGTGTCACGTTCATCAGATAATTAATTCATAATTAATTCACCAGATAATTCAGAGAAGAGGCTCACAGCTGCTTTCAGGACTATTTTTTTCAGTCTGATGAGTCGCTGCCACGCATTGCTGCGGATCAGGACACGACTGCAGCACTCATTTTAGCTAAAGAGCAGGAGCTCTGTCTGTTTCAGGTTAGTGGACCTCATTCAGTAAACTGTCCCGTCGGGAAATATGTCACTACGTCACACAGTGGAGTCTCTCTGATTGGTTGACGCTGCGCGTCGAGCTGCAAAAGTTCAGATTTTCTAACTTAAGCGATTTGGACGATTTGGACGATCTGAGCGTTCGACGCTCAGATCGTCCAAATCGCGCTGCTCTAATCGCGCTTGAGGCGCCGCAGAACTTCCCGACGTTGCTTGAAGCGCCTCCACCATAGACTTTGCATGTAAACCTGCTGCTCCTGACGCTGAAATCGCGTTTGGTGTGAACGCACCATAAGGAGTAGAAAAGAGGGAGACACAAAGGCTACGTTCACACTGCAGGTCTTAATGCTCAGTTCTAATTTTTTGAAAAAATCCGATCTATTTGTGTGAACGTTCACATTACATTTTAAATGTGACCTGCATCAGACCCCTGTGTGAACGCTACACAGCACTGATGTGACATGCATGCGCAGTAAAAGACATGATGTCTCATCAGCCGGCTTGTTTGTTTACAGAGCTAGCATGGATGCTACATTTTGCGCATCGAATCGGAAGTTGTTGTTTAATCAGAGCCGATTAAATAATTATCTGACCTGCTTCTTTAGTTCAGTGTTTTTATCTGAACCTGCCTCTGACCGGGATGCTCCAGTGAAGCTTTTTTTTTTTTTTGAATGAAACTACGAGCTGGAAAAAGTATCGACCAAGTAGCTAACTTTAGGATCGATACTCTCCGCGACCCAGGCTGGACATCGTTATTATCAAACTATCTACGTGGAAAATGAAAAGTAAAAAGATGAAGCAACTGGACTTGTGTTTTGGAGCTGTAAACACACGGAGCTACAGATTTAAACAGCGAGACTTGAGGTTAGTGTCTTATTGATCCTTCACCCCCTCCTCCTGATGAAAAAGTCAGATGAATGTGACATGAGCGTTCACACTACAGTCACTTTGAAAACATCAGATATATATCCGATTTAAAACCACATACTGAAACAGCCTGGGCCGGATTTGAAAAAATCGGATTTGTCTCGTTCAAACTGTCATAAGAAAATCGGATATGAGTCAGATGGGTCAAAAAAATCGGATTTGGGTCGGATTTGCCTGCAGTGTGAACGTAGCCAAAGACAACAAACAAGCAGGCAAATGAAAATTATCAGTCTCAGTTTATTCATTAACCTCAATGTAATTTATTGTGTGATTAATTAATTTATTGCTTATCATGATGGGCCTATTTTTAAACAGATGTGAGAAGAAGTAAAAAACTCGAGGCCTGGTAACTGTCCCTTCTTGGAAAACTGGTTATACGTGAACCTGTAAGGACTTGTGTGACACTTGGTTAATTCGAGTTTCTTGACATTCACACCTACCTATTAACGTACATACATACCATGGTGACTGATTTATGTATTTGTTGATTTCACAGAATAAATTATTGTCTTTTTTGCTTCCCGTAGCAAAACATTTGTAGGAAACATTGACAGCTCCCTAAACATTTGCCCAAGGCACAGTCAGTGATTTATTTATTGAGAAATTTACTTTTGCCTACCTCATTTCTGTTTGATGACAAATGGCTCTTTTTTTTAAAATGGGACAGAAATATGACAGTTGCCTAACAGGGTAATGTGTGTTCTCTTGATTGCCGCAAAAGGACACAGATGCAGAAAGGTCTGGCTCATACGATTGCATTCCACCTCTGCTGAGCTGTGACAGTAAATTAGAATTTCTACAAGTATGCATAGGCTTAAATTAATACCACAACTTACGTAGTGAATGGCTTGTATTGTGTTGAGGACAGCAGATTCCTAGCATTCAGGGTAATGAGGGTGTGATAAAGAAGGTGTGATGTGCAGTTAAACAGGAGGCTAGAGTTGGACATGATATCTGAAATCAACTGAACTCTGCAGATTTGGAATATCAAACCTGCCAATAGAACATCTAATGCTGAGTACAACAGACCCAGCAAAAAAAGGGCTAGTTTTATGATAACAGTGCTATAATAATGACATTTTTGTCCCTCCCAGGTTTTGGTGACATATGACATTTCTCTCAGCCGCCTTTCATTAGGAGTGATTGCAGCAGATGGAACAAAGCCCATTTAAAACCAGGCTAAAATTAATCACAGATAACATCCCCTGAAGGCTGTGATTATGAAAGCCACTCAGACACTCTTTTTTTTAAAAAGATAGTGAAGCTATTTCGCATAATATTGGCAACAGTGACGTGGTCTGTTTCATATTGCGTGCACTTCAATATTCTCCATGTGTCTGTGTGTACGCTCACTTTGCAGAGCTGTCCAATGCGAGCATATGTGGCCTTTCCGGCATGTTCTCCTTCCATCGCGTTCTCCCGGAAGAACAGGTAGATTTTGTCATCCTCTGGGTTGTCATTTTCTGGGATGAGATGGACACCCAAAAATCTAGGCTCTTTAAAAAAATGCACATGGAGATAAAGTTAATCACATTAGCACAAAAACAATTTGCTTATTTACCACTTTTATCAAACTCTAATTGTTGAAAATGTTAATCAAATGATGGAAATCTGACAAGAATAATCAAATATTTGTGTAAAACACACATTGTGTAGTCAGTATGATCATAAAAAACTGTGAAATTATAAGTTATGATGGCAACATTTGCACACAGACTTATACTCGAGGGCTTCGTGGTGTGCTGTAATGAATGTAATAAATTGAAACCTGAACTCCACTTGAGAATAACATGCTTCTTGCACTTTGTTTGGACAGCAGTATTTTGAGCCATGCTTTAACAAGGTAGACCTTCTTGGCACAAGTATGGATGTAGTGATTGTTTTTAATAATAAACAGTGAAAAGAAGAGGTCTGTTTAAAGTTTTCTGCAATTTTCTCTGCTTTTGTGTAAAACTCTTGGTCGCACGTTTAGCTTAGGAACAGCTGAAGTACGATAAGAATTTATTTTAGATATTACCACATTTTTAGGTTATGTTTTTTTTTTCTGTGAAAAAAAATCAAATAAGAAGTCCAGGTGAACCTTTAGAAATGGGTCAACTTAAAGTGCCTGTGACATTCATATCCTTCAAATACAAAAAGTAAAAGCAAAAATCTTTTTGTTAAGGAAATTTAACATAGTACAGATGAGTTTATCCATTTTGTCACATAACTGGCATATTTTCTTTTGGATTTAGCTCTGCCAATGAAACAGGAAGTGACATCAAACGGGAACTGTTTAAGAAAATAAAGGCCCTGGTTTTTGCCTATTTAAACAATATTATTTGAACTTTGACTCTTCTTCTTTTCTTTTTGACAGTGACTCAAAATAATCTAAACATCAGCTTATCTACAGTCTGTGCTCTCGGCCTCCATGTTCTTTTCGCATGCCGACTTTCCTTTGACATCACTTCCCGATTTTTAATATACAAATATCTCAACAAATGTTCATATCAGTGGCCTGAAGCTTTTGTTACAATAAATCAATCAATGTTATTTTTCCATAAATGCATTCATATTTATTACAAAAAATTGATGTCACAGACTTTAAAGTCACAGCACATTTTACACTATTCTTTTTTATATAAATTTACTGCTATCTCACTGTCTTAGCATGTTTATGAAGAGGTTATGGATGATTTGTTACCAAATTCATCAGCATAACAGATTTAATCCAAAGACTGCTTTCACTTTACAGGGTCTGTCCTCCTAATCTTACCGTTCAACCACCGGGAGTCATGTTGTTCCGTCCTGATTGGATGATGTTTGCCAAGAGTGCGAAATATGGCAAAGTCCCGCCCCATGAAGTCAGCTGATGTTCCAGCGTAAAGCTCCCCATCTGAGAGGCAGAGCAATAATTTGTTAGCATACGTAGACATGTAAGATGAGAGCGCAACCTTCAGTGCCTGTTTTGTCCCCAGTGGGCTTAGCAGCACAGGTAGACTTCCAGTCCTTGGAGAACACAGACAGTGACAGATGTAATGGACATCAGGAGTGTGAAATTGGCATTAAAAACAGAAGGCAGGGCAGTGAAGGTGAGTGAAGGATGAACGAATGGGGGGTCAGATGTGTAGAGGCGAAACACAGGAGTGTGAGACAAGGGGAGTACATAATAATGCTGGTGAGAAAGGGAAAATAAAAGGGAGAGGAGATGAGGGGTGATGGGCTAGAAAATGGCCATCTGCTAGGTTAAATGGTATGATGTAACACAATGTGACTGCTAATAATCAGGGGAAAAGAGAAACATCATGCTCATTTACCCCTGCCAAAAACAGAGGGATGGGAGGGGGTGTTGACACCAAAGAGAACTCAATAAAGTGTCACTGACCACATGCACAAGGACCACTTTAATGAAGAACAGTCGGATTAAAATACATTTTACAGTCCTGTCAATGAGGGGTTCTTGGTGTGTAAATACAAAGCAGGTCGACATGTAATGAATGTCAGAACAACCCTGTACTGTTATTTTACATTGACGTCACGCCTCGTATATCTACTTCAATGACAGAGTAAGGTACAAGATGGCTGTAGCCTCCCATGGATTTATTGCAGACTAGAGGAACTGCACGCTGCATCCGTTCCTAAACTCACCAATTAGCATTGAAGCGGTGAGCAGCTTGGGGTCATAGGGACTCTTCCCTCTGCCGTTCTCGACATGTGGCTCGAGTCTGAACACACCATCCTGGACGCACAGAAAAAAAAATGATCAAAGCTTTGATGTACCGTCAAATGTGGGGGTGTACATATGTTTTGTTGAGAAAAATGTCATATGGCAAACAACTGCTTCAGTAACAGGAAGCTATTTTTTATAAAATCCAGATACTGATCAGACTGCAGTATTTGAAGAAAGCTTTGTTGGTCATTGTGTTCAAACCAAATGCTTTACAGTAACTCTCTGAAAAAGCTCAATGTGTGTTATACACATTAAAAGATGTTACTTTCATATACAGTACATATATAAAGACTTTATGTACCTTTTAAAGCTAAGTTAATGTTACAGTAAAAAAGAATGACTAAAAATCTCTGTGATGTCAACACTTAAAATTTCTTTAGCATATAACACAAAAAGCAGAAGGATTTTCTAAGGGATATTCTTTATCTTTAATGGTCTGGAACAAACCATCTAACGAAGGAGAAATTCCTATACGTCTTACATTTTGAGGAAATAAGAGCACAAATCAGCACCAGTTATTTGCATAAAAATGTATATAATTTAATTTGGATAAAGGAATTATTGTAGCTTTTTTTTAAACTTTTTTTTTACTTTTCTATCCTAATTTGGAAAACAAAGTCAATCCCATTTCAATGCTTTGAGATTTTTGAATTTCATTGTAACTTTGATTTACCTTTATATATTAATCAGCGCCATCGTGTGTGAAAGGAGGTGAGGACAACAATAATAAAATGCATCCTTACCTCTGGTTTTCTGCCCACCTCCAGGTAGGAACAGACTGGGTGGAAGGCTCCTGTCCCACACACATAAACATGGGTGTGGTTGAACGGCAGCAACACCTTTATGAAATTTGCACACTCTCTCTGTTGGAAAAAAAGGACACATAAAGTAAGATTCATTATTATTTTTGTTGTAAACAGAGTAAAATCTGGTGATAAACCATGCAGTTGTGAAACATGCAAAACTTGATCTGATATTGTTTCAGTTAAATAGGCAATAGTAAAGAAAAAACAAAACATCTGTGATGGTCACTTTTCCCTTTTTTTAATCCTTTATGAAAGGTATTTTTAACTTCTCTGTTTTATATTTCAGAATCACCTGCTTAGCTTCAATGTGAAATGATGTATAATATATATTATGATTTATAGTAAAACATACTGACACATTAAAGACAGGGGAAAAAAAGCAGAACCACAAATTTTGCACAAGTGCTTGTTGTGCAAGAGATTTCATTATTTGTTAAGCACCGGTCCATTACTGGTTTTACATGTGGCTCTGTTTAGGTGGAGAGAACTGTTACAATCAGTGTCACACTGCTGCAACTCTGCATCATATCTGGGATACTTTTCATGCTTCTGAAATTATAACAAAACAAAGCAGAGACGAGGACTCGATACAGGCATTTGTCGTGCCATAACTTGTGCTTGCATTTCTTAAATTAAAAATAACTTTCTTTATAATTTACTGCATGTTACAAAAATGTCTGGTATGTGAATTGAGGTTTGTCAGGTGAGGAAAAAAATGAGAAGTACATCACAATACCTGATAATTTATTCTACAAGTGAGTAATGCAGAGCATTCTTTTCTTTTTGCTTTTATACCTGACACCAAAACAAAAGTTTGTGTCAGTTATATGTATAATTGTTGCTTTTTTCCTCTTGTAGATGTGCGAAAATGCCTTTTTCCATCGATCTTGTCATGTTTGTTTTGAGGCTGTCAGGCATTTACGTAGGTTCAAAATATTTTTCTCCCCACCTCTTTTTAATTTGATTTCTTATCTAAGTGTACAGCAGACGGACCACCCTTACGGTGCCTGATTCATTCATTTAAAAATGTTTACAGAAAACAAGAGTTCTCAGCATGTCAGATTTGCCTCACAAAGGAGCTAAAAGCCAGGGGCACTCATCCTATAATGGTGAGCGAACGGAGCCACAAAAAGCCATGATTTTACATTCCAGCTTATTGCTTCAGGCTCTTTGGAAGTTCAAAATCCATAACAACACTTGTAGGCAGCAGATCCAATCTTTCAGTGTGTTTACACAGAGTTTAACCCAACTGGGCAAGCTTCCATGCAACTGCACTTGGTCAAATGCAGAGAGTTGAAATGTTTGGCTTGTCATGAAAGGATTGAAAAGGTTTAAATCTTAACAATTAAGGATTTGCTTAAGATCTATTTTCATCTTAACTTGATGAAAGTGACTAAACTATGCTTATCCTAAACAAATACACTGCAAAATTTCGGAATTCATAGATGAAAATTGTTCATATTTAATTCTAAGATAATTCTACCTTAGCTGATTATAACATTAATGAACTGTTGTGTTGTTTTTAATCTGGATTAATGATTTGACAGTATCAGTAAAACAGTTAAATGGCTTTATTTATGATTTTTTTTGTCTGCATGATTATCTGCTTGATGGCAAAAACCATGCAATATAAAATTTGTCATCTTTAACAGTAGTCAAAATCCAGCAGGTCTCTGAACAAATAATCACATACAGGTCAGAGTTTTGTGACAAAGGGAACTTTGTGTGTGCAAAGATAAAACTCCCAATTTAAGGATACACAAGACGTTCATGAATGATTCGAATCCTTTGATCGACTCCTTACAGTGAATGATGGGAACCAAGTCATGGGCAGTAAAAAGCTGTTGTTGGTTTTATTATTTTTTTGTATTCCACGTACTATCTTTATTTTTTCATCCTTAACTCCAGAGACAATTACACCTGCTTTTTTTTTCATAAAAACTGGCAGGTCATTGGAGCACGGCACCTCAGAGGAAAATGGGGAGGGGTTTCTACTTGATATGGTTCCACCCCCATGACAGGATGATGTACTTCCCTACGTGATGACGTAACTCATTCAAAACCAAACAGCTCTATGAAACAAATGGCTCATCAAGATTCAGATCCCTTCAAAAGGCCATTTATTTTATCACTAAATAGGAATATAGACACAACAACTATGTCAAATTCTCAGTGAACAAGTATTTACTCAGTCATTAATTTCCTGGGTGTTACTTTTTAAAAACAGACAAAGCAGTGTATTGGCAACAATCTACCTTCAGTGTGCTCGTATATATGCTACATTTGTACCAGCTTCACTACAGTATGTCTCTAAAGTTTTCATTACAGCCTAGTTGGTAAAATGCACTTAAATGGACCAAAACGGCATTATTAAACAATAATATATATCTTATTTTTACATCTCTGGAACTCATTGTTCATTGTAAAACTAAACAAATAGAATGATTTAAAATGTCTTGGGGAGCAAAAGGGTTAACCTGACTTCCGGGTTGAAGAGTGGATGAATTAAGCTCTTACCGGTACGTCTTTTCCTGCCCACTTGCATTCATCTTTTCTGGTGGGTGAAGCTGGCCAAGGAATCTGCAACCATAGCAGATATTATACAGATATACAGGTTAAATAAAAGAAAAAGAAAAAAGAACTACAAGTGATGGAGCACTGTAAAAAAATAAATGTTGGATTTACTTAACCATGTTATGTTACCTGGTTCCACTTAACTGAGTTGAGTAAATTCAAAGCAATATACCAGTTTTTAGCCAAAGAACATGAATATATTGCTTTGAATTTACTCAACTCAGTTAAGTGGAACCAGGTAGCATAACATGGTTAAGTAAATCCAACATTTCATTTTTAGAGTGAGCTCCTATGACAGAGTATTAGAGCCACAGAATATTTTTTATTATATATTCTCATGACTTATTTTCTCTTAATATTATGACTTTAAGATTGTATCAAAGTCTTGCGGTGTGGCCACAAAACTCTGTTGTACAGCTATGGCTTGTTTGCTTGAAAGTGTGTGTTTTTTTTATGGAAGTTGAAAGGGTCACAATGTGATTTGTTTTTCACTTTGTTCCAGTTTGCTACATAATTCACTCAGGTGTGCAGAGAGCAGCTAAGATGCTCAGAACAGTGTTTGACTGTGTGTGACAGCCCTGGTCTAAAATATACATGAAGCACTTCTCTTTAGATGCAGAGAAGAGACTCCCATGATACTTGAGGCCGGTGTTCTAGCTGAAGATGAACAACAGCAGAAGTCGGTCAGAAATGGAAACAGACCTAAAGCCATAAATTAATAAAACTATCAAACACACAGACAACAAATTACAGGCTTTACCCTTGCGTTGTCTTTGCTGATGTTGAGGAGGTTAAAAGAGAAAATGTGATCCTTGGCTCCCACCAGCAATCTTCCTTTCTCCTCATCCAACAGGAAAGTGTGGTAAGCTGTGCTGTTAGTGATGCCCTCAAATGTCACAAGATTGTTAGACTCCAACATCTCTGCAGAGATAAAATTAAGAAAAAGAAGTAATCAGAACAATAAATTAATTAAAAGAACTGGATGAATTGGGGCCATTTTCTATCCTCATAGGTTCTGTTCAGGATGTGTTCATTGGATTGGAGGTGTGGTACACTCTGGAAAGGTTAACAGTTTCACAAAGAGACAAACAACTATTCACACACTCACTCAGGGACAATTTATTGTTAGTAATGAACCTAAAATGCATGTTATTGGTATGTGGGAGAAAATCAGAGTAATCTGAGAACACCCACATGTGCACAGAGGGAACATGTTAACTCCAATCAGGAAAGCCCAGGGCTGAGAAACGATTCTGGAACCGTCTTGTTGTGAAATGACATCCAAATGTACCGCCTCTCCATTTTAGATTTTTTTTCCCACTTACGCTACCATGCAATATTTTTGGAAGGTGGGAAGAAACCGGAGTACCCAGAGAAAACCCTAACATGAATGAAGACAACGTGCACTCCATACACAAAGGGCCCAGCTGGAAGTGGAAACAGAAGTCTCTTTTGCTTCAAGGCATCAGCACTAACCAACTGTGCCACCATTTAGCCTTGTTACATCTTATAACAAATTGTTTTACTGTATGCTTAGCCAAGCAAATTGCTACTAGAGCATTTTAAGCTAAAGTGGAACTGACAGGTAAAACCAACACTGTAAGCCAAAAACAAGACTGTTTATATGTGGAAGGGACTTTCGTCAGAGCGGCCAAGCAGAACTCACAGTGGAAATCTGGGATGAGGATTAAATGTTATTATTCTGCTACTATTCCATAGTCTAAACATTACCTTAACACTACAATACAATATTAAGGTCACTTTGCAATACTGTTTCTCTGAAAAAGAATAAATAAACAGCAGTCTGCCAAGTCCAACAATATACCGGCAATCACTCTTAAACAGACGCCCAGTGTTTCGAAAGAGTTTACCACACTGACACGAAGCGGTGAGATTTTGACAATTGTTTCTAAACTCCTTTTTATAAAACATATCAAGACTTTCAAACACACAAAAGCACAATTTATTTTCCACTTTTTATTCTGTCTGTAAAATCTCACCAATACAACTGTCTAGATTGAGGGAAGTCAAGACTGCAGGGTCATAAAGCCGATAAAGGGCACAAGAAACACTTTGTCAAATACTGAAGTTGTTCTCTACATGATGTGGTTATAGTGTTATTAGTGTCTTGACTTTCATGGGTCTTAATTCTACTTTGTAAATATGTGAAACTGTGTCAAAAACTTTTTGACTCCCTATTCCAAAGACCAGCAATACAAGCAAAGTGCTGTCAAAGTGCTGAGAGTTATAGAACATGCAGGAAAGGCTTCACTGGGTGTACTCTGTTTTTAACTGCCTGTCTCTCAAGAAAGAAGAAAAAACTAACAGATATACTCATAAATGTTTTAGCTGAGAGGATGCCCCCTTCACTGAAGTGTGTCACAGCCCAAGAGAGAAAAGTTGATGAAAACTGGAATAAGACATAAGACCATCAGGGAGGACAAGGCATCGTGCAGAACACTTTTTCTTCATTTATCAAATCAAATCAAATCGACTTTATTTATAAAGTGCTTTAAAACAGCGGCCACTGACACAAAGTGCTGTACATGAGGGGCCAAAAACAATAAAGCGAATCTAACAAATCAACACTAAAAACACTCAAACACTAAAAACAAGCAAATGAAAAACAGCTAAAACAGACTAATCTCAAACTGTGTTAAAAGCCAGTGAATAAAAATAAGTTTTAAGATTAGTTTTAAAAACAGGCAATGAGGAGGCCTGCCTGACGTGTAGGGGTAGCTCAATCCAGAGCTTCGGAGCAGCAACTGATAATGCTTGATCACCTCTGAGGGTTCGCTTTGTCCTTGGTATTTTAAGGTGCAACTGATCGGCTGACCGGAGATACCGTGCAGGGGCATGGGGTGGAGAAGCTCCGAGAGGTAAGATGGGGCAAGGCCATGTAAAGATTTAACAACAAATAAAAAATACCTTAAAACAAACTCTAAAACGCACGTTTTAGAAGCTTGTTTGTTTTAATGAGCACAGCAGGGTTAACACATGATGTCATTTTACTCCATTTGAAACATAAAAATCAATTTGTCTTGGAAAAGCATGTTCAAATGTGATAAAAATAAATGTTGTTCATCTTTAAATCAGATTAGTTTTTGCACATTTCTCTCTCTGAGTGCCATGTCAGAGGGTGTTGGTGACCATGGTTCTGTACTCTATATGGCCTTTAAAATGTCCATAAAATGGCTCAAATGGTCTGTGAACTTCGTCCACATTTTTTCTTTCTTTCTTTTTCCAGTTGATGCAAGATGTTCTAACCCGTCTCTTCTCACAGAGTGTCCAAACAAAAAAATAATAATTATAATAATAATAAAATAAAAGAAAGAAAAGAAAAAAAAACAACAACTGGCCCAGAAGGATCTTTTTATGAAGGGACTTTTTTCCTGTTTGCCCTTGTTCTTCATTGGTGATTCTGTGGGTGTACGAGATATTGAGCATTTTTCTTAAAAACCCAATGCGGCATTTTTAAATCTAACAGTTTTTTGGTTCATGGTCCAAGCTTTCTCTTCCATATTTCACAATGGGAATGATGTAACGCTCCGGCACTCCTCTCCGGGTCTTTATAGAGAGGCCTACATTTGTCAGAACTCTTCTGAAGTTTGTATTTCATTTTTTTATGTAAAAATGTTAAGGACAAAGTATTGCTTCATTAGTGGTGACTTGAAAAGGTTCACTTTCTTCTTTATAACATTTATGAAAAAAATCCCTTTTATTTCTCCCTCACAATGTGCTAAAGGAGGTGGATCAGTGGGGTGTCCTTTATTGGGTTTTCACATTTTTTAAGAAAAACAAAAACCCTACAAAGGAACATACTGGATCGTTAGGTTCTGACAAGTTACAACAGGCTTCTTATTTAATGCAGTATTTGTTTTTGTTTTTGCTTTTTTATCTTAACAAACTTGGGCTCTTAGTGATTTAAAGTAGTTATTAGGGTTCACGTAACACACCCATTATTTTAATTATGGATAGAAACACAGCCCAAAAAGCTCAGCTGTGCTTGTTCTGGAGACTTGGTTGACGATCAATCACCAGTGGATCAAATATGAGCCTTGTGCTGACAGCTCTGTAACATCTACTTAATACCTGTGACCTTGTTTCACTTGCACTCACGTTTTGTTTACTGTATGTCTGAGAGAAAATAAATTATTATTGCAACACTCCATCAGTTTTAGGTTTGTTTTGTACAGCATGTTTTAGTGAATTATATAAAGTTAAATAGTATCATAATATAGTAGCAAAGTTTTTTAAGTGTCACAAAATGCAGTCTATTGATTGTGTTGAAGGTACTAACGTCTATGAAGGATCTCCAAATTGATTTGTGAAAAAAAAACATTAGAAATCTGGTGCAGTAAACTATAAAAAAGTGAGATGCTCAGACACTGGTTAACAATTCAAAAACAGCCAAAAATAAAAATGCACTATGCTCCTTAAAACATTTTTAAATACATGCTGAAAGTATTAGAGCCCCATTAATAAGCTTTTACTTCACAATGTTTTAACAAGCAACGTATTTGTACTTGCTAAAAAGGTACAAGCTCCAGCTGTCCATGACTCATAGTGTTTCCAATATTACTCTCACAAATGATGGATGAACATCCAGGGATGGTGAGATTTTCTCAGCATGCTACATCACTAGAAGATGGAAATCCATGCTCTGCAAACTTTCTGAAATTCTCAACACACATCTGGCATAACAGTTCCAAAAAACAGCATTTGGAAGGACGTTCGAGAGAGCAGAAGACACAGCTGTGCAAAACTGGTAGAGCAAAAAAGGTGTGCTGTAACAGGAACAAACTGAACCACGACTTCAAAACAGGCACATATCAGACTGTGGTTTCTATGCCTGTTCCACCCCTAATAGACAACAAATAAAATCAGTTTAAACGCTGCAGGGTGTGCTCTTGGAATTTACTGCGCCTTTGATTTCTAAATATTTTCCAGTCTGATACATCTTATTTTCTTTTCAAGTTTGCTTTATTTTTTTTATCACTGCTTTGACTTTCACCTCATTTAATTTGATTTGGCTAGTTAAAAAATAGATCTTACAACGATTACAAAGTTATCTATTTATCTAATTGTTTTTCTTCCCCTCGCTACATTTGTTGACATAAAAAAGCTGTAATATGAGTTTTGTGATGTGAGTGAAATAACGAGGACTTTACTCAAAAAACTAAAACAACAAATGGATATCTCTAAGAATGTTGCGTATTATTTGATTTAATAAATCTTTTCATAACATTGCAGTTGGAAAGTGTTGTCTGTGAGAAAACTGCTTAGTGACTACACCACACTTATCTATAAATCTCATCTTTATATGACAAAATGGCTCAGAAAAAACACTCAGAATAGCCACATGCATCCTTTATACACCAAGAGACACATCTGTAGTTTTTAGAAAATATGTCTTTGTCTACGGAAGTAGTGTCCATGGCAACAAACCACTCAACAGAGGCTACAGCTAAGTTATTAAAAGCTAATCACCCAGAGACACACACTCTCTCGGGCTTTGTGTGTGTAGATCTGTGTGGGTATGTGTAATGGAGTGTATTTTGTTGTATATTATTGAAAAGAAAGGGGGTGTTTCCAAATCCCACCAGAGGCAGCCTATACATGTCTGAACTGGCATCCCCTCTGGATAACTGCAACAGGTGAGTATGAATGAATACTTACATAAAAACGTCAATTATTTTTCTATGGCTTTAAATTGTGCTCTAATCAATAACTGTACATTTTAAAGTGGCACTAGTTAATCACAAATCTTCAATTATAGTGAGCATTTTGGGCATTACTAGTTAATCAGACAGCATTTTAGATGTACTGGTCAACCAAATGGCATTTTTAAGGCTCAACAGTGAAAAGACAAAAACTAGTTGACTAGTGAGGATTTTAGAGTATAGCAAGCTATCAGAATTATCTGTAAGTTGTGTTCCTTGGTATCTGCCATCAGGACAAATGCCA
Organism: Austrofundulus limnaeus; assembly: GCF_001266775.1. Lineage (NCBI taxonomy): Eukaryota > Metazoa > Chordata > Actinopteri > Cyprinodontiformes > Rivulidae > Austrofundulus > Austrofundulus limnaeus. The sequence continues at coordinate 1,563,753 of NW_013952492.1, forward strand.
GCCTTAACACTTAAACACTGACTGAATTGCAGTAGTCTGTATAATTAGCATTAGCAGTTAGCTTAGCATTAGCATTTGGCTTAAGCATGCTATCAGCAATACTCATAAGCTGTGTTCCCTATCTGCCGTCATGACAAATTTCAGCCGTGACATTAAAACACTGACTGAATGCAGCAGTCTGTATAATTAGCTTTAGCACTTAGCTTAGCATTAACAAGCTATCAGACTTATCCAAGCTGTGTTTCTTCCTATCTGCCATCACGGCAAATTTCAGCCTTGACACTAAAATACTGACTGAATTGCAGCAGTATGTATAATTAGCATTAGCAGTTACCTTAGCTTAGAATTAGCAGTTAGCTTAAGCATGCTAAGCATGTATATTCAACTGCATTTTAAGGTTATACTAGTTGACTGGTGCACACATTTAACAGTCATTGATTGGTTGACTAATAGGCATGAATTGCATTACTTAAGAGATTTCCATGCTTAGTTAACTAGTACCACACAGTTGTGACACGATTCTGTATGTTTCTGTGATCTTGCCCCCCCACCCCCACTCTCACCTGTTCCCAGCTGTCATTGTACCAAAGTCTGTTCTCATTTTCACATCAGCTGTGCATAGTTGATTTTTATGCCATGTCGGCGTTTTGTTTAGGAAAAATACTGTTTTTAGCAATTTTCTTGAGTTCTTTATGTTCAGTACATTCTAGGTCAGAACCTCCTATAAGCCATGACTTTTATAGCCTCAGATAGAAGAAAGTGACCAGCAGGTGGATGAGGAAATGTGACAAGTGTCAGCTACACTGCCATATTTTGCTAGTTTCTTTTAAGTCAATAATTGTGCTTAAAATCACTACGAATCACCGGCAGTCAACCCTTCCACTGCACAAGCTTTTTATTCCTAAAAACATGTTAAAATGATAAAAAACCTTTATCATTTTAAGAAGAAAAGAAAGGCAGACAAAGCAGAGAAGTCAGACAAGGAAATCAGGAGGCAGAGAGTTAGTGAAAAAGAACAATGAAAGGCCAGATGGAATGGATGCAAAGATTCAACAGTCCCATGAGAAACTGATATAAATAAACTCTTTTACCCTACATTCTCTTCGTTTCTGCCTTTGACTTTCTCTACTGGAGGACACGAGGAGCGTTATCTAAGTGGTTCCTAAGAAAACACAAATGCACTTCCTAAAAACAACCCACATGTGAAGAAATGATTTGTTTTTTCGCATGATTCACATACCATCAACTCGGTGGCCATGATAAAAAGAAACAATAAATCACAAAGTGACTTCACATTTTACAGCGTTTCTGATTCACCCCTGCCTCAGGGAGAACAGCACTCAAGTCATTATTAATGTCATGCAGAGATGCAGACAGGACGTTTATTTTTTGGAGCTTTACAAACTACATTTGAGTGATTTTGTCATAAAGGTCATAGTTAAGATAGTTTTGCTAGTTTTAGGCTTCTTTATTACCACCTGCTGCCAAAAGGTAAAGCGTTGTTTGCCTGCATGTGTTTGTATCTGTTTGTTACCGAAACATCTCATGGACAAATTTCATTGAAGTTTACAAAAAAAGTGATAACTGAATGCATATGCACAGCTGATTACCTTTGTGATCTAAAAGGCTGCCAAAACCATCTGACTCCAACTAAGTCAGTTTCACAGATATTGATCAAATACCAGCTGAGATTCATACCCAACACATATTCAAAATACTACAAGTTGAGCAAAATATTTGTTTCAAACTTTAACATAAATCATTGAAGTCAACCCTGCTTGGTAATAAACAGTTATATCATAAGCCACTGTATGGCTGTTAATTCAACTTTCAAAAATATATAGAACAATGCTACAGATGAAGTTAAATACAGTATATTTTGTTAACACAGTGCAAACATTAGCCATCTAAAAACAATTTGAAAATATAACTTTACCATCTGAATCTTCTCAAATTAAGTAAAACAATCTACCTGTACAATGAGACAATCTCACTCGGTAAAATGTTTTGAAATGGGGGAAAAAAGATCCAGGTTAACAAATTTAATAAGCTATTAAACACATTCGGCTCTTCCTTTGTATATCAGCCTCAAAACAAGATCAAAAATACTTTTTGGCTGTATACATGATTATAAGACATAGTTAGATAAACTATTGTTGCCGTGTAGACTGCCTTACAGATGATGATTTACCATCAGTGCTGTCTGTTATGCACAAACAAATCTGTCAGAACTTTGGATATTGTTCTGATGAAGTAACTCGTTTAGATAACTGTTCACGGCTCACTTATATTGGAAATATAAAAACTCAGCTGGACTACAATGATGCACTAAGACACAATAAGACTATTAAAGACTAATATTGACTAATGCTGTATAAATTTTCATATGTTACACATCAAAACTTTGGAAACACTGGTATGATTGTCTCCTTAAAAGATAGAATTGTATTGTAATGTGTATTGTTTTCTTTTTAATGTCTGGGGATTGTATACGATGGACTAAAGTATGTGTCTGCAAATAAAGTATTATCAACATCACAACTAACTGACCTTAGTCAACACATAAATGGCCATAACCAAAACTAATACGTCACAGTTTCTCAACATAAGATGAGCTTAGTCTAAATGTTTGATATAAAGGCTTTAAGTGACATGCATTCATTTATGGAACGATAGGTCTTCAGTTGTTCACGCGTCAATTTATCTGTACACTGCATATACTGGGAAGTTTGTTTTTTTTTAGCTTACACAGCTTTGTTGCAAGATTAATGCTTAACTAGTACTAAACACGAGAAGAAAATGCTACATGGGCTTTTTCAAACCATGTGTTTTGTGGCAAAAGTAAGAGTATTTTAGTTTAATACGTTCTTATTTTTTTCAAATATTCACTTCATTGTAATTTAGGTTGACAATGGAAAAAATCTCAGTTCATTTAATTTCTGTCAGTTGTTTTTTTTTTTTTTTTCAGACGTCCCACACTCACTGGAGAGCCAGTAGCCCAGGGCACTGGAGATTGTGTAAGCTTTCTCATACAGAGTGAATCAATCTTTTGACTTTGCAGCCAGCAGAAATGATGTGTAACCTAACTGACAGAAAGGTTCATTTGAATGTCTCAAAAGATAAATGTCAAAAAAAGACATTGTGAAACAAATGCTAAACATGTTGTTTTTGTTTTTTTACAGCTACAGCCCAAAGAAGCTGAAAGAGCCTCAAATCATTAAATCATCCAGCTCTCTGAGCGTGGATTATTATTCCATTTACATTTTGAATTTCTCAGAAAATATTCCACACACACCCCGAGAAACCCAACTCCACTCAGGAATTCTCAATGCTTTTGGTTTACAGATTTTTTTTCCAAAACTGTCTTCATTTTCCTGTTTTTATTAAAAGTGATTTTACACTGTTGTGGAAAAATGAAACTTGAGAATAGCTGAATGTCTGCTAAAACATAATTATTTGGCCAGTGAGACAGAGGTTTCTAATGTGGTTTTCAGTTTTCAATTATTCACATTTTTATTTTTATTTAATCTCTTTTTTTTTACCTTAAAGTAAAACATAATTCATGCTATGAATATTTTTATTAATATGAGCATCTATAAACACAGTGTGAGCTTCATTTTTTCTTTTTTTTGTGCACAAACCTTGAGCACTGTTGAGGAAAGAGGTGTTCTGCTTCGAAGAGAGAATTAAAAAAAAAACATTTGGCAGAACACCCACATCTTATAAACTCAAGCACCATCTCTTTCCATCCCTGGACTACTAGCAGCATATACGCTCTGATTTTTGTGACCCATAAACTTGAAAACTATAAATCCTTATTCAGTTCCTCAGAGGACCCATTTTTCATGAAGACTGTGATCAATTTATGCTCAGGCATAACACGCTTTGAAACATTAATGACTCTCATTGGTGCTGCTGTGCACTATTAGTCCTCAGCCACCTACTCATACCTCCTGATCATCACCCAGTCACGTTCTTGTTGATACAGTTGGATTTTACGTCATGTTTTTGTACCAATGGGGTTCCTCCTGCTTCACTGTTCTGTTGCCCCAACCTTTACTTTCAAAGATAAAATGGAATCTCAAGATTCAGCAGAAAGGTTGTGAGTGTTGTTATGTGTCGGTGATGGTTTAAAGTGGGTGTTGTGTTTGTTTATGAAAATCTAAAGAAACTGTGCAGTAGGTGTGGGCGTATCAATCAAAGTATCGATACTATCCATCCATCCATTTTCTGTACACGCTTCTTCCTTTCAGGGTCACGTGGGTCACTGGTGCCCATATCCAGCAGTCACAGTGCGAGGGGCGGGGTACGCCCTGGACAGGTCGCAAGTCCATCACAGGGCCACACATAGAGACAAACAACCATTCACACCTAGGAACAATTTAGAGCTATCAATGAACCTAACAGTCATGTTTTTGATCTGTGGGAGGAAACCAGAGTACCAGGAGAGAACCCATGCATGCACGGAGAGAACATGCAAACTCTACCCAGAAAGGTCCCTGGGGACAGGATTTGAACCAGCGAATTTCTTGCTGAGAGGCATCAGCTCTACCATCTGAGCCACCGTGCCGCCAACAGTATCGATCAAAGTATCGATACTATCAATACCAATATGAGCATCTAAACGGTTCGGCAATAACACAAGATTGATTATTTTATTTACACGTTCATTGCACTACTGACTTTCTTCTTCAAAGAGTCTGAACAGTTTAGTGTTTGTCAGTAGCTGAAACCCAACCTCTTCTTCATTATGGTTTTATATATATATATTTTTAATATTGTTGCCTCTTTCTTTTTTATTTATTTTATTGTTATTTTGCACAAGGGTTATAGAGAATGGATTGTTTTATTTCTATACTGTTACGTTGTTTCGCATTGCTGTAGTTAGTTAATACAAAACATTTTTATTTTCCCAAAATCTTTGTCCTGTCTTTTATCATAATTGTCCAACTAAAGACAAAATCACAATATTAATCAATGAGCATGACAAGTATTGATATCAGCATTATTATCTGCAATACTAGCACTGTATTTACTCACCCACACCTTATATTGTATGTAGAAGTCTGTATTAAAGGAGACATGTCCTGCTTTTAAATCCTACTTTTTCACATTTAAATAATTCAGTTGGGGTCCATATAAAATCGAACTGCAATGCTTTGGTCTGAATTCCACCTTAATGTAACTCCACAATATCAACTCATTTTGAGGCTGTCTCTTTAAATCCAAATGAGGTGCTTCACACCCTGCTCCCTTCTGGCTTCCAAATTCTAGTTTGATTGAAGGGTTTACAGCTATATAGCGGCGCAGAAATGGTTTATTTATAAATTACTTAAAAAATGCCAACAATGGAAGTCTTACATGTTGGAGTCAGAGTCTGACCCAGAGTGAGAGGAGAATGAAGATGATAAAATTGTAATTGGTAAGTCCAGTCCTTATTTGGCAGTTCTGTAGCAAATACTGTGACCTAATACTTCAGACAACATAATAAAAAATAGAGAAAACAAGTTGAAAAATGTGAGCCAGACAGAATATTTATATATCCACACAGTGGAAAACTAATTTTATTTTTTTTTTTAACTCAAAGAGACTCCAAGTAAACATAATGGATTTATCAGCTAAGAAAGTGGATTTTGCATGACACGTCCCTTTAACTCAGTGGTTCTGAATTCCGGTCCTCATGACCCACTACCCTGCATGTTTTAGTAGTTTCCCTGCTCTTCAGCATGTCTTTAAGTTCTGCAGAAGCCTGCCAATCACTCGTTCATTTAAATCAGGTGTGCCAAATGTAGAGGTAACCCTGGTGAAAAAAAACTTTTCTATTGTTTATTTTCTTTGTCTTTGATTTTATATTTTTACACTTACAAGAAGAAAATCATTTTAAAGTGTTTTTATTTTCTTTAAGTGAATAGGACAAAGTCCTACATATATGT
>NW_013952492.1:1576059-1577150 GCF_001266775.1 Austrofundulus limnaeus
CAAACATCACACTGTATTTTCACAGAAAAAGCTTCTTTTTTTTTTTTTTTTTTTGGCGGGGGTTAAATCACAGCTTTACCTTTGACATGCAGCGAGACACACAGGCAGACACCATGGCAGGAGACGTCCCTGTTTCCGTGGTCAGGCTTTGGATCAGTGTGGACACGCCCTGTACAGGATATCCCAGCAGAGGGCCTAAAAGAGGACGTAAACAATAAAAACAAGAAAGTGTAACAAAGATCAGACATTCAGAACGAAAGGATAAGTTATTTCTACACTTTTAAAAAGACTCAAACACACATTTTCTCACTCAGATTTTAAATTCAAACATTTAAAGCCCTTAGACGTTTGTAGCTTTCATAATATTGATTAATTTGTGTTCACAAAGAGAATCCAACGCTTTCACCCTTTGGCAGTAGACTAATTGTTTTTGCTTGTGCCTCTGTGTGAATGTGTCTGAAAACTCAGACGTTCAGCTCGTCACAGCAGCCAAACAGTCCAGCCATTTGGTAATTCACTGACCAGGCATCAGAATCTCACAACACCTGAACTTCTTTCTAACAGAAGTCTGAAATATCATCATACCTTCTACTGTATTAAAAATCAACTTTATGCCATCCTGTGTCTGTTATTGTATAACTGTAGCTGCAAGAATGGACTGTAATTAAAATCCAGAGTTACAGAACATGGGTGAGCACTGTGGGAGTGTCTGCATCTCTGTAAGCGTATAAGTATGAATTTATGGTTTTATGTTTCTACAACTGCAGATCATTGACTAATTTCCACTTATGTAAACTGTGTGTAAGCTTACAGTCACAAGGCAGCCCAGCCTTAAACATAAAAAGTCATTTTCCATTTTTTGTATTGAAAAACACCTAAACTTTGGAATTAAAATAGTAAAATAATGAAGACAACAGGAGAGTTTTTGTTTTGGAGGTGTTGTTGTCTGCTGACCTGTTGTGTACAATTAGTGACTTAGTTTAGTTTAGCTTATTCATTTCATTAAAACAAAACAAACAATTTATATACAATAAAAAGAAAAATATAAAAAAGAAAAGTTAGAAAAACAATATATGTGTATCAAAATCACA
>NW_013952492.1:1578310-1579802 GCF_001266775.1 Austrofundulus limnaeus
TGGAGAACAATGAACTAATAAAACAAACATAATAGACTAAATAAAAATATAAATGTGAGCCATCACATTGAAACGAGGATTAAGTCCAAAAGTGGGATGTGGAGAAATATAGGTATAGGGTTTTGATTTAAACGTTTGCAAGAATTGCATTATGTCAAAATATAATGAATTAATGCCTTATCAATGAATCATTTGAATGAACTGTCTAAAATATAATCTTAAAAAACATTTTTGAAGCATTTTTTGAGCAGTAGCAACAAAAAACCTGATTTTGAATTTTTCCCTGTGAGCTAACAATGATTTTGTTTCTTTCCAACTGGGAAATCTTAAGATACAAAGAATATTTGAGGTTTATTCTTAATATTAAAATAAAAAAATACTCAATAAATTTACATAAAATTAGGATTCAGACCAAACATCATAACCATCAAGACAAATTAAGTCAAATCTCTGGATAAGCTGATGATATCAGGATGATCCAGGTATCAAAATTTAGCTTTTAAAGCCAGGAATCTGAAAATGTAATTAGGTCATTTTGACCAAATTTGACTTAATCCTCATGTCGATATGATGGTTCACATATTCCCATGGAATTTAGGGGTTGAAATGATAACAAACTATGTTTTAAAACAGCATGGGTTTTATGAGGGGGTCCCTGGAATTTTTTCGCCATTGTAAGGGGTCCCCAGACCCAAAAGGTTTGAGAACCCCTGCTCTAGAATAACAGTTAAGGTGCATTTTATACTGTTTCATATTTTTTAACAATCGAACCTTTATCATTTTCTTAAATGTACACAATGATCTTGCATTTTTTAACATCACTCTTCAAATCATTCCACAGTCTTATTCCCTGTATTAAAGTACACCGTTCCCTCAAACTAGCTCTGAATCTGGGTTTTACAAATATATCTGTCCCCTTAAGGCCATAACAACTTTTTCTCTTAACAAATTCCACCTGGATATTTAAAGGTAATGTGTTTCTGTGGGCCCTATACATAACCAGTAGGATGCTATAATCAACCAAATCAAAGAATTTCAGTATTTTCAGTTTACAAAATAAGGAATGACTTTGTTAATGGCAGAGAAAAAAATCCCACCATTGTCAATTCAAAGCAAATTTGCATACATTTTACTGCCAAAGATCAAATAAAAAGTCCAAAAATTCTGAGAAATCTAAAACTGACATTTTATTATCTTTAGCTCCTAATACACCTTTTACTCCTGAAGGTTTTTGGCAGTGGTGGGCAGCGCTAATTCAAAATTTAGCTGCACAATTTTTAAAGTGCTAGTCAAATTGTTTAGGTGCGCAAGTTCAAAAATGAATATGCTAAAAAAAAATGAATAAATAAAAAAAATTAAGCAAAAGCAAAACATAAAGCACAAGCGTGTCTCCCTTTACCAGAAAACATTGCAGTATACAGTGGTTTGCAAAAGTATTCATACCCCTTGAACTTTTCCATATTTTGTCACATTACAACCACAAACATAAATA
>NW_013952492.1:1582002-1586256 GCF_001266775.1 Austrofundulus limnaeus
CAGTCAAATACACAAAAACAGTAACACAACTAATAATCTCATTTGAACAATGTCTGTATTTCTCACATATTTATGTTTGTGGTTGTAATGTGACAAAATATGGAAAAGTTCAAGGGGTATTAATACTTTTGCAAACCACTGTATATGAGACATGTCAGCACTTTACTGCCAGCTAGTAGAAAGATCATTTCCTTTCACAGATTAACACATTTTGTTGCGGTATGGGGAGGTGGTTTGTCGAAACACACTTCTGAGTCATGGTGTTAAAAAAAAACAAGTTGTTGATTGCTAGTTCTGCTGCTTCTTGGTCATTTTCTTATGTTTATGGTGGAGCTTTGGTAAGAAAACATGCAGATATATTAGCAATTTAAACTGTTTATTGTAAAACTGAAGCGATGCATTGTGGATAGGCTACAGGAACAAGAACAGGGACCTGTTCATTTCAAAATAAGAGTGAATTTAAACTGTTCCGTGTTTATTTATTATTGTTATTTATTTACTATTTATTACTGTGGTGTCCCTCGAAGAAAGGAGGTACAAACTGCACAGCTGAGCGTGGTTCTGCAGATCAGAACTGCAGGTGGACTGTCACCCACCCAGTTGCTTCCTGCCACGCGAAGAATTGTGGGACTCTCTACAAAATGAAAACTGTCACACAGAACGAAAGTCAGAGTCTTAAGCTCTGTGATGACTGCTGCCTGAGGAGTCGCTGTTTCCACACTGTGGAGGTCCATTGTCTTCACAAGAGATGGCTTTCCCCTCCAATGTTGAAGGAAAATGATGATGAAACTAATAAATTATAATAAACAAGACGTAATGGATATAGATGGCTCTATCTTTTCTTTAGATAAACTTGAGGATCGAATTTGAAACATTATTTGCGATTAGCACTACTCAATTCTAAATTTAGAAAGTGCAAATCTGCAAATCATTTTAAGAAATTAGTAAAACCCCTAAAGCGCAAAGTAGAACTTTAGGTCCACAATTAGCACATTTGAGCTTTAGGGGACTAGTGCCCACCACTGGTTTTTGGTGTTAAAAAGTAAGAGGATTTTCTTAAAGTAATACCAGAAAGGATGTCAGTTTTACCTTGAAGGTATGAGCTGTGTACTCCATTCTGCACAGCCTCTTTTATTTCTGCTGACAGCTGTGTCTGTAACTCCTCTGTAAAAGCTGAGTCACATGAAGAGCCATCTGTAGGTCTGACCGTCAGCTCAACCGTCACAATGTGCCGTCTCTCCCCCACTGTCCGATCCAGAGTTTCTGCGGCACAAATCAGAAAATTAAGCCGATGTTTGTAGCTGATAAGTGCGATCGCTAAAAAGTACCAACATAAACTGGATTGGTGTACCTTTAGTCGATGCCTCGTGAAGAATGGTCTCTCTGTAGGCTACCTGCAGCGGACCGAGGTAGGTCTCGACACCATACTCTCTTCTGATTCGATCGTGGATGATCTCGATGTGCAGTTCTCCCATCCCACACAGGATGGTCTGAGGATGGAGAGGATGTCAGCAAGGCAGACACTCTGCTGAAGCCAAGTTCAAACTAACTCAAAAACAGGATTACCTGACCAGAATCAGGGTCAACTTTGACTTTTAGACTGGGGTCTTCCCTCTGGAGGCAGTCGAGGGCAGTCTCCAGATCTTTCAGTGAAACAAACATTAGTACTGCTGTAAGTGAAACAATGCAGGACCAGAACATAAATGGATTTACTGACCAGCCTGTTTGGACATGGTGGGAGGTTCTATGGTGCAGAAAAAGACAGGATCGGGGACTTCCACTCCGGACAGGATGATGTTAGCGTGTTCTCCGCAACTTTTCCCTGTCTGATTCTCATCTTGGGCTCTGCGAGCTGCAGCTGCTGCTGATGCTTTGGATGAAACAATGGTGTCTCCTGTAACTGTCTGAAGTTTAGGAAAAAAGCAAGAACTTCAAATGATAGAAAACACTTACAGAAAGTTTCAAATATATAGTATTTTTTAAAAAATGTTTGTAGTTTGTAGCCACTTTTCACGCAAAGGTTCTGACTTATAAAACTTGAACTTAGCATGAAAATGTGTGGTCCCTCACGCCAGCTTTGACTCATGCGTGCGCTCATTTTGGAGCCGGGAAGCTGGCGACACAGATGGTAAAGTGAGGGTTGGACCTCCTTTTGACTTCAGAACTGCCTTAATCCTTCAACAAGGTACTGGAAACATTCCTTAGAGAGTCTGGTCCATATTGACATGAAAGCATCACACAGTTGCTGCAGATTTGTCAGCTGCACATCCTTGATGTGAATCTCCTGTTCCACCACATCCCAAAGATGCTCTATTGATGAGATCTGGTGACTGTGGAGGCCATTCAAGTACAGTGAACTCAATTTTGTGTTCAAGAAACCAGTCTGAGATGATTGGCACTTTATGACATGGAGTGTTATCCTGCTGGAAGTAACCATCAGAAGATGGTACACTGTGGTCATAAAGGGATGGACATGGTCAGAAGATGGATACACTGTGGTCATAAAGGGATGGACATGGTCAGAAGATGGAAACACTGTGGTCATAAAGGGATGGACAAGGTCAGAAGATGGGTACACTGTGGTTGTAAATGGATGGGTCAGAAGATGGGTACACTGTGGTCATAAAAGGGTGGACATGGTCTGAAGATGGTACACTGGTCATAAAGTGATGGACATGGTCTGAAGATGGTACACTGTGGTCATAAAGGGATGGACATGGTCAGAAGATGGTACACTGTGGTCATAAAGGGATGAACATGGTCTGAAGATGGGTACACTGTGGTCATAAATGGATGGACATGGTCAGAAGATGGTACACTGTGGTCATAAATGGATGGACATGGTCAGAAGATGGTACACTGTGGTCATAAAGGGATGGACATGGTCAGAAGATGGTACACTGTGGTCATAAAGGGATAAACATGGTCAGCAACAATACTCAGGTAGGCTGTGGTGTTGACACGATGCTCAGTTGGTACTAATGGGCCCAAAGTGTGTCAGGAAAATATCCCCCACACCATTGCACCACCACCAGCCTGAACCATTGATACAAGGCAGGATGGATCCATGCCTTCATTTTGTTGATGCCAAATTCTGACCCTACCATCTGAATGTTGCAGCAGAAATCAAGACTCATCAGACCAGGTAACATTTTTCCAATCTTCTATTGTCCAGTTCTGGTGAGCCTGTGTGAAATGTAGCCTCAGTTTTCTGTTCTTAGCTGACAGCAGTGGAGTGTCTGTCAGCTGCAGCACAAAGCAGGAGGAAACTGGGGAGAAGTTTGATGAATTTATTTCTAGCAGCAAAACAGCTGGGCAGTGGTTGGGTTATTTAGTTTTATTAATTTTTTTGTTTGTTTTACCATACTAATGTAGACTCAGAGAAAAAAGGTTGAATCTGAATGTCTATATACTTGCAAAATGAGGAAAAATCTGTGTAAATTACAGCCAATCTATTGATGTGAGCAGTTGTCAGCACCCGTCCTCCTCCAGACACATGATGAAGTTTATCTGAGCCAATCCTTTTGTTGACACTGACCTGACTCATTTAAATATACCTTAACATTCATGAGGTACTTTGTATTTACTGTTTATGGTTGAGTGTGGGAGTGGAGAGGATAGAACCTGAGGCGGGACCTTGTGCGCAAACTCTGAGGTGCAGCTGTGATCTATAAAGGAAAATTGATTGAAGGTGTGCGGGTGCATGGTTTTATAAATCTGAATTCGTTTTGGCGTAAGCCATTTTCACCTTTTGGCCATATGTTCACTTTTAGTATGAATTCTATGCAATCTTTGTAAATGAGACCTCTGGTCCTTACTAGATTTTGACCAATCTTCTCAGGAGTGGATGTCCAGTAAAGTCACCCCAAAGTCAGACCTTGTAATGATCAGTGAGCACAATATCCATATTTTCAAAATAATTCACAAAATGCAGACTAATTTTGTCTTAGTGGATTTTATTTTGAAATATGAAGTTTAAGGACGACAGCAATGTAATTTCAGCTGTATTTGGAGTCCATCTTCCACAGAATAAATTATTTTGTTCTGACTTCCACATTTATCTTGTGATCTCGCACTTCCTGCCCACGCTTCTGTAGGGGTCACCTCGAGTGAAGAAACAGCTGAACTCTATTTTAGGCCATGATGGGTCATTCCAACCTACACGAGGACTTCAGTTCTCTTAATCAGATATTAAACAGAAACAATCTGTTCTGTTCATGATTCATTGGTTGTTTAACTAAGAATGTTTATGCA
>NW_013952492.1:1586634-1588657 GCF_001266775.1 Austrofundulus limnaeus
GCATAATCTTTTATGAATCAACTTGAACCAGTCTGAGTTCCCTAATTGTGTCACTTCACTTTGCACAGACAAATATTAAAGTAATGAGGAAACCTTGGTAAAAATTTACTCTCATAACCTAGTTATGGGAAGATGTAAAGGTGAGCTATTTGCATAAATAACTCATCTCTTACACTTCTCGCACCTCCTCTGTGCTTTGCACTGGAGCAGACCTAAGTGGACCTGACACTGTATAAATTGGGTTGCAAACGAACGGCGTAACTGTGCACCGCAGCAGAGCACAAGAAATGAATTTGACTTCAGTTTTAAATATTTATTAATGCATTTATTGAATTTAATCAAACGAAAAAAACGGTGAGATTATTTAAACGTTTTAAAAAGGGGGTGTCCAGTCCTGGTCCTGGAGGACCACCATCCTGCCTGTTTTAGAGGTGAATCTGCTCCAACACACCTGATTTGAAAAGATGGGTGTTCAACAAGCTTCTGCAGAACTTGAAGAGGTATTTCAGTAATGGAATCAGGTGTGTTGGAGCAGAGAAACAATGAAAATATGTAGGGTAGAAGCCCTGCAGGACCAGGATTGAACACCTCTGTTGTTGAGTTGATTTTGCATTTTAGGTTTCACTAATGGAAGATTGTCCAAACAAAAACAGACGAATGAAGGTCCTGCTCCTTTTTTCTACAGTATTTAAATATAATTTGAACTTCTTTAGAGTTTTTTGATTGTAAACAGACTGTTGATACTTAAACATTGAATAAACGAACAAACGAGGGTTATGTTTTATACCCTACCTGCTTCAGTCCTACAGCTAGTGCAATGTTTCCAGCACTTATTGAAGGGATTTCTACGTGCTGATCTGCGAATGGTACCAGCAGTCGACTCATCCTCTCACTGGAAACAAAACGTCTGTCAGCCTGCAGTGAATTAACAGTGATGTGAAGATAACCAGGCCTGCAGCTGGAACTGAAACAACTCACGTGTTGCTCCTGTTCAGATTGTGGACGGCGGTCTGGGCTTTCAGAGTACCCGAGTATATCCTGAGGAAAACCAGAGGGCCGCGGTGTTTGTCATGGAGAACCTTGAAGGCCAGCGCACACAAGTCATCTTTGTACCACCTCCTGTCAGGTTAGGAACAAGAAACAAGATTTATGCTGGACCAAAAATGATCACACATATTTTTGCAGCCCCCCCCCCCCCCCTCTTTTTTTTTCAAAAAAGGGTGTTGAGTAAAAGCTCTCGACACCAAACTGCAACCTGCGGACCAAATTTAGCCCAAAGGAGACCTCCTTTATCCCTGGTGAATGTGGGATATTTAGTTAACTTTGGTTTCAATTTAAACTTTACACAAAAGAAATGGGTTTTTTTTCTTGTAACCTTTTTCTATTGCATTACTATATAAAGTAAGGGAGTTGTTTAATGATAAAGCTTTGTATAGGTTGTACAATGTAATGATTTTTCCACATTTGGTTTACTGTGTTGAAGTCTGTGGGGAAGCGTGTGAAACAATTACAAATCCTATTTTTATTTTACAGAAAAGAGCTATAAGAATTATCACAAAAACATTATGATTTTTCTGAAATCCCAACCCCAGTAATTCAATTTTTATTCCTCCCACAGTGATTACTAACCCCAAAACATAGTTATCACACAAAAGTCTTTGGATCATCTACAACACAAACAGGTTTGTCTGTTTTGATGTTCTGCGAATCTTTTTATAGAGGCTGATGCGAGGAGGGTGTGCTCCAATTAAAAGGGGGACCGGAGGGTGTACTCCAATTACAGGGGGGTCACACTCTTAAGCCTCCCTGGTAAGGTCTATTCAGGGGTGCTGGAGAGGAGGGTCCGTCGGATAGTCGAACCTCGGATTCAGGAGGAGCAGTGTGGTTTTCGTCCTGGTCGTGGAACACTGGAACAGCTCCACACCCTCAGCAGGGTCCTGGAGGGTGCATGGGAGTTCGCCCAACCTGTCTACATGTGTTTTGTGGACTTGGAGAAGGCGTTCGACCGTGTCCCAAAGGGGGC